>NC_081412.1:192615191-192924566 GCF_030272615.1 Cryptomeria japonica | reverse complement strand
TCTAACTAGATCCAAATAGGACCACCATCACACTAGCCAATGCAAAGCCACCAAACAATTGGGACATGATCCAAAAACACCTTCATCATGTTCAAAACCATTCCCATAAGACGGACCAAAAACATCAAATATCGTTAACCGGTAGAGTTAACTGGTACAGGGAAATACCAACCGGAAACATATGTGATAGCTTTTGGAGCACCAAATCATGAACCAATTGAATATGAGAAGCACATAACCATCCTAAATAACCATCCAAAACCGAAACCAGGGATCTGATCATACCGGATCAAAATCATAGCCAAAACTAAGATAAACACCAAGTCTAACTGGGATAGGTCCAACTGGGATAGCAGAACCATATCCAACCAGGATACATTGTTGACATCAATGAAAACACTTAACCAAATCCAACGTATTTCCAATAGCCTCCCCGTTTGGCATTGATGGCAATACTGAATGTGAAAAATATCCAAGTGCCAAGGAATGCCAACAATCTCCCAAAGACTGATATGAAATATATCTCCCCCTTAGATTAACACAAATATCATCTCCTCCAAAGATTAACTATTTTTCACATGAACACCATATTCCCCTTTGACATCAATGAGAAAAGATGGACACCCAGAAATAAAAACTAAACCAAATAGCTGACTACTCCCCCAGAGCAGTAGCATCATCTCATCAACCTAGATCAGAAAGTATGTCTCCTAGGCTCACCGGATTGATGCATTATTGCATCTCTAAGTCTCTTCCGAAGGGGTGGTGATTGCCAAATGATTTCTGAGATATTCAAAAGTATCTTTAGGCAATGGTTTAGCTGGAATATCTGTAATCTGTTCCTTAGTAGGCACATAAACCAATCTAACTTCCTTTGCTTCAACCTTTTTCCTTTAATAAATTGTACCTTATAGAAATGTGTTTTGATTTGGAATGAAATACCGAATTCTTTTACATCAATAGCATCAATATTATCACAGTGAATAAAAATAGGCTCATTATAACTTATCCTTATATCTTTTAATATTTTTTTCATCCATAAAATCTAAGTACAATTAGTTGCAGCAACTACATATTTAGCTTCGGCAGTAGATAATGAAGTGTATGATTGTTTCTTGCTAAGGCATGGAACCAATTTATTTCCAAGAAAGAATGCACCACTTGTAATTCTCTTTAGATCATCCATATCTCTAGCCCTATTAGAGTCTGTATATGCACATTGTCTGAAATCATCTTTTGGATACCATAACCCATAATTTGTTATAACAACTAATTATCTAAAAATTCTTTTGATAGAAATATCATGAGTTTCTCTAGGATTTGACTAAAATCTAGAGGCAATACAAACAACATTCATTATATCTGGTCTAGTCTGAGTTAAGTAGAACAATCCGCCAATCATTGATTTGTATCTACTTGGATTTATTCTAGGAGATTCATCATCCTTAGAATATTTGCAACTAGTTATCATAGGATTACCAACAGGTTTAAAATTATCTAATCCAAACTTTTTAAGCAATTCCTTCACATACTTAGTTTGAAAAATGAAAATACCTTTATTAGTCTGACTAATATGCAAACCTAAGAAAAATTTCATCTCACCAATCATAGACATTTCAAATTCATTCTTCATATCATCAGCAAATTTCATGCATAAACTTTCTTCTCCTCCAAAAATGATATCATCCAAAAAGACTTCAATGATTAGTATGTCACCAAGCTCAATTTAATAATATAGATTACTACCAACACTACCTTTGCTAAAACTGAGTTTTGAAAGATATTTATCTAATCTAGGATACCATGCTCTAGGGGCTTGTTTCAATCCATATAAAGCTTTCTTCAATTTGCAAACCATGTCTTTGTGATAAAGAAAATCCATCAGGCAGCTCAATGTAGACTTCCTATTCAAGATCTTCATTCATAAATGCACATTTGACATCCATCTGATATACCTTGTAGTTCTTGTGTGCAACATAGGCAAGAAATAGTCTTACCACTTCATTCTTACAACTGGAGCATAAGTCTCATCACAATCTATTCCTTCTTCCTGTGAATAACCTTTGCAAACCAGTCTATCTTTATTTCTCACAACTTGAATTTCCTCATTTAATTTATTCCTCACAACCATTTTAGTTCCAATAATATTCTTATCTTTAGGTCTAGGAACCAATTCTCAAGTCTTATTATTTTCTATCTGATCTAGTTCCTCTTCCATTGCTTTCATCCAATCCTCATCTTGACTTGCGTTAATAAAAGATCTTTGTTCAATTTGAGAAATTAAACATACCTCTTCAACATCTAACCTTCTTCTATTCATCACACCTTTCCTTTTGTCTCCAATGATCTGATCTTCAGAATTATTCAACTTCACATACCTGGGAGTTTTTTGATTGTCTTGACTTACTAATTCTTTTTGCCCTTCATCAATCACCATGGAATTTTTTAATGTTACCAGAGTAATTGGATCTATGTTATGAACTGATTCTTGCACTGTTGGTTCTGATCTGACAAATTCATCTTCTGGTCCATAGTCATATAATCTGATCTGATTGTTGTCATGCTCATCCACCTTGACATTCATGCTTTCCATTATCCTATTCAATCATTTGTTATAACATCTATATGATGTTCTCTTAGTGGATTCTAATATAGCATTTACTTCCAAAAATTCTGAAATATCTGATAGCAGGAGTATGACCAAACCATAATTAATAAGGGGTCTTACCGGTATCACCTGTTATGTGTACTTTGTTGAAAGTGTATACAACAGTATTTACAGTGTCTCTCCAATAGATATTAGGTAATTTAGCTTCCATTATCATTGTCCTTGTAGCATCCAAGATAGTTCAGTTCTTCCTTTCCACTATTCCATTGTGATGTGGGGTTCTAGGTGTATAAAATTATCTTCTGATTCCATGCTTCTCACAAAATTTATTGAACTCACCGCTTTGATCTAATCTTAAATATTTTAGATCTTCAATCCTATTTTTTTCTCAACCATAGCTTTGAAAATTTTGAATACCTCAAGAGCTTCATATTTTTCTTTCAAAAATGCAACCCACGTCATTCTAGAATAGTCATCAATAAGCAACATAAAGTATCTATCACCTTGAAATATTTTAGCCCTTGCTGGTCCACACAGATCGATATGAATAAGATTAATAATTTCATTAGATCTATCATGTATTCTTCTGAAATAAGTTCTAACTTGATTACCCATTTAACATTCTCTACATACTGGATTATGAGGTTTAACAATACTGGGCAAATCTCTGATAGCTTGTGTTGACCTGATCTTCACTATGCGATCAAAATTTACATGACACATCCTCTTATGCCATAACCAACTTTCATCAATCTAAGCAATCAAGAAAGCCTTCTCACCAGAGTTCAAATGAAAGATGTTTCCTTTGGTCTAAGTTCCGGATGCAATCTCCAATCCAGATCTATTGATAATCTTGCATTTATCATCCTTAAATTGCAAATAAAATCCTCAATCCACCATCAGACCTACACTCAAAAAATTATGCTTAAATCCTTCAACATAATAAACATTATCAGTATTAGTCTTACCATCCAATGATATTGTTCCTTTTCCTTTGATCCTACCTGCCTCATTGTCTGCAAATTTGACTAGTCTGCCATCAAATTCTTCCAGAGTTAGGAATTTCCTCTTGTCACCAGTCATGTGATGTGAGCAACCCCTGTCTATAACCCATTCATCATTTTCTTCAATTTTAGCAGTTAAAGCCTTCTCCTCGCTATGAGTTTCTTTAATGATAGGTTCCATAGAATCATCCTTGATAGAAATAAAGACCTAGTCTTTACTGGAGCTTCCATTACTAGATCCACTTACAGGTTCATCATCATCATCACTAGCATAATAACATGATTTATCCTTATTACTTCTAAATCTAGGTTTGTTTTGATATTATGGATTAGGATTATAAATCCTCATAAATATTTCTTGATTCCTAATAGCTCTTTCAAGACATTTAGAAGCAAAGTGACCAATTTTATTGCATGAAAAATATTTAAAAGGTACTTTTCCTTCATACTTACTTCCAGCTGGTCCTTTAGGGATTATTCTTGCAATTAGGGCTTCCAAGTCTTCAATTTCTATGTCTTCTCTCTCAATGTCCTCCAAATATTTAGCATATAACTCCTTCCAGTCTATCTTCTTCTTACCGGAGGTAGATGCTGTAAATGCAGTCTCTATTTTAGTAGCACTCTAATCTCCAAGTTCCTCAAGCTCAAAGGCAGTCAAATTCCCAAGTAATGTATCTCTGGTAACATGGGTACTTGACATTGTCTAGAGTTTATTAATTGCAGTAGCCTTCATCTTGTAAGCCAGAAGTAGAACTCTCAGTATCTTTGACACAACCTCATCCTCACTAACTAATCCACTACATCATTTGATTCCCATGACAATCTCATTTACTCTATCCATGAAAGAACTTATCTTTTCATCTTCTTCCATCTTCAAAGTTTCATATCTCACCCAAAATCCTTCAATTTTTGCAATCTTTATTGCTTGGTCTCCTTCATAAAGAGTTGCAAGCTTTATCCAGATGTACTTTGCATTCTCCAACTCTATGATATTCAATAATTTTTCATTAGATAGGGCACTTAGTAATGTTTCCTTCACTATAATATCATTTTTATCTCTCTTCTATTCATCAACAAGTGCTAGTGTTCCATAATTAGGATCATGAGGTATATACCATTTCTCCACTATCTCCCAAACTTCAGCTCCAAGACATCTTAGATGAATCTTTATTCGATCCTTCCATATATTGTAATTTTTGCCATCAAATCTAGCACTCTCCTTCTGATAGGGATTAAATGTGGAACTAGATGCTAGTGCCATTAGATCTCCTCAAGCGGTTAAGCTTCTGCACAGAGGACCAAGATCTGATACCAATTGTTAGAGATATCTTATACTAGGAGAAAACTGAGAGGGGGGGGGGGTGTGAATCAGTTTTCTATTAGCAATCATAACTATTGGAGATTATAACCTTTATACCAAAGCACAAAGAAACCAATACAATGAAATATAAAACATGAAAGAACAACACGCATAACACCAATATTTTTGACATGGAAAACTTGGTAAAGGAAAAAAAAATGGTGGGGAAACCTGCCCACAATTAGATAATACTTTTGTAGCAGTATTTGAATTAATTACAATGGGGATTGCACTTGCAATTAGGCCAACATCCTAGAGCTCACTGCTCATCATAAAAGAGAAGTCTATCTAACTTACAAAAGCATCAAACTACAATCTAAAAAGAATGAGTTGTGAAACTAGTATCTTCTAATGCTTGATATAGTTCTGGTTAAGCACAGATGTCTTCCCTGCAACACCAAAAACCTTCCACTAAATGATATATCACTATTTGCACATAAACCTTCCTCTGATAATGCAGACATAACCATCAACACCATACCATTTCATTGATATATGAATAAGTCACCTATAAATACAGATCATCAACCTTATTGATAAGGTCAGCTAAACCCTAAACCCATAAACCCATAATTACAAAAATTACATCACACTATATCACTGGACCAATATGATGATTTACATTACATAGCATGGACCTAATTCAAATACCCAAACAATTATCTTTGCCGAAAATCATGCTAAGATGAATCACCAACATGTTTCACCAACCGATAGAAACCCTTAGTGCAATAACATAGAATATCTAACTAGACCCAAATAGGACCACCATAGCATCATGCCAGTCAATGCAAAGCTACCAAACAATTGGGACACGATCCAAAAACACCTTCAACACATAAGAAATCATTCCCATAATTCAGACCGAAAACATCAAATCATATCATCAAATATCACTAATGGGTAGAGCTAACCGACACTAGGAAATATCAACCAAGAACATAAGTGATAGCTTTCAGAGCACCAAATCATGAACCAACTGAATATGAAAAGCATATAATAATCCTAAATAACCATCTGAAACTGAAAACTAGGGATCTGATCATACCGGATCATAATCATAGCCAAAACCAAGATAAACACCAAGTCTAACTGGGATACGTCCAATTGGGATAGCAGAACCATATCCAACCGGGATACAGTGTTGACATCAATGACAACACTTAACCAAATCCAGCATACTGCAAACATAAACTATCCACGATGTTAGATGAGGATTGGGATATTCTAGATAGAAAGTCACTAGGGACCATTCAGTTGTGCCTTGCACCATTTGTAGCATTCAATACATCAAAAGCAACAATGACTGACACCTTGATGATGGCACTGATGAAAATTGTATGAGAAACCCTTAGCTTCAAATGAGGTATTTCTTATGAAGCGTTTATTTAATATGAAAAATGAAAGAAGGGAGATCTATAGAAGATTATTTAAATAAATTTTATACAGTTACCAACCAATTGACTTCTGTAAAAGTTAACTTTGATGAAGAGGTTAGGGCTCTCTTAATTTTATGTTCTTTGCCAGAGAGTTGGAATAGCTTGGATATGACTATAAGTAACTCTGTCTCTGGTACACACACTTTGAAATTTGATAATGTTGTTGTTGGGAATTGACAATCAATGGATTCAATTTTTTGTCATTGATGGCAACAAGATCAGATGGAATTCATATACTAGCACTAGGAGGCATATAGTGATAGATACTGGCTTTGGAGCCTTCAGGGCTACACTGGCACCGACACCAACACTGACATCAATAATTCATTAGAAGCTGACATCAAGGAGGATTTACTTAATGAATCATTTTGTAATTATTGTCAACACACATTGAATATCTTTTGTAAATTTATTGTAAGCCGACATAAGCCATATTATTTGTAATAGGTATATAGGTCAATATCCTAGGTTATTTTGAAATATATGTGAAATGTGTGGATATAGGAGAATATTGCAAAACTGTATAATGCAGAATATATGTATGAAGATAATTTTGTATGTGAATGTTATATCATGGAATGATCTGTAGGTAGATTGGAAAGCATTCCTAGAGTAGAAGAGATACCGGTAGTAGTTCAAGGTTTATGAACCGGTACAGAGCAGAGACAGAACCAAAACTCTATTTGGCATAGCAGATGCATTCTTGAGTTCATTTTCAGCAATTTACTTTAGCAGAAAGCTTGTAGTCAGTGAGGCTCTTTAGTGATGATAAGTATGCTCTAGGAAGTGTGCCTTCCTACATGTGCAGGCCCCTATTATATGTAATATCTTTTCATATGGCCAGTGAACTGATATTGTGGGTCAAAAATCCCATCGTGGTTTTTACTCTTTGAGGTTTTCCACATATAAATTTTGTGTTTTATGGTATTTATTTATGTGGATGGTTTATTTTCTTCTTGTTATATGTTTATTTGTTTACCAGTTTATATGTGTATGGTATAAAAGGATAAAAATTGTTCATACCAGTAGAACACTTATTCACCCCCCCCCCCCCCCCACTGTCAGTGCTCTTGGATCCCAACAATTAGTATTAGAGCCTGGTACCTCGAAAGAAGTTTAACATCTTGAGGAAGATCCTAAAACCAGAATCTTTGAACATGGCTATGGAGAAGCAACTTGAGATGGCTCTTGAGGATTATGATGCTGAAAGGATAAAGAACTTGAAATTGCAAGAGAATTGAATTCTGTAAATGAATTCATTCTTATCCTCCAAGAAAGGTTATCATTTGTTCAAGTCAAGAGAAAAGAACTTTTGTAAAAACCAGATGATGAGGAGAAGAATGCTCGTAAGGAACAATGTCAGAAACTAAGTCAAGCAAACATGCTCATGAAGAATGAAATGCAAGATTTGACTATGAGGTTATCAAAAGATATTGAGGATAGAAAGAAGAAGGAAGATAATCTTGTTATATATCTGAAGCACAAATTTGATGAATGTGGTAGATTGACTCATGAGAACTAATTTGACACACTCTCAGAATAATGAACAAGAACTTGAAAGACAAATAACTACTCTAAGAGATGATCTAACTACTACAAGTGAGTATAAAGAAAAGTTTACGATCACTGCTGCACATTTGTATGACTTATTGAAAAGACAAAGATATATTGATGATTTTAGAGGAATTGGATTTGTACAAGGTGAAAGCTCTGGTACTGCAAATGAAGATCAGACAACCGATATGCAGAACTCATCAGAATAGAGGAAACTGGTAAGACAATCTAATGTTATAAATTTAATGGTAGATGTTTTGTTTGCAATAAGTTTAGGCATATGGCTAAACAATGTAGAAATAAAGAAAATCAAAACTACAATTTTGTTCCTGGTCAATGCACAAATTGCAAGAAATATGGTCATGGATCAGAAGATTGCAAAATGAATATTAAATGTCATGCATGTGGAAAGTTTGGACATTTTTCTAATCATTGTATGTCAAGAAATGATACCAGATATGTCAAAGCAATTCAAAAGAACAACGTTACATGTTATGCATGCAACCAAATAGGTCATATTGCTAAGTATTGTAGAAGCAAGACTCAACCGGTTAATAATGATAAAGATAATGAGAAATGAAAGCAGAAGGTAAATGAAATAAAACAAGATCACACCAAGAGATGGGTTAGAAAATTTGAAGAACCAAGTGGAGATGGATCTACACTAGTAACTCCACTGGTAGAATAGGGTATTCCTCCACCAGAAAGAAATTCCATCGGTAACTGAGGCATAAGCCTTAGGGGTTGGCAAAGTCATTGATAAATTTTTCATATTACCCTGGAAGAGATCTGGAGAGTAGTGTTCATGATTGATGAAGGTTCACCTGACACATGACTGTGAGACTAGCTTTCATAGGGTTGTTGGTGAAGCATTTATTATAGAGAAAGATTAGGGTTTTATTTGCTGATAAAAGGGGTAAGTGAAATCATTTTCACTCACCAAGCATTCAAGTATTTAGAGCGAAAAAAAGGTGAGTTAAGAGTGAGAAAAAGTATTGTGAAAGGATTTCGAGCAGTTATCGGAAACACTCAATCTTCCACTGGCATTCACTTTCAGGTATTTTTTGAAATGGCATATGGATCTTCATCTCATATATTCATTACAAATCCAACCATTGTCAAAGTCAAGAATAGGTTAAAGCCAGTATTTAAGGAGGTTCCCGAAATTGCTAAAAAGGAAGACTTTGTGGGAGCATTTTCGAGGGTTCCTGACAGTGTAATGTATGTTGAATATGCGAGGGAATACATTCACTACACCCTTCAAGATTTGGGCATAGAGGACATCAAAAGCATGTATCAATCTGTGGTACTGGGAAACTCTGAAACCATCAAACCAGAATACAAATAAATTGAGGATCTAGGGTTAACCAGTACCCTGTACATACCGAAATTCAAAGACAAGGTTATCAGATACATTCTGAGCAGGGTTCACAATGAATTTATTTGGCTAGATAGGCCTTACATGATCATGAAGGAGGCTATTCAAATAGTCACCAACTTACCCAAGTCAGACAAGAACCTGTCAAGAAAATTTCCAACATAGATGTCGAGAAACTCACTGTTGCAACTCCTGATAGCAGATCAATGAGGATAAGCACAATCACCGACACTAATGTAAAATTTGAAAGCATGATAATATGTTACAAGGTAACTCAATCCAACCAATTGAATTCTTTTTCTAGTTAATGCATTCATGATGCATATCAGATGCTAAGGAACAATGTGAAGTATGATTTATGTGAATGGATGAGGAGTGAATTGATGTTGAACCTTGGTAAGATTAGAGGAATCAAGAAAGGCACTTTTAGATATGGAAATTTGATTGTTTCCTTAATGATTTACTTCCTGAATGAGTTACCCGGTCTAGGGAAGAAGCATTGGGCTCATGACATACAGGTAGGTATGCAGATCAAGGAAGAAATCACTAGTCTTGGTATTGGTAGAGATGATAAAATTTGGGGGTATTTCAAGACATTCCAAGAAAACATGAGGCAAAGGGAGAGAATATCAAAGGAAATTATGGAGAAGTATTCCACTGATATCTGTTTCATGGTAAAAACTGACAAAACTCTTATGGAAGCAGTTGAACCAACGACAATATGGGTGACAGAGATTGGATATGACGTGGATGATAGCATTTTTGAACTCTATGCAAAAATGTTGTTAGATACCTCATTAGATGATAAAATAGAGCATTTTGGTACAGCAGAAGAGAAGGCTCTTGAAATGAAAACCAGTTTTAACAGGAAGAGAAGAGAGAAGAAAATAGAAAAGATGTTTGCATATGTACAAGATGTAATTTATAAGATAGACACTCAACTGGGTTTAGGATCCAAATAGGTAGCTAAACCGGCAGAGGTTGGTACTACAAAAGTGAAGAAGCCACAAGTTCACATTTCCCCTATCACTTCTGTTTATGATTTTGAGGATAATGAACCTATGGCTTTTAGAAGGGTAAAAAGGAAGAATGTGGTAAAACCACTAGTAGAGCAGAAGAAGGCATAGCCTAGGAGAAGACTTGTTAGAAAGGCAACTAAGTCTATTGCACCTTTACCATCGGCAAGGAAGCCTATGCAAAAGAGGAAACCAATCACACTGGCAACCACAAGCAAAAAGAAGAAGGATGATGATACGAAAATCGATAAGACCACAATGACCTATGCTGAGCTTATTGATGAAACTATAAAAGATGGAATATTGAAAAATGTATCAAAGTATTATGAAGATTTAGAATAGAATGAGAAAAATGAATTAGAAGAGGCTATTTTGTTGTATATAGACATTTATAGGAAATCCTTAGTTGAAATTTTGAAGGAGATACCTTTATCCTTGTATAATAAACTTGAGGCTAGAAGACTTGACGTTTTCAAGAGAGATAGGGAGATTAAGAAAGTAGCACTTTTGGAAATGTGTGGTGGTGTAAATAAGGAAGAAATGAAAAGATGCATAGATACTGCAAATAGGACAGTTTTTAGTAGTAAACCCTAGCAGATAAGCCTTATGACGGGGAGAGTAAATGAGGTGATAAATGAGACTAGTAAGGGATGGACCAAATTCTTTTAGAAAAAATCCAAATTTTCTCACATTTCAAGAAGAATTTGCAAGGGCAACAACTTCTACCATTCTTGACAAATCAAAAGGGAAAGGTATTTTGGGCAATTCAACTCCAATTTTGACATAACCAATAGTAACTATAAACTGACAATTAAGGAGAGTGTATAGTTTGTACCATCATAGACCATTTTGTTGGCATTATGGATGAATTGATTATGTGTTGCATTGATGTTTTGTCATTGATGTCAACACTAGTTGTTATGGTTGGTTACTGACAGACAAGATTTGGTTACCAGTAGAAGATTTAGTGTTAGCGACAGAAGAGACTATTTGTTGGACACTTCCGACATGTTTGGATCAGTGAAGTATATTTGATTTCATGTGTTATATGATCCATGAGCATGTTTTGGTCAGTTGGTATTGGCTTGGTAATCAAATGCTACAATACACTCTGGTAAACCCTTACTGACATTGGTTTAAGGCTTTACCAACAGAGCTTTCATTAAGGAATCATGACAAGATGCATAGTTGGTGTTGGTGCAACTTCTTCATGGATTTGAAGATGTTGAAGATGTTCTTTGATCGTGCTTCAACTTCTTGAAAACATTGCTTTGGCGTGATGGACCTAGAATAGGTCTGGTACCTATCTAGGTTATGGACTAGTATCACGCTAACATGTACTCTATAAGTTACTGGGATGTCTCGAGATGATTTATGGATTTGTTATTATTTTTTTGGTCTGAAGATGACATGGTATATCATTGTAATATGAAATTATGTAATGATCTTAGTGTAATATCTTTAGGTGGCCAACCTAATCGGTTTAGCCCTTAGGGTTTGTATAAATAAGAGGTAGAAACTCTTTGTAAAGCATCATGGTTATTGGAAATTATATGGTCAAGGAATGTAGTGTGCAAATACTAAAATATCATTTAGGAAGAGAAGATGGTCAATCATTGCTGATTGAAATGGATTCAGAAGAGGATTTAGTCCTCTGACATTGACCTTAACTGCAACTGTAATCAGGCATGATAGATGCTATTTCTAGTAGTTCACTCTATTGGATTGTTCTCCATTTATCTTGAGATGGTTGTAACCTCTTTGTAGTTAGTGAGACTCTTTTGTAATGAGCAGTACGCTCTAGGAAGTGTGCCTTCCTGCAAGTACAAGCCCCTCATTATAACACATACTTTTTGCAAAAGTATCATTTGACTATGGGTAGGCTTCCCACCGTGGTTTTTCCCTTTCTGAGTTTTCCATGTACAAATCCTGGTGTTATGTGGTATTGTTGCTTTGCATTGATTATCTAGTTAATTGGTAAGTTGTATTATTTACCAGTATATTTCCCTACCAACATCTCTATGTGCTTTACCAACACTTGATTTGTTTAAGGTTGTATTGTGAACTAAAAGTTATAATCTGTTAACAACTGATTCACCCCTCCCCTCTCAGTTGTTTGCGGACTATCCTAACAATTGGTATCAGAGATTTGGTCCTCTTTTGTAGAAGCTTAACTTCTTGAGGTAGATCCTATGGCAACTAACACTTTTAATCCACCGACAACAATTTTTAGAAGAGAAATCCCTAAGCTTGATGGAACAAATTATGGGATATGGAAAATTTGAACGGAGACTAATCTTAGATGTCTTGGCAAGGATATTTGGGAGATCACTGAGAAAGGATACACACCCTATGATCTGACATTTGGCAATCCTGCTCTTACAAACCTGATAAGAATATTGAAAATGATTGTAGAGCTAGAGAAGCCTTCTTGTGTGCACTTACTGATCAATAGATTATGGGATTGATTGACAAATCATCAGCCAGGGTTATGTGGGAAAAATTAAAAACTTTGAATGAAGGTGACCCTACTCTCAAAATTGCTAAACTTGATGGTTACCGGGTAAGATATGAAAACTTGAAAATGGAAGATAATGAAAGAATTGTTGTGTTTATGGAAAGAGTAAATGAGATTGTTATGGGAATTCAATGTTGTGGAGCATTTCTAAGTGAAGATGAAAAAGTTTCCAAAGTCTTGAGAGCCCTTCCACTGGCTTACAATATGAAGGCAACTGCTATTAAAGAGTTAAGAATAATGAAAAAATACCTCAATTAACAAAGACATTCTGATTGGGAAATTATCTACTTTTGAGCTTGAAGAATTTGGATCTTCTAGAGCTGTAAATTGTGAACCTGCTTTTCATGCATCATCATCAACATCTACCGACAAAAGTGATTGGAAAGCCCTATATGCAAAAGAATTGGAAGACATGAGGAAAGAAGATGAAGAAATTGAGCAACTTGAAGCCTTATTTTCTACAAGAATACCTAAAGGACCAACTGGAAGTAAGTATGAAGGAAAAACACCTTTTAAATGTTTTGCATGTAATAAGATTGGTAATTTTCCATCTAGATGTCCTGAAAGGAATGCAAGGTTTGAGGAAAGAGTTAAGAAATATTTTAAGCCTAACCAAAACAAATATAGATTTAAGAAGAGTAAACAATGCTACATAGCATATGAGGAAGGAGTAACTGATGACTTTGGAGATGAACTGGCAGAAGAATCTGCTAGTGGATCTGGAAATGGAAAGGAATGAGTGTTCTATTCTTTGAAGGAAGATAAACCAGAACTGGCTATCAAGAATGAAGAAAAATCCTTGGCAGCAAAATTTGAAGATAAGGATGAATGGGTAATTGATAGTGGATGCTCACGTCATATGACTAGAGATAAAGGAAAAAATTTGTCCCTGCAAGAATATAATGCAATCAAGTCAGATTTGGAGATGACAAGGCATGTATGAGCAAAGGTAGAGGTATTATTTCTTTGATTGGCAAGAATAACAATGATAATATCTATTATGTAGAAAGTTTAAGGTATAATCTTTTGAGTGTTGGTCAATTGGTTGATAAGGGTTTTAATTTTCAATTTAAAGATAGAAAATGCAAAACCATTAACAAGACTGGTTTGGAGATTGCAACCAGTATTCAGACAGGAAGTAATATCTTTCACTTGAACACTGGTAATAAGACATGTTTGATTTCTCATATTGATGAGAGTTGGCTATGGCATAAGAGGTTGTGTCATGTTAATTTTGATTGTATTATTAAGATCAGCTCAACTAAGGTAGTTAGAGATATACCTAAGATTATGAAGCCTCATAATCCAGTATGTAAGGAATGTCAATTGGGTAAGCAAGTTATAAGTTCTTTTAAAAGCATACATGATAAATCTAATGATGTACTTGATTTGATTCACACTAACTTAAGTGGTCCAACAAGAACTAGAAGATTTCAAGGTGATAGGTATTTCATGTTGATTACTGATGACTATTCTAGAATGATGTGGGTGAATTTCTTGAGGGAGAAGTCTGAAGCTTTTGAAAAATTCAAGATCTTTAAAGCAAAGGTTGAAATAGAAACTGGATTGAAAATAAAATATCTAAGATTAGATCATGGTGGTGAGTTCACTTCTCATGAATTTAACAGTTATTGTGAGACAATGGAATCAGGAGACAGCTATCTGCACCTAGGACTCCTCAGCAAAATGGGGTAGTTGAAAGAAAGAACAAAACCATTTTTGATGCAGCTAGATCTATGATGATGGAAGCCAAATTTCCTCATATATACTGGAGAGAAGCAGTGAGTATAGTAGTCTACACACTGAACAGAGCTCACATTAAAGGTGAAACCGGTAAGACCCCTTATGAACTATGGTTTGGACATACACCTATTGTTAAGTATTTCAGATTTTTTTGCAATATCAAAAGAGATGATTCAATTGGAAAGTTTGATCCTAGATGTGATGAAGAGATATTTCTTGGCTATTCAATTCAGAGAAAAGCATATAGATGTTATAAGAAAAGATTGTAGAAAATTATGGAAAGTGCTAATGTGAGAGTGGATGAATAGTACATAAATCACTCCCACCTTGTGAAGATTGGATTTGAAAGAACAAGTGAAGATAGCACTATCTACTTGAAATCAGAAGGAGATCAGATTCTGATCTGTGAAGTATTTTTTGATGACATAATATTTGGCGGAGATGACAAGATGAGTCATGACTTTGTAGATGACATGAAGAAGGAATTTGAAATGTCACTCATAGGGGGGATTAAGTTCTTCGTTGGACTGTAGATTCAGCAAATGAAAGATGGAATCTTTATTAATAAGTCCAAGTATGTCAAAGAGGTGTTGAATACCTTTGGCATGGAAGACAGCAAACCGGTTAGCACACCAAAGGTGACTGGTTGTAAACTATCAAAAGAGGATGACTTGGTATTGGTAAATGAGAAGGAATAATGATCAATGATTGGTAAGTTGCATTATGTAGTGCATAGTAGACTGGACATTGCACATGCAGTAGGTATTATAGCTCGGTTTCAGAAAATCCCAAGAGAATCCCACCTGGTAGTAGTCAAGAAGATTCTTAGATACCTGAAGGGAACTATTGACTATGGATAATGGTATCCATACAATGATGATTTCAACCTGAAAGTGTTCACAGATGCTGATTGGGTTGGTAATGTGGATGATCGGAAGAGCACAACTGATGGTGCGTTCTTTCTCGATGGTAGATTGGTTTCATGGATGAGTAAAAAGTAGAGTTGTATCTCTCAGTCTACAATGGAAGTGGAGTATGTTGCAGCTTTTATGAACTTCACCCAGACTATTTGGATGAAGCATGTATTGAATGGCTTCAAAGTTCCTGTATCTGAACTGGTAAGTATATTTTGTGACAATACAAGTGCAATTAACATCTCCAAGAATCTAGTTTTACATGCTAGAACCAAGCACTTTGAACTCAAGTATCATTTCTTGAGGGAAAAGGTTCAAAACAAAGAGGTGGTATTGGAACATGTTTCTAGTAAGGAGTAGTTAGTAGACATATTCACCAAGCCTCTAGCAAAGGCTACATTTACCCATTTGAGAGATGAATTAGGGGTGTTGCCCCTTCAAGAGGTAAACTAAAGGTTTGTGCTCCACATCAGTCATATCGTACTTTGCTATATCTTTTTTAGG
Source organism: Cryptomeria japonica (assembly GCF_030272615.1). NCBI lineage: Eukaryota > Viridiplantae > Streptophyta > Pinopsida > Cupressales > Cupressaceae > Cryptomeria > Cryptomeria japonica. The sequence continues at coordinate 192,908,528 of NC_081412.1, read as the reverse complement.
ATTGATGTGTTGAAGGATGCTACTCCTCAAGAGGAGCAACATAGTGGAATAGGGAAGCTCGTGCCTCCACTTTGGCATTGTTTTCAAAGGGGGAAACTATGTGAAGTGGAGAAGATATCTATAGTATTAAGGAGAAGTGATGCAGAAAGAGAGATATCTTTGTATATTTCCATCAATGCCAAAGGGGGAGATTGTTGGCATATGTGCAGAGTATGTTGACATGATGATATTATGTTGTCATTGATGTCAATATCCTGAAGAGTGAACTGGTAATATGTTGAAGAGTGAACTAGTATAATGTTGTGAACTGTTATATTTTCAAAAGGTGAAGTAGTATGTTTGTCCAAGTGAACTGGTATATGGAATGTTTTCTATCAAGGTTTAATATGGTATGACTACCAGTTAGTAGTCCCAACCTCAAGGTTACGGGTTGCAGTGTTTCAATCTTGTGTGATTCAACCGATGACATTGTGTGATGAGTTAGCATTCTAATAGAGATCAGATTGTGTTGCCACAAATGCCTCATATGCATGAAGGATCTTGAATGAAGGGGATTGATCCTATCTACCTCGGGAATGTGTGAAGTCCCTGCAAATAGTGAAGAATGTGTGATGGGTTATCGCCTCCAACAAGCAGTGAAGAACGAATGATGGAGAACGTCCTAAGATCTGTTCAAGACTGTTGTATTCATATGCAAAGTGTTCAATGGTTAGGATTGAACCGACTGAATCACTCATTCTAAATGTTTAGGGTTTAGGGTTTATACTACTGACATATCTATTTCCTATGAGGTTGATGTTGTGTTTCATGTTGAGGTCATTGGCAAATGTTGTGTGTGTATCTAAGTGTAGAGATACGTGATTTTTGTAAGACCAAATAAGAGAATTGTTACCTGCACAGTTTGTGTGAAAAAGGAAGGAACTAAAATGGATCTGCACTGGCATTGAGTCCTATTACCAGATCATTGTAATACCTATTGATCTCTAATCACTTCAACAGATGGAAAATCCCTTAACAGGGTAGCTTTAACCAACTTGTTGTAAATCCTTTAATAGGGTAACTCAAAGCTATTGAGTTCATTAAATCCTCTAGCAAGGTAATCTTTAATAAGGTTTAACCCTTAACCGGGTGATCCCTAATAGGATCGGTTCCTAACAGAACTTGTTGTAACAATCTTTAACTGGACTAGGCTCCTAACAAAGTGGACTTCTAAAGAGTTCAAAAATAGCTTGTGGGTATTCATCCACACCACGGTTTTTCCCAGTTGGGTTTCCACGTGAAAAATATGTGTCATGTGTGATGCCTCTTTCATCTGATGTTTTCTTATTTCCTGTTTAGTGGTGAATCATGTTGTTCTAGTAAATTATTGTATCTCTGATGATAGATTATCTGTTTATGCATATGGATAAAGTGGAAATGAGGGAGTAGATTGTATTGAAAGCTAAGTGTTGTCAGTTTATGTCTTTCACAGTCTCATAATGTTTAACTAGTAGTAATCTAGTTTAGACCAGTATTAGTGTTTGTCTGTCAAGTGCACTATTTGCAGTCAAACTAGTTTAGGAGAAGAAGTTGTGTCTGTACTGATTCACCCCGCCCCTCCTAGTACTAGTTTGGTAGTCACTATTCATCATTGAGTTATCAATTGGTATCAAAGCATCCTCCAGGTCCTCTATGTTGGAAGCTTAACCACTTGAGGGAAAGATCCTATTGTAATGATGAAGAGGGAAGGTCCAAAGGTCAACATAGATAATTTTAGAATATGGAAGGGCAAAATGAAGATATACATCAGAAGCATGGGTGCTCAACATTGGAGCTATATTGAGAATGCTTATGTTATCCCTACTAATACTCTCACTGATTATAAAAAAAGAGAGATTCAGGAGAATGGGCAAGTCATCGAAGCCCTAATTAGCAGTTTATTTGACATTGAGTTTATTGATGTTCAGGACAAAGAGAATCCCAAAGAAGTATGGGATAATCTTGAGAATATCTATGGTAGTGATGAGCATGTGAAACAAGATAAGGAAGAAAGCCTTAGGGCAAATTTTGAAGACATGCGGATGATTGAAGGAGAGACCATTCAAAAATATGGAATAAGAATCAAAACTATTGTTGGAGACATCAAGAGTGCAGGAGGGAAAATTGTTGATTCCACTATTGTTAGAAAAGTATTGAGGTCCTTATTACTAGTCTATGCAATAAGGATTGCTGCTATTCAGGGGTTGAGATCAATAGAGCGGACCAAGGTATCCCTAGACTTCATCATTACAAAGTTGATAGCCTATGAGCTAAATAGTTTTGATGGCAGTATTCAGAAGACTGAATCAGGTTTTAGAGCATCTGTTGCACTATCTAGAAAAGGAAAATAAGAAAGCACCAGTAGTGAACCAAGATAGAATAGAGAAATGGATGATGAGGAGACCTTGATGGAATTTGAAGCTCTTCTTACCAAGAGACTTCCTAAGAGAAATGATAAATACAGAGGTAAGCTCCCTTTGAAATGCTTCTCTTGTAACTAGATAGGACACATTGTTGTAAACTATCCTAATGGTGATAGCAAGGACAAATCAGAAAAGTTAAAGAAGTTAAAAGGAGGAAACCAGAGAAATTGTTTGTAGCAGTTGATGAAGGTGTCACGGATGAGGAATCAGAAGATGAAGAAAATGAAGATATTGTGTTTGTTGCAGTCAAGGAATATGTATCAGACAAGAAGGCTCTTGTCTCCCACTTTGATAATTCCAATGAGTGGATTATTGATAGTGGCTATTCTCACCATATGACTGGTGACCAGAGCAAGTTTCTATCTCTGGAAGAGTATGATGGTGGTGTGGTTTGTTTTTGGTAATGATGCACCATTTATGGTCAAAGGTAGAGGGTCCATCTCTCTGAATGGAAAGAGTAGTGCTGACAATGTGTATTTGGTGGAAGGTCTCAGACACAACCTATTGAGTGTTGCCCATCTGAATGATAGTGGACTCACTCTAGAATTTAAAAATGGAGTGTGCAAAATTAAAGGAAAGAATGGTGAACTGATGGCTACTGGTATGCAGACCAAAGGTAACCTATTTCAGCTGAATGCAAATGTCAGTACATGTCTTATGGCTAAGGTTAATGATAGCTGGAAATGGCAAAGGAGACTCTACCATGTCAACATTGATAACATTGCGAAAGCCAGTAAGATCATGACAATTAGAGAATTGCCAGTGCTGAGAAAATCAAAAAATCCTTTGTGCAGAAAGTGTCAACTGGGGAAAATGTCTTCCTCAACTTTCAAAGGTAAATCTTTCACTGCACACAATTTACTTGATCTTGTGCATATTTATTTATGTGGTCCTATGAAAACTAGGAGTGTGCAGGGAGATAGGTATTTTATGATTCTTATAGATGATTGCTCAAGAATGGTGTGGATCACATTCTTGGAGGACATGTCTGAAGCCTTTGGAAAGTTCAAAGCTTTCAAAGCACTAGTAGAAATGGAAAACAGTAGAAGAATCAGATGCCTTAGAACTGATCAAGGAGGGGAATTCACTTCCGATGAAATCAACAAATATTATGAAGAGAATGGCAACAAGAGGCAATTGTCTTCCCCTCGGACTCCATAGCAGAATGGCTTAGCAGAGAGGAACAACCAGACTGTGGTTGAAGTGGCTAGAACTATGTTAATCGAAGGAAAGGTTGCTCACACCTTTTGGAGAGAAGCGTTGAGCACTATATTCTACACAATGAACCAGGTACTCCTTATGAGCACTGGACTGGTAAGACACCAGTAGTAAGCTACTTCAAAGTGTTTGGTAGCAAATGTTATATCAAGAGGAGTGATCATTAGAGAAAATTCAATGCAAAATGTGATGAAGGAATTCTTACAAGAAGAAAGGTCAGAGAAAACTCATGTATGATCTCTAAAATTGAGCCTAAATCATTCAAAGAGGCACATAAAGATGAAGACTAGATCAAGGCAATGGAAGAGGAACTTGATTAGATAGAAAAGAATGGTACATGGTCTTTGGTACCCAGACCAGAGCACAAAAATGTCATTGGAACCAAATGGGTTTTCAAAAATAAACTAAAGGAGGATGGCACAGTAGTAAGGAACAAAGCTAGACAAGTATGTAAAGGATATGCCCAAGAAGAAGGAGAAGACTATGGAGAAATCTTTTCTCCAGTAGCAAGATTGGAAGGAGTTCGTATGCTTCTTGCATATGCAACTTTTAAAGGATTCAAGGTATACTAAATGGATGTAAAATCTGCATTTCTAAATGGAATACATGAAGAAGAGGTGTATATAGAGCAACCAGATGGGTTTTCCCTATCAGAAGACAATGACATGGTTTGTAGGCTACATAAAGCCTTGTATGGACTGAAGCAGGCACCTAGAGCATGGTATGAACGCTTGCACTCCCATCTTGTGAAGATTGGATTTGAAAGAACAAGTGAAGATAGCAATATCTACTTGAAATTAGAAGGAGATCAGATTTTGATATGTGAAGTATTTGTTGATGATATAATCTTTGGTGGAGATGACAAGATGAGTCATGACTTTGTAGAAGAGATGAAGAAGGAATTTGAGATTTCACTCATAGGGGAGATTAAGTTCTTCATTGGATTATAGATTCAACAAATGAAAGATGGAATCTTTATTATTCAGTCGAAGTATGTCAAAGAGGTGTTGAAGACCTTTTGGCATGGAAGACAACAAACTGATTGGTACACCAATGGTGACTAGTTGTAAACTATCAAAAGAGGATGACTCAGCATTGGTAAATGAGAAGGAATATCGATCAAGGATTGGTAAGTTGCATTATGTAGTGCATAGCAGACTAAACATTGCACATGCAGTAGGTATTACCACTCCATTTTAGAAAAGCCCAAGAGAATCCCACCTGGTAATAGTCAAGCAGATTCTTAGATATTTGAAGGGAACTATTGACTATAGATTATGGTATCCATACAATGATGATTTCAACCTGAAAGTGTTCATAGATGCTGATTGGGCTAGTAATGTGGATGAACGAAAGAGCACAACTGGTGCTGTGTTCTTTCTCGGTGGTAGACTGGTCTCATGGATGAGTAAAAAGCAGAGTTGTATCTCTCAGTCTATAGAAGAAGTGGAGTATGTTGCAACATTTATAAACTGCACCCAAACTATTTGGATGAAGCTTGCATTAAATGGCTTCAAAGTTACTATATCTGAACCAGTAAGTATATTTTGTGACAATAAAAGTGCAATTAACATCTCCAAGAATCCGGTTTTACATGCTAGACCCAAGCACTTTGAACTCAGGTATCATTTCTTGAGGGAAAAGGTTCAGAACAAAGAGGTGGTATTGGAACATGTTTCCAGTAAGGAGCAGTTAGCAGACATATTCACCAAGCCTCTAGCGAAGGCTACACTTACCGATTTGAGAGGTGAATTAGGGGTGCTGCCCCTTAAGGAGGTAAACTAAAGGTTTGTGCTCCACATCAGTTAGATCTAACTTTTCTATATCTTTTCAGGATTAATGAGTTGAAGGATGCTTCTCCTCAGGGGGAGTAACATAGTGGAACAAGGAAGCCCGTGCCTCCACTTTGGCATTGTTGTCAAAGTGGGAGAAGATGTGAAGCAGAGAAGATATCTATAGTATTAAGGAGAAGATGTGATGTAGAAAGAGAGATATCTTTGTATATTGCCATCAATGCCAAAGGGGGAGATTATTGGCATATGTGCAGAGTATGTTGACATGATAATATTATGTTGTCATTGATGTCAATATGTTGAAGAGTGAACCGGTAATATGCTAAAGAGTGAACCAGTAATATGTTGAACGGTGAACTGGTTTATTAAAGTTAAGCAATTGGCAAAGCGAGCTAGTATAATGTTGTGAAATGGTATATGTGCAAAAGGTGAAGTGGTACATTTGTCCAAGTGAACCGGTAAATGGAATATTTTCTATGAAGGTTTAATATGGTATGACTACTAGTTGGTAGTCCCAACCTTAGGGTTTCCCGTTGAAGTGTTTTGAGCCTGTGTGATTCAACCAATGATATTGTGTGATGAGTTAGCATTGTAATAGAGATCAGATCATGTTGCCAAGACAACCTCGTGCACATGAAGGATCTTGCATGAAGGGGATTGATCCTATCTACCTTAGGAATGTACGAAGTCCCTGCAAATGGTGAAGAACGCGTGATGGGTTATAGCCTCTAAGAAGCGGTGAAGAACGAACGATGGAGAATGTCCTTTGATCTATTCAAGACTGTTGTATTCATATGCAATGTGTTCAATGGTCAAGATTGAACCAACTAAATTGCTCAACCTAAATTTTTAGGGTTTAGTGTTTCCTATAAGGTCAATGTTGTGTTTCATGTTGAGATCGTTGGCGAATGTTGTGTGTGTATCTAAGTGCAGATATACGTGATTCTTACTAGACCAAATAAGAGAATTGTTAGCTGCAAAGTGTGTGTGTAGAAGGGAAGGAACTAAAACGGATCTGGATTGGCATTGAGTGCTATTACTAGATCATTGTAATACCTACTGAACTCTAATCACTTCAACAGTTGGAAAATCCCTTAACTAGGTAGCTTTAACTAGCTTGTTGTAAATCCTTTAACAAGGTGACTCAAAGCCATTGAGTGTTAGTTAGATGACAGTTGGGGGGTGAATCAAATAACCTCAATAATTAATACTCTAATCAGATTCACCCTCGGTAGCACTTACTTGATATGCAACTATGACTATAAATCATTCAGACTCATAAACAGATAAACATAAAACATTAAACACATTTGACACCAGATTTAACATCGAAACCCAAATAGGGAAAAACCACTATGGGATTTCGGATCCACAAGAAAATATACTCTTCTAGAGTATGCTCAGTTAAAAGAAAATCCTGTTAAAAATTACAAACACATTGCTAGATGTGACCCGGTTAAGGGATTTCCCTCAGATCTATTAGATTCTTCACTTTGTTAGAAGTGACCTTGTTAAAGGATTTCAAACACTCAACTCAAAATGTTACCTTCCTAGAGGATTTACAAATAAGACTGTTAAGTCCACTCAGTTAAGAGATTTCCTGTCACTTACAAAAATAAATAACAGAAATAAAATAAATCTGCAACTTCACATCTAAAATGTTAAAGCAGATTCTATGTGCTCAATGTGCTTAAGATAATCTTGTCATAAGACTTATCTTTCTCCTTGCTGAGCTTCTCAATCTATTCTTCAACCAGATCTTCAATCTTTTGTATTCGATTATCACTTCTGTAGCATCACTATGCTTCCATTTGCCCGCATACTTTGTTCATCAACTTTACTTTATTTATAAGCAATTCCTTACCGCTTAATCTCCTTAATCACATTTCCCATGATTAATCTTAACCACCAGTTCTTCAAACTTGACTAGGATCATTGTATCCTTCGAACTAAAAAACATTTTATCTTGCCTTGAAACTTGTATTCCTTCCTAGGTACTTGTGCTTGGTTAGGACCATTAAATCTGTGCTATAGATCTAACTCTTGAATTTCCATTGCCATTGATCCTTAACAAACTTCTTGAACGACATTCCAATCTTCTATAAATCTCTAGCTCATTGGCATCCTTCATTTAATAATATAATCATTCATTTAATGCATTCTGTTACTTCTTGGTTGATACTCAGTTAATATTGAACTTTACTCGGTAGATATTCTCTTCTCAGTGGCTTTTTCCTTCTTTAACTGACATCAATAACCTTGGAGTTTACCAACTAGCTCCTTGCTCAGTAAAATAGAGTAGTATCAAACCTTTACTAATTCTATTGCATGAAATCTTTTCTCCTTCTTATTCAGTCTTCGAATACATATATATATAGGATATCAAAACAATCAAAACATCATAATCTCATCACTATCTAACTCGGTCATAGTTTCCGATTGAATAACTTATTACTCCCCTTCATTTTCACATTCTTTCCGTGTCACTTATCGACATCTTTATACTCATCAAAACATACTCTTTAAGATATGGCAACATCATACTCAATCAGAAAATCAATTGCTTGACATCAATGACAAAATAATAATATTAAGATAGTAAACATCCTTTATTAATTAATCTCCAACAACCTTCTCAATATCATCAACCAACAAACTTATTGTAATGCCAACAATCTCCCCCTTTGTCATTGATGGCAATACCAACTTGATTTATTCCAACTAATTTGAATTGTTGTGAATCTTCTCCTATTATCTTCGAGCTGTAAACTTGTCTTGTAATCTTCTCCCTCTGCCATTAGTCTTCTCCCCCTTTGACAACAATGCCAAAAGTAAGACTGATCCATGATTACTTCTCCTATGAAGTAATTTCCTGGCAGTTCAAAAACATATACAAATGTATCTCATTCAGAGCAACTTGTCTTCATTCACTATTTCTTGTACAACTTTAGACATCCTTCTAAAGTGTGTAAATCAACATCAACTCACAAATAGTACTCTATGGAGTCATAGAATTGATGTTGTCACCAAACTCTATCAGTGAGTGCTAGATAGGGGAAGGACCCCTAACTTAATTCTGAGATACTCAAAATTGTCCCTTGGCAATGGCTTTGTGAAGATGTTTGTGATTTGTTCCTTTGTGCTAACATATTCCAGCACAACTTTCTTTTCTTGAACTTCTTCTCTAAGATAATGATACTTTATAGAAATATGTTTTGTCTTAGAGTACATTACTAGATTCTTTGAAATGTTAATAGCACTTGTATTATCACAAAATATAGTTACTAGCTCGGTAAATGTCTCATTCATTCCTTCCAATAGTTGTTTGATCCATGCTATATTGGTACAATTCAATGCTGCAGTGACATATTCAACTTCAGCTATTGACTGTGAAATGCATCCTTGTTTCTTGCTAAGCCAACCTACTAGTCTTTCTCCCAAAAAGAAAGCTCCACTGCTTGTGCTTTTTCTATCATCAATATTTCCTATGCAATCAACATCAGTATATACTTTTAAGTCAAAATCATTCTTCTTTTCATATAGTAAACCATAATCTTTAGTGCCTCGCAAGTATCTAAAAATTCTCTTGACTGTTGTCATATGGGTTTCTTTGGGATCTGCAAAAAATCTTGCAGCTATACCTACTGCATGTGCTATATCAGGCCTGCTGTGAATTACATATTGCAACTTTCCAATCATAGATCGGTAAACTGTCTCATCAACAGATTGAGATTCATCATTCTTTGATAGTTTACAATTAGTAGTCATAGGAGTACTTATAGGTTTAGAATCCTCCATTCCAAATTTCTTCAAGATTTCCTTTATATTCTTGGATTGAGTAATGAAAATCCCATTTTTCATTTGTAGTATTTGTAAACCTATAAAATACTTTATCTCACTGATTAGTGACATCTCAAATTCTTTGCACATTTCATTTCCAAATTTTTTGCATAAAGAATCATTTCCACAAAAAATAATATCATCAACAAATATGGCTGACATCAGTATTCCATTCTCCTCATCTTTCTTCATATACATGTTGTTGTTTTCACTAGTCCTCATGAATCCAATCTTTATTAAGTAAGAGTGCAACCTTTCATACCATGCTCTAGGTGTTTGCTTTAGACCATATAAAGCTTTATTCAACTTACATACCTGATCTTTATTCTTCTCTTCAATAAATCCTTCAGGTTGTTCAATATAGACTTCTTCTTCTAGTATACCATTCAAAAATGCAGATTTAACATCCATTTGATATACCTTGAAATTTTTGTAAGCAGCATATGCCAACAATGTTCTTACTCCTTCAAGTCTTACTATAGGTGCAAAAGTCTCCCCATAGTCTATTCCTTCTTCTTGAGCATAACCTTTGCAAACTAGCCTTGCTTTATTCCGAATGACCTCACCTTTTTCATTTAGCTTGTTTCTGAAAATCCACTTTGTATCAATTACATTTTTCTCTTTTGGTCTTGGGACTAGTGTCCATGTTTCATTTTTCTTGATTTGTTCAATCTCTTCTATCATAGCATTCACCTAATCTTCATTGCTTAATGCCTCTTTTACTATTCTCGGTTCAAATTCGGATATCAGACATGTGTTGTGTTTCAGTTTGTTCCTTGTCATCACTAGAGCATCCTTATCTCCTCTAATCTGACTTGATGCATGATTTATGCTGACATATTTTGCTAATATAGGATCGGTAGGCTCTATATGATCTTCTTCATCACTCGGTAACTGAGTATTTTCTTCATTGGTTTTCTTGATAAAACTGGTCAGTTGTACATATACAAACTCTTCATAATCTTCTAGTTCTTTGGAATTTCCTTTCTACAAATTCATCAATTTTCACATATGCACTTTCCACAATTTTGTTAGATGATTTGATCAGACATTTAAATGCTTTACTCCTAGAGGAATAACCAAGAAATGTTCCTTCCTCACTTTTCTGATCAAACTTTCCATTTTTGTCATCTTTGTGAACATAACATCTACTTCAAAATATTTTAAAATAACTTACATTTGGTTTCTTGCCATACCAGATTTCATAAGGTGTCTTCATAGTTCCTTTCTTCAGTTGTACTTGGTTCAAGGTGTAAACTGCAGTGCTTATTGCTTCTCTCTAAAATATTTGAGGTGCTTTCTTTTCTATCATCAAAGTTCAGGCACAATCTATAATTGATCTATTTATTCTTTCAGCTATCCCATTTTGTTGTGGTGTCCTTGGTGCAGACACTTGTCTCTTTATACCATGATCATTGCAGAATAAGTTAAATTCATCATAAATGAATTCTCCTCCTCTATCAGATCTAAGACATTTCAACTATCTTCCCATTTCTTTTTCAACTCTTGCCTTATACCATTTGAACATTTGAAAAGCTTCTGATTTCTCTTTTAGAAACATAACTGACATCATCCTTGAGTAATTATCCACAAATAATATGAAGTATTTATCACCATAATAACTTTGAACTTTCATAGGACCACAAAGATCAGTGTGTACAAGATCTAAAATTCCTTTAGAAGTGTAAGACTTACTTGTAAAGCTTGATTTTGTCATCTTACCCATCTGGCATCCTCGACATATTGAATTCACAAGTTTTTCCAAGCTCGGTAGACCTCTTACATGATGCTTCTTACTTATTTTGATCAGATTATGAAAATTTACATGACAAAACCTTTTATGCCATAACCAGGTATCTTCTATTTTTGCATATAGACAATTGTTCCAAGTTGAGTCAAGGTGAAATGTATTACCTCTTGTTTGAGTCCCAGTAGAAGCCAACTTTCCATGTGTTGTCATGAACTTTGACAATTCCTTTCTGAAATTCTATTCGGTATCCTATGTTGTTTAATTGTGCTACACTCAACAAATTATATTTCAGACCTTCAACCAAATATACGTCATCACATTTAGCATTATGAAGAAGTGTAATAGAACCTTTAACTTTCATAGGACATGGTGCATCATTACCAAATCTTACATAACCTCCATCATAATCTTCTAATTTAATAAACTTGTGTTTATCACTTGCCATGTGATGTGAACATCCACTATCTATGATCCAAGAATCATTTTTATTTATGTGTGATATTAAGGATTTTTCTTCATACCTTTCTTCATCTAATCCATCTTTGATAGCCACATATACAACTTCCTCTGACTCAGTCTCATCAGCTACTAGGCATGTCTATCTATCTCTCCTTTTGAAGTCTCGGTGTCCTTTGTAATAGTTGTCTTTCTGTCTGTCATCTCAGTATTCTCTCTTTTCACTAGATTCTTTGTTAGGACAGTTTGAAGCCATATTTCCAATTTTATCACAGTTAAAACTTTTTAAAGGTAACTTCCCTTTATACTTACCTTTGCCTCTCGATAACCTTCTAGCTAATAATGCTTCAAACTCTTCTTGCTTTCTGATTTCCTCATATTTTGTGTACTTCTTCCATGTTTTTGTGAAATCTCTCACTTGCTCCACTGTGATTTCCTTCAACATGCTTATACATTCTATCATTGTAATCATCAGATTCACCAAGATGAAAAGAACTAAATGTAGATTCAACTTTGTTTACCGAAGACCCACTATTATCAAAATTACTTAACTCAAAAGCATGTAGCTTACCGATAGTAGCATCCAAAGAGACTGGCATGTTTGGTATAGACCTTAATTCATTAATTGTAGAGACTCTAATGGCATAAGCAGGTAGAAGTGTTCTCAGAAATTTACTTGTTACATCATTTTCTTCAATAGTTCCTCCTGCTCCTTTGATTTGATTGACAGTTTCCTTTAACCTTGTACTGTATTGGATAATGTTCTCACCTTCATTCATTCTCATGGATTCAAGTTTTCTTCTTAGATTGTCTACTTTTTCTCTTTGAACATTTTCATCTCCTCCATACACAGATGTGAGCTTATTCCACATTGCTTTGGCATCATTACAACCTTCTAGATCATTAAACTCTGAGTCAATCAAAGCTAATGTTATCTCAATCATTGCTTGAATATGTTCTTGCTTTGCCTTTATTTCTTCCATCGTCATAGGGTAGGTACTAGGTGCAATATAATCATTCTCCAGATAATATGTTGCATATTCTCCAATTCCTGATAAGTGCAGCTTCATCCTTTTCTGCCATGTGGAGAAACTTGACTTATTCAAGTTTCGTGCATCCCTTTTATACATCTTCGGATCTTGTCTCAAGTTCCTTTAAAATTTTCTTTCAGAGTCCAAGCTCTGATACCAATTGTTAGTTAGATGAGAAGGGGGGGGGGGGGTGAATCAGATAACCTCAATAATTAATACTCTAATCAGATTCAACCTCGGTAGCACTTATGCAACTATGATTGTAAATAATTCAGACTCATAAACATATAAACATAAAACATTAAAACACATTTGACACCAGATTTAACGTGGAAACCCAAATAGGGAAAAACCACTATGGGATTTCAGACCCACAAGAAAATATACTTTTCTAGAGTATGCTCGGTTAAAAGAAAATCCTATTAAAGATTACAAACACATTGCTAGATGTGACCTGGTTAAGGGATTTCCCTTAGATATATTAGAATCTTCACTTTGTTAGAAGTGACCTTGTCAAAGGATTTCAAACACTCAACTTAGAATGTTAGCTTCCTAGAGGATTTACAAATAAGATTGTTAAGTCCACTCGGTTAAGAGATTTCCTGTCACTTACAAAAATAAATAACAGTAATAAAATATATCTACAACTTCACATCTAAAATGTTAAAGTAGATTCTATGTGGTCAATGTGCTCAAGATAATCTTGTCATAAGACTTATCTTTCTCCTTGCTGGGCTTCTCAATCTTTTCTTCAATCTTCTGTAGCATCACTGTGCTTCCATTTGCCTGCATACTTTGTTCATCAACTTTACTTTATTTATAAGCAATTCCTTGCTGCTTAATATCCTTAATCACATTTCCCATGATTATTCTTGACCATCAGTTCTTCAAACTTGACTAGGATCATTGTATCCTTCAAACTGAAAAATGTTTTATCTTTCCTTGAAACTTGTATTCCTTCATAGGTACTTGTGCTCAGTTAGGACTATTCAAATATTGTTGTAGATCTAACTCTTGAATTTCCATTACCGTTGATCCTTAACAAGCTTCTTGCACAACATTCCAATCTTCTATAAATCTCCAGCTCATTGGCATCCTTCATTTAATAATGTATTCAGTTATTTAACACATTCTATTACTGCTTGGTTGATACTCGGTTAATACTGAACTTTACTTGGTAGATATTCTCTTCTCGGTGACATTTTCCTTCTTTAACCGACATCAATAACCTTGGAGTTTACCGACTAGCTCCTTGCTCAGTAAAATAGAATAGTATCAAACCTTTACTCATTCTATTGCATGAAATCTTTTCTCCTTCTTGTTCAGTCTTCAAATACATATATATAGGATATCAAAACAATCAAAATATCATAATCTCATCACTATCTAACTCGGTAATAGTTGCCCATTGAATAGCTTATTACTCCCCTTCATTTTCACATTCTTTCTATGTCACTTACCGACATCTTTATACTTATCAAGACATACTCTTTAAGATATGACAACATCATACTAAATCAGAAAGTCAATTGCTTGACATCAATGACAAAATAATAATATTAATACTGTAATCATCCTTTATTAATTTATCTCCAACAACCTTCTCAATATCATCAACCAACAAACTTACTATAATGCCAACAATCTTCCCTACTTATTGTAATGCCAACATTGACTTCATAAAATCCTCTAACAAGGTAACCTTTAACAGGGTTTAACCCTTAATCAGGTATTCTAGCCATCCCTTAACCGGGTGATCGCTAACATGATCAGTTCCTAATAGAACCTATTGTAACAATCTTTAACTGGACTAGGTTCCTAATAGAGTGGACTTCTAAAGAGTTCAAAAATAGCTTGTGGGTATTCATCCCCACCGTTGTTTTTCCCAGTTGGGTTTTCATGTGAAAAATATGTGTGTCATGTGTGATGCCTCTTTCATGTGATGTTTTGTTATTTCCTGTTTAGTGGTGAATCATGTTGTTCTAGTAAATTATTGTATCTCTGATGATAGATTATCTATTTATGCATAAGGATAAAGTGGAAATGAGGGAGTAGATTGTATGGAAAGCTAAGTGTTGCCGATTTATGTCTTTCACAATCTCATAATGTTTAACCAATAGTAATAAGGTTTAGATCAGTATTAGTGTTTGTCTGTCAAGTGCACTGTTTGCAATCAAAACAGTTTTAGACTAGTCTCATGGATGAGTAAAAAATGGAGTTGTATCTCTCAGTCTACAGTGGAAGCGGATTATGTTGCAGCTTTTATGAACTGCACCCAGACTATTTGGATGAAGCATGTATTGAATGGCTTCAAAGTTCCTGTATCTGAACCGGTAAATATATTTTGTGACAATACAAGTGCAATTAACATCTCCAAGAATCTGGTTTTACATGCTAGAACCAAGCACTTTGAACTCAAGTATCATTTCTTGAGGGAAAAGGTTCAGAACAAAGAGGTGGTATTGGAACATGTTTCCAGTAAGGAATAGCTAGCAGATATATTCACCAAGCCTCTACCAAAGGCTACATTTACCCATTTGAGAGGTGAATTAGGGTTGTTTCCCCTTCAAGAGGTAAACTAAAGGTTTGTGCTCCACATCAGTCAAATCTTACTTTGCTATATCTTTTCAGGATTGATGAGTTGAAGGATGCTACTCCTCAGGGGGAGCAACATAGTGGAATAGGGAAGCTCGTGCCTCCACTTTGGCATTGTTGTCAAAGGGGGAGAAGCAGAAGATGTGATGCAGAAAGAGAGATATCTTTGTATATTGCCATCAATGCCAAAGGGAGAGATTGTTGGTATATATGTAGAGTATGTTGACATGATGATCTTATGTTGTCATTGATGTCAATATGTTGAAGAGTGAACCGGTAATATGCTGAAGAGTGAACCAATAATATGTTGAAGAGTGAACCGGTTTATTGAAGTTAAGCAATTGGCAAAGTGAACCGGTATATGTGCAAAAGGTGAAGCGGTACACTTGTCCAAGTGAACCGGTATATGGAATGTTTTCTATCAAGGTTTAATATGGTATGACTACTGGTTGGTAGTCCCAACCTCAGGGTTTCGGGTTGAAGTGTTTCGAGCCTATGTGAGTTAACCAATGACATTGTGTGATGAGTTAGCATTGGAATAGAGATCAGATCATGTTGCCACCACAACCTCGTACGCGTGAAGGATCTTGCATGAAGGGGATTGATCCTATCTACCTCGGGAATGTGCAAAGTCCCTACAAACACTGAAGAACGCGTGATGGGTTATCACCTCCAAGAAGCGGTGAAGATCGAACAATGGAGAATGTCCTAAGATTTGTTCAAGACTATTGTATTCATATGCAAAGTGTTCAATGGTCAGGATTGAACCAACTGAATCACTCATCCCAAATGTTTAGGGTTTAGGGTTTATGCTACTGACGTATTTGTTTCCTATAAGGTTGATGTTGTGTTTCATGTTGAGGTTGTTGGCAAATGTTGTGTGTGTATCTAAGTGTAGAGATACGTGATTCTTGCCAGACCAAATAAGAGAATTGTTACCTACAAAGTTTTTGTGCAGAAGGAAGGAACTAAAATGGATCTGCACTGGCATTAAGTCCTATTACCAGATTATTGTAATACCTATTGATCTCTAATCACTTCAACAGTTGGAAAATCCCTTAATAGGGTAGCTTTAATGAGCTTGCTGTAAATCCTTTAACAAGGTGACTCAAAGCCATTGAGTTCATAAAATCCTCTAACAAGGCAACCTTTAATAGGGTTTAACCCTTAATCGGGTATTCTAGCCATCCCTTAACCGGGTAATCCCTAACAAGATTGATTCCTAACAGAACCTATTGTAACAGTCTCTAACCAGACTAGGCTCCTAACAGAGTGGACTTGTAAAGAGTTCAAAAAGAGCTTGTGGGTATTCATCCCCACCGTAGTTTTTCCTAGTTGGGTTTCCACATGAAAAATATGTGTGTCATGTATGATGCCTCTTTCATGTGATGTTTTATTATTTCTTGTTTAGTGGTGAATCATGTTCTTCTAGTATATTATTGTATCTCTGATGATAGATTACCTATTTATGAATAAGGATAAAGTAGAAATGAGGGAGTAGATTGTATGGAAAGCTAAGTGTAGCCAGTTTATATCTTTCACAGTCTCATAATGTTTAACTAGTAGTAATCTGGTTTAGACCAGTATTATTGTTTGTCTGTCAAGTGCACTATTTGCAGTCAAACCGGTTTAGGAGAAGAAGTTGTGTCTATACTGATTCACCCCCCCCTCTTAGTACCAGTTTGGTACTCACTGTTCATCATTGAGATATCAATTGGTATCAGAGCGTCCTCCAAGTCCTCTATGTTGGAAGCTTAACCGCTTGAGGGAAAGATCCTATTGTAATGATGAAGAGGGAAGGTCCAAAGGTCAACAGAGATAATTTTAAAATATGGAAGGACAAAATGAAGATTTACATCAGAAGCAAGGGTGCTCAACATTGGAGCTATGTTGAGAATGCTTATGTTATCCCTACCGGTACTCTCACTGATGATCAAAAAAGAGAGATTCAAGAGGATGGGCAAGTCATGGAAGCCCTAATTAGCAGTTTATCTGACATTGAGTTTATTGATGTTCAGGACAAAGAGAATCCCAAATAGAAATCTATGGCACTGATGAGCATGTGAAACAAGCTAAGGAAGAAAGCCTTAGGAGAAAGTTTGAAGACATGTAGATGATTGAAGGAGAGACCATTCAACAATAAGGAATAAGAATCAAAACTATTGTTGGAGAAATCAAGAGTGCGGGAGGCAAAATTGATGATTTCACCGTTGTTAGAAAAGTCTTGAGGTCCTTATTACCAGTCTATGCAATAAGGATTGCTGCTATTTAGGAGGTTAGGTCAATAGACAAGACCAAGGTATCCCTAGACTCCATGATTGCAAAGTTGATAGCCTATGAGCTAAATAGTTTTGATGGTAGTATTCAGAAGACTGAATCAACTTTTAGAGCATCTGTTGCACTATCTAGAAAAGGAAAGGAAGCAAGCACCAGTAGTGAACCAAGATAGAACATAGAAATGGATGATGAGGAGATCGTAGGGGAATTTGAAGCCCTTCTTGCCAAGAGACTTCCTAAGGGAACCGGTAAATATAGAGGTAAGCTCCCTTTGAAATGCTTCTCATGTAACCAGATAGGACACATTGTTGTAAACTGTCCTAATGGTGATAGAAAGGAAAAACCGGAAAAGTTCAAGAAGTTCAAAGGAGGAAACCAGAGAAACTATTTTGTAGTAGTTGATGAAGGTGTCACTAATGAGGATTCAGAAGATGAAGAAAATGAAGATATTCGGTTTGTTGCAGTCAAGGAAGATGTGTCAGACAAGAAGGCTCTTGTCTTCTGCTTTGATAATTCCAATGATTGGATTATTAACAGTGGTTGTTCTCACCATATGACTGGTGACCGAAGCAAGTTTCTATCTCTGGAAGAGTATGATGGTGGTGTGGTTTGTTTTGGTAATGATGCACCATGTATGGTCAAAGGCAGAGGGTCTATCTCTCTTAATGAAAAGAGCAGTGTTGACAATGTGTATTGGGTGGAAGGTCTCAGACACAACCTATTGAGTGTTGCCCAGCTGAATAATAGTGGACTCACTCTGGAATTTAAAAAATTGAGTGTGCAAAATCAAAGGAAAGAATGGTGAACTGATGGCTACTAGTATGTAGACCAAAGGTAACCTATTTCAGCTGAAAGTAAATGTCAGTACATGTCTTATGTCTAAGTTTAATCATAGCTCGATATGGAATAGGAGACTCTACCATATTAACTTTGATCACATTGTGAAGGCCAGTAAGATCAAGGGAGTTAGGGGATTGCCGATGTTGAGAAAACCAGAAAATCCTTTGTGCAGAGTGTCAATTGGGGAAAATGTCTTTCTCAACTTTCAAAGGTAAATATTTCACTGCACACAATTTACTTGATCTTGTGCATACTGATTTGTGTTGTCCTATTGAAACTAGGAGTGTGCACGGAGATAGGTATTTTATGATTCTTACAAGTGATTGTACAAGAATGATGTGGGTCACATTCTTGAAGGACAAGTCTGAAGCCTTTGGAAAGTTCAAAATTTTTAGAGCACTGGTAAAAAAGGAAAGCGGTAGAAGAATCAAATGCCTTAGAACTGATCAAGGAGGGGAAATCACTTCCGATGAATTCAACAAATATTGTGAAGAGAATGGTATCAAGAGGCAACTGTGTGCCCCCCGGACTCCATAGCAGAATGACTTAGCAGAGAGGAACAACCAGACTGTGGTTGAAGTGGTTAGAACTATGTTAATCCAAGGAAAGGTTGCTCACACCTTTTGGAGAGAAGAAGTGAACATTGCAGTCTACACAATGAACCTAGTACTCATCGAGAAAGGAAAGGATAAGACTCCTTATGAGTACTGGACTAGTAAGACACCAGTAGTAAGCTACTTCAGAGTGTTTGGTAGAAAATGTTATATCAAGAGGAGTGAACATCAGAGAAAATTCGATGCAAAATGTGATCAGGGAATATTCTTATGATATTCCGCCAAGAGTAGAGCTCTCAAATGTTCAACAATAGGACTCAAAGAATTGTTGAAAGCATCAATGTTAGGGTTGATGAAAACTATGACAAACCTGAGGAAACTAGCAGAGAGCATGTAGGAGATGAACTGGTAGTAACCTTCTGGGAATCGGTTGCAAATTAGCCTAGTACCAGTAATTGTGCTCCTACATCGGTGGATGTTGATGCTGATGCTGATGAAGATGAGGATGAAGAAGAAAAGAAAGAGGAATCTGTTAAGAATATACCTAGGTATGTCAAACTCAATCATGATACAAAGAAGATCATAGGAGACAAAGATGCAAGAATTCTTACAAGAAGAAAGGTCAGAGAAAACTCATGTATGATCTCTAAATTTGAGCCTAAATCATTCAAAGAGGCACATAAAGATAAAGACTAGATCAAGGCAATGGAAGAGGAAATTGAACAAATAGAAAATAATGGTACATGGTCTTTTGTACCCAGACCGGAGCATACAAATGTCATTGGAACCAAATGGGTTTTTCAGAAATAAACTGAATGAGGATGGCATAGTGGTAAGGAACAAAGCCAGACTAGTATGTAAAGGATATTCCCAAGAAGAAGGAGAAGACTATGGATAAATCTTTGTTCCAGTAGAAAGATTGGAAGGAGTTCGTATGATTCTTGCATATGAATCTTTTAAAGGATTCAAGGTATACCAAATGGATGTAAAATCTGCATTTCTAAATGGAATACTTGAAAAGGAGGTGTATATAGAGCAACCAGATGGGTTTGCCCTATCAGAAGATAGTGAAATGGTGTGTAGGCTACATAAAGCCTTGTATGGATTGAAGCAGACACCTAGAGAATGGTATGAATGCTTGCACTCCCATCTTGTGAAGATTGGATTTGAAAGAACAAGTGAAGATAGCAATATCTACTTGAAATCAGAAGGAGATCAGATTCTGATCTATGAAGTGTTTTTTGATGACATAATCTTTGGTGGAGATGACAAGATGAGTCATGACTTTGTAGAAGAGATGAAGAAGGAATTTGAGATATCACTCATAGGGGAGATTAAGTTCTTCAGTGGACTACAAATACAGCAAATGAAAGATGGAATATTTATTACTCAGTCTAAGTATGTCGAAGAGGTGTTGAAGACCTTCAGCATGGAGGACAGCAAACTAGTTGGTACACCAATGGTGACCAGTTGTAAACTATCAAAAGAGGATGACTCAACATTGGTAAATGAGAACAAATACCAATCAATGATTGGTAAGCTGCATTATGTAGTGCATAGCAGCCCGGACATTGCACATGTAGTAGGTATTACCGCTCAGTTTCAAAAAAGAGCAAGAGAATCCCACCTCGTAGTAGTCATGCAGATTCTTAGATATCTGAAGGGAACTATTCACTTTGGATTATGTTATCCATACAATGATGATTTCAACCTAAAAGTGTTCACAAATGCTGATTGAGATGTTAATGTGGATGACCGGAAGAGCACAACCGGTGGTTCATTCTTTCTCGGTGGTAGACTGGTCTCATGGATGAGTGAATAGTAGAGTTGTATCTCTTAGTCTACAACAAAAGCGAAGTATATTGTAGCTTTTATGAACTACACCCAGACTATTTGGATGAAGCATGTATTGAATGGCTTCAAAGTTCCTATATCTAAACCGGTAAGTATATTTTGTGACAATACAAGTGCAATTAACATCTCCAAGAATCTAGTTTTACATGTTAGAACCAAGTACTTTGAACTCAATTATCATTTCTTGAGGGAAAAGGTTCAGAACAAAGAGGTGGTATTGGAACATGTTTCCAGTAAGGAGCAGTTAGCAGACATATTCACCAAGCCTATATCAAAGGCTACATTTACCTATTTGAGAGGTGAATTATTAGTGGTTCCCCTTCAAGAGGTAAACTAAATGTTTGTGCTCCACATCAGTTAGATCTTACTTTGCTATATCTTTTCAGGATTGATGTGTTGAAGGATTCTACTCCTCAAGAGGAGCAACATAGTGGAATAGGGAAGCTCATGCCTCCACTTTGGCATTGTTGTCAAAGGGGGAGAAGATGTGAAGTGGAGAAGATATCTGCAATATTAAGGAGAAGATGTGATGTAGAAAGAGAGATATCTTTGTATATTTCCATCAATGCCAAAGGGGGAGATTGTTGGCATATGTGCAGAGTATGTTGATATGATGATATTATGTTGTCATTGATGTCAATATGCTGAAGAGTGAACCGGTAATATGCTGAAGAGTGAACCGGTAATATGTTGAAGAGTGAACTAGTTTATTGAAGTTAAGCAACTGGCAAAGTGAACCAGTATAATGTTGTGAACCGGTATATGTGCAAAAGGGGAAGTAGTATGTTTGTCCAAGTGAACCCGTATATGGAATATTTTCTATCAAGGTTTAATATGGCATGACTACCAGTTGGTAGTCCCAACCTTAGGGTTTCCAGTTGATGTTTTTTGAGCCTATGTAATTCAATTGATGACATTGTGTGATGAGTTAGCATTGTAATAGAGATTAGATCATGTTGCCATGACAACCTCATGTGTGTGAAGGATCTTGCATGAAGGGGATTGATCCTATCTACCTTAGGAATATGTGAATTCCCTGCAAATGGTGAAGAACGCATGATGGGTTATCACCTCCAAGAAGCAGTGAAGAACAAATGATGGAGAATATCTTGAGATCTATTCAAGACCATTCTATTCATATGCAAAGTGTTCAATGATCAGGATTGAACCGACTGAATTGCTCAACCTAAATGTTTAGGGTTTAGGGTTTATGCTACCACCCTATATGTTTCCTATAAGGTTGATGTTGTGTTTCATGTTGACGTAATTGGCAAATTTTGTGTGTGTATCTAAGTGCAGAGATACGTGATTCTTGCCAGACCGAATAAGAGAATTGATACCTACAAAATGTGTGTGCAGAAGGAAGGAACTAAAATGGATCTACATTGGCATTGAGTGCTATTACCAGATCATTGTAATACTTGTTGATCTCTAATCACTTCAACAGTTGGAAAATCCCTTAACAGGGTAGCTTTAACCAGCTTGCTTTAAATCCTTTAACAGGGTGATTCAAAGCCATTGAGTTCATAAAATCCTCTAACAAGGTAACCTTTAACATGGTTTAACCCTTAACTAGGTATTCTAGCCATCCCTTAACCGGGTGATCCCTAACAGGATCAGTTCCTAATAGAACCTTTTGTAATAGTCTTTAAACGGACTAGGCTCCTAATAGAGCGGACTTCTAAAGAGTTCAAAAATATCTTGTGGGTATTAATCCCCACAGTTGTTTTTCCTGGTTGGGTTTCCATGTGAAAAATATGTGTGTCATGTGTGATGCCTCATTCATGTGATGTGTTGTTATTTCCTGTTTAGTGGTGAATCATGTTGGTCTAGTAAATTATTGTATCTTTGATGATAGATTATCTATTTATGCATAAGGATAAAGTGGAAATGAGGGAGTAGATTGTATGGAAAGCTAAGTGTTGCCGGTTTATGTCTTCATAGTCTCATAATGTTTAACCAGTAGTAATTCAGTTTAGACTGGTATTAGTGTGTGTCTGTCAAGTGCACTGTTAGCAGTCAAACTAGTTCAGGTGAAGAAGTTGTGTCTATACTAATTCACCCCCCCCTCTCAGTACTGGTTTGGTACTCACTATTCATCATTGAGTTATCAAATAGAAATGAGGGAGTTATGACAAGAAGAAAAATGGCAAATGAATAGATATGTCTTATTTCTCAAGTTGAACCGGCAACTGTTATTGAAGCTTGTAAGGATAAACATTGGTTAAAGGCTGTGGAAGATGAATTAGATCAAATAGAGAAGATTGAAACTTGGTCTTTAGTTTCCTAGCCTAAAAATAAGAATTTAATTGGAACTAAATGGGTTTTTAAGAATAAACTGAATGAGGATGGTCAAGTTATAAGGAACAAGGCTAGATTGGTTTGTAAAGGATATTCTCAACTCGAAGGAATTGATTATGGTGAGACATTTGCACTTGTAGCTAGAATTGAAGCTGTTAGACTATTTCTTGCCTATGCAGCTTATAAGAACTATAAGGTTTATCAAATGGATGTTAAATGTGCATTTTTGAATGGTGAGCTTGAGGAAGAATTTTACATTGAACAACCTGATGGATTTTCACTAACAGATGATAAAGATATGGTTTGCAAATTGAAGAAAGCTTAATATGGATTGAAATAAGCTCCTAGAGCTTGGTATGCAAGGTTGGATAAATATGTTTTGAAGCTTGGTTTTACTAAAGGCAGTGCCAATAGTAATCTATATTGTAAGATCACTGATAATGATATTCTGATTATTGAATTTTTTTTTTATGATATCATTTTGGGAGGAGAAGATAAACTGTGCATGGAATTTTCTAACAACATGAAGAATAAATTTGAAATGTCCATGATTGGTGAGATGAAATTTTTCTTAGGTTTGCGGATTACTCAAACTGACAAAGGCATTTTTATCTATCAAACTAAGTATCTGAGAGAATTGTTGAAAAATTTTGGTATGGAGAATTCCAAACTGGTAAGTACTCCTAGGGCTACAAGTGAGAAATTATCTATCAAGGATACTTCTACACCGGTAAATCCGACAAGGTATAAGTCTATGATTGGTGGTCTGTTATATCTAACTCGGACTAGACCTGATATTATGAATGTAGTAAGTATTGTTTCAAAATATCAAAGTAATCCTAAATAAAATCATGAATGTGCAGTAAAGAGGATATTCCGGTATTTGCAAGGAACAACAAAATATGGTTTATGATATTTGAGAAATGATGATTTCACTTTATGTGCATATACTGACTCAGATTGGGAAGGTGATATTGATGATAGGAAGAGCACTTCTGGCAGAGATTTATTTCTTGGAAAGAAACTAGTTTCATGGATCAGCAAAAAATAGTCATGCATTTCTGTATCTATTGCAGAAGCTGAGTATGTTGCAGCAACAACTAATTGCACTCAAGTCTTGTTAATGAAGAAAATGTTCAAGGATATTAGGGTAAATTGTAGTGAACCGATAGTTATCTACTGCGATAACTCTGCAACTATTGACATGTCTAAGAATCTGATATTTCACTCTAAGACTAAGCATATTTCAATAAAGTATAACTTTCTGAAGGACAAGGTTGAAGCAAAGGAAGTCAAATTGGTTTATGTGAACACTAAAGAACAGATTGCAGACATATTCACTAAACCACTGTCTAAGGAATCATTTGAGTATTTGAGAGACTGGTTAGGTGTTTTTGCCCCTCTGATAGAGACTTGATTGATGAAGCTTGTCATCAGTCTGACATGCATTACCAAAGACATTATTCATTCCGGCACTAATGAGTGATGCTAATACTCAAGGGGAGTAGTCAACTTTGAGATTCAAAGGTTTATATCATTGCTTTGATATTTTTTTCAGTTTTCTAGCATTGAGGTCAAAGGGGGAGTGATAGTAATGTGAAAAATCATTCAGAACCTTATAGAGATATCATTCACAATGGGAGAGCTATTGATTGTTGGTTGTCTTCCATAGGGGGAGACTTGTTTGGCCTTTCTTGGTACTTAGATGTTTTTCACATCTAGTATTACCATAAATGCCAAAGGAGGAGATTGTTGGCATTATGGATGAATTGATTATGTGTTTCATTGATGTTTTGTCATTGATGTCAACACTAGCTTTTATGGTTGGTTACCAGCAAATAAGTTTTGGTTACCAATAGAAGATCTAGTGTTACCGACAGAAGAGACTATCTGTTGCACACTTCTGACATGTTTGGATCAGTGAAGTATATTTGATTTCATGTGTTATATGCTCCATGAGAATGTTTTGGTCATTTGGTATTGGCTTGGTAATCGGATGCTATCATACACTTTGGTAAACCCTTACTGACACTAGTTTAAGGCTTTACTGGTAGAGCTTTCATTAAGGAATCGTGATAGGATGCACAGTTTGTGTTGGTGCAGCTTCTTCATGGATTTCAGGATGTTGAAGATGTTCTTTGATCGTGCTTCAACTGCATGAAGACATTGTTTTGGCATGGTGGACCCAAAATAGGTCCGGTACCTATCTAGGTTATGGACCGGTATCATGCTAACGTGTACACTACATGTTACCAAAATGTCTCAAGATGATTTATGAATTTATTATTATTGTTTTAGTATTAAGAGGACATGGCATATCATTTTAATATGGAATTATGTAATGATCTTTTAGTAATATCTTTAGGTGGCTGACCTAATCGGTTTAGGCCTTAGGGTTTGTATAAATAAGAGGTAGAAACTCTTTGTAAAGTATCATGGTTATTGGAAAGGTCGTGGTCAAGGAATGTAATGTGCCAATATTGTAATATCATTTAGGCAGAGGAGATGGTCGATCATTGGTGATCAAATTGGATTCAAAAGAGGATTTAGTCCTCCAACATTGAGCTTAATTGGGACTATAATTAAGCATGGTAGATGCTATTTTTAGTAGTTCACTCTATTGGATTGTTGTCCATTTATCTTGAGATGGTTGTATCCTCTCTATAGTCAGTGAGACTCTTTTGTAATGAGTAGTACGCTCTAGGCAGTGTGCCTTCCTACAAGTGCAAGCCCCTCCTTGTAACACATACTTTCTGCAGAAGTATCATCTGACTATAGGTAGGCTTCCCACCATGGTTTTTCCCTTTCAAGGTTTTCCACATACAAATCATGGTGTTATGTGGTATGGTTGCTTTGCACTTATTATCTAGTTAATTATGAAGTTGTATTGTTTACCAGTATTGTTTCCTACCGGCACTTGATTTGTTTAAGGTTTTATTGTGGATTAAAAGTTATAATATGTTAACAACTGATTCACCCCCCCCCCCCCTCTTAGTTGTTCACTGGTTATCCTAACACATTTTTGAGCAAGACAATGTATAGGAAACTGTAAATATTGTGGATAATACTCCACTGGCAACAACTAACACTACACCAAGTGGCAAAGCCATCAGTGCAAAAGAGGTTGAGATGGAAAAGGTAAAAGCAACTGAGTCCATATTGATAGTTAAAATTGATTTCCCAACAAAGGTATTGGAAATTGACACTTCTAAGGTTGAGAAGAAATTAGTCCCTGAGTTGATTCCAACTGAATTGATGATGATGGCTACTCAGAAATTATTGAAGAAAGGTACTACAGATAAAGAAATAATTGATCAATCAGTCACAGTGTTGTACAAATTAATACCCAACTATTAGATTGAAGATGGAGCAAGCACTTCTGGCAAGCTCAAGACTCTAACAGAGCATATCTCTAACAATTTTCAATCTTTGAGCAGATTGTAGACTGACAGGCTTTGGATAAATTCTCAGTAGCTAAAAGAATAGATTTTGTTCAGATTATAGAAACAGAGAAGAAGAAAATTGAGGACAAACTTATTCCTATTGAGGCTTGTTTAAAACATTGTACAAATATCTATAGAGTGTGTTATAACATAGAAATTCTTACAGCTAATGTAGATAGCAGATTAAAGGAGTTATATGATAAGATAGGTTAAATTGCTAATTCTTTTGATGGATTGATTGCACTAAGCACATCTATTGATGGACAAATTTTTTCCTTGGAGAACCAAATTTTTGCTTTTGAGAAGGAGAGAGATAAAATCATGAGAAGAGCAAGAAGTGTAAAATGAATGGTAAGTCCTAGATTAGATTCATTGGGTGTTCATAAGAGAGAGTGCATGGACATGATAGCTAAACCCACACTGATAGATTTCCAAGAGAAGGAAACACACGCCCACTTACTAAGTGGACTAGCATCCATTTCTGATACTTTCAAAACCAGCTAGGATACATATCTTTAGTTATTGCAAAAGGCATACCCATAAATCTTGAAGATGATTAAGCTCCAGTGAAACTAACAGTATTCATTTATTCTTTTGTTATGGAATTCTTTCAATTATTTCACTAGTATTTGGCAATAATATAAAAGGGGGAGTATGCATATATGTGAAAAATATCAGAGAATACCAGATAAAAACACATAGGAAGGATATCGGGATATCAAATGGAATGTATTGCTCAGGGGAGCATACCGGTAGGGAATCCATTTTTCACATGAGTGTTGCCATCAATGCCAAAGGGGGAGATTGTTGGTAATTGACACTCATTTGATTCATTTTGTTTTCATTAATGGTAGCAAGATCAGATCTAAGTCATATACCAGCACTAGGAGGCATATACTGGTAGATACCAGCTTTGGAACATTTAAGGCTACACCAGCACCAACACTGGCACTGACATCAATACTTCATTGGAAGCTGACATCAAGGAGGATTTAATTAATGAATATTTTTGTAATTATTAGCAAGGCCAACATTGAATATATTTTGTAAATGTATTGTAAGCTAGCATAAGGCATATTATTTGTAATAGGTATATAGGCCAGTTTGCTAGGTTATTCTGAAATATACATGAAACGTGTGGATATAGGAGAATATAGAAGAACTATATAATGCAAAATATATGTATGAAGATCATTTTGTATGCAAATGTTATATCATGCAATGATCTGTAGATATCTTAGAAAGCATTCCTAAATGAGAAGAGATACCGATAGTAGTTTAGGGTTTATGAACCGGTACATAGCAGAGACAAAATCGTAACTCTATTTGGCATAGCAGATGCATTCTTGAGTTCATTTTCAACAATTTACTTTAGCAGAAAGCTTGTGGTCAGTAAGGCTCTTTAGTGATGAGAAGTATGGTCTAGGCAGTGTGCCTTCCTGCATGTGTAGGCCCCTGTTATATGTAATATAATTTCACATGGCAAGTGAACTGATATTGTGGGTCACAACTCCCACCATGGTTTTTCCTCTTTGAGGTTTTCTACATATAAATTTTGTGTGTTATGGTGTTCATTTATGTGGATGGTTTATTTGCTTCTTTTTATATGTTTATTTATTTACTGGTTTATATGTGTATGGTATAAAAGGATAAAAACTGTTCATACCAGCAAAACATTGATTCACCCCCCCTCTTAGTGTTCTTGGATCCCAACAATTGTATGTGTTATCCTAAGTGAGAAAATGTGGTGGAAAAGTACAAGTGAGAATTCAACATCATCGGATATTGTTTTGAATGTAGAGAATAGGAGAAGATCAAAGGAAAGAGGGAAAAGCCTAGGAAATCGTAAGAAGTCATGAGGGAAGTTGAAGAAAGGATTGTTGGTACTATGGAAAGCCAAGACATTTAAAGAAAGATTGTTGGTCCTGGAGAAAAAGTAAGGAGATGAAAATGAAAATGGCAGTAAGGAAGCCAACATTGAAAGTAATAATTTACAAGATGCCTTAATTCTATGTTTAGATAATGTTAATGATTCTTGGGTAATAGATTCAGGGGATTCACTTCATGCCACACCCCATAGAAGATATTTTTTATATTATGTTCAAGGTTATTTTCAACAGGTATACCTAGGTGATGATGAGCTCTGTTAGATTGTTGGAAAAGGTAAGATAAAAATCAAGTTACAAAATGGAAATGACTGGTTGTTGAAGGAGGTAAGGCATGTCCCTTATTTAAGAAGAAATTTAATTTTTGCACGATAGCTGGGTAGTGAAGGTTGCATAGCTACCTTTACAAACAATATCTAGAAGGTCACTAAAGGTTCATTAGTAGTAGCTGAAGGTGTAAAGGTAGGCACAATGTATTTGTGTACTGGTAATACTTTTTCTACCTTAGTTGCTACAGAAAAAGTTGTTACACGAACAACTACAATAGATGTTGCACGAACAAATTGAAAATTATGGCACCATAGACATGGGCACATGAGTGAGAAAGGGATGAAAATACTTAACTATAAAAATTTGTTGCCAAGATTGAAGTAGATTGATTTAGAGTTATGTGAAAACTGTGTTTATGGTTGTGAGATTTTGCCAAGATCAAGAGCTCAATGAAAGGTACAAAATATAGGACAAGAATAAACTATATTCTCATGAATAAATAGAAAATGGTTGTTACATACAATGTAGCTAAGCCTACATATATAAGCAAGGATACATGGATATATGAGCACACAAATATGACATGTGGCTCAATAAGAAGCAAGGGTAGGTAGGAAATAGGTGTGGTAGGTAGGAGAAACAATAAAATATTTTACATGAGGATCACCCACCGAAGGGGAGTTATCACTCCACAATAAGTGAATAGGAGAAAGTAGTAATAAGATCACACCATAAAAGGTGGAAATTCTCCTACACACACTATTCCAATGTGTCAAAAACACCCAAGTGTCTCATACCCAAACTAATATGAAATGCATTTCCTAAGAAAACTAAAGTAAGGTGTAATAATATCCAACATGAATAATTAATTACACCAACATCCCCCCTTAAGTGCAAAATACGAGAATACACTTAAGTCTACAATGCAACTAAGCAATGCAAGATGGGTCCCGGCTATGAGGCCATGTTAGGTACTCATGTACAAATGAAAATGCAAAGCAAACCAATGCAATGAAATCTCTCACAAAGCGGAGAAGAGAGAAAAAACCTCCCCCAAAAGAGATGAAAACTCTACAAGACAACTCTCATAGAAGTATGTGAGGAACAAAATCCCATGTGAGGAAATAGTCCCCCCCATATGAGAGAAGAAGAGAAGCTAGGTAGCCCCCCCTCAATTTAGAATATGCACCAATGATAAAAACTTGAGAATGAATGAAGAAACTACTCCATGAATGTCGAACAATGTTCCTCCCCTTAGGAAGAAACAAAACCAAAGGTGTGTCTGTAAAGTCTCCCCAATCATGAATGGAAGATATAGGAAAAAAACTCATGATGAATGAAGTCTCTGAAAAACTTCTCAAGTATCCCCATGTTGATGCTAAAAGATAGCCCCTCCAAAGGTGGTGAACTCCTCCACATTGCTGAAAAAGGCACTCCAAGATCTAGTGGAGAGGAATATAGAACATGATCCAAAGACTCGCATGTCTCTTCTAGGCATAAAGAGACCTCTTCCAATTGTTGCACATAAGAATCCACAATCATGTCAACCTCGAAAGAATGATCATGTAGAGAATAAACAAGAGGGTCAGAGTGTTCCCTCGCAACAATAGAAGAAGGATCATCTTCATCAAAGAGAAGATGAATATCATCAATGACATCTCCCAAACTTGAAATGTAGGATTCCACAAATAAACCTGCAATGTCTGTCAAGTACCCATCCCAAGAAATTGAAGCTGGAAGACATGAAATATCTTGTTGCACTGAATCACAAGAAGGAAAAACTGTCACACTATCTACATCATTAGGTGCAATAGGTGATGTGATATCAATAGGAGTTGAAACACAAGGCTCAATAATGGGGTCACATGTGAGAATCCCCAAGTTAAAGTACCCAAATTTCTCCTCAAATTCTAAATCATCACAAGAAGTGTGATCATCATGTGTAGAATCATCATATGTGAAATCATCCTCATCAACAAAATCTGAAAAGGAGTATAACCTAGATGCATGATCAACCACCCCAGTCACAATGATAGCTCTAGTCTCCAAGTCTCTAATGAAAACTGACTCAAGTGTGAACTCCACAATTGGGTGGCTGCAAGAAGTTGAGTCCCACTTTTGGGCAAAAAGTGGAAGTGTTTTCTTTGTTTTTCAAATTTTATGTCAATTGATGTCAAAATTTGATGCACTTAGAGATTGAATCTCAGAAAACTTCAGTAATAGAAAATGTAGTGCTCAGAGTCTACTTTTCAAATATGTAATTTTTTTTAATACCCAAATGGTAGAAATCTCTTTTTAGTAGGCATGTTTAAAAACCATTTTTTCAAAATGCCTATTTCAGGACCATACCACGCATGTGTACGACCACCCTTTTTTGATGCAAAAAAATGAATTTTTGCAAATCCTTCTGGGAAATGATACCTAAGACACCAAATATTGATGAGAATATTTTTGCTTATTTTTTTATTGAATATTTTTTTTTTAATTAATTTTTAGCTGACAATAAAGTATATTTTCAAAACATTGGGTGTACAACCACCATAATTTGATGAAAATTTCATATTTTTCCATTTTTTTTTTTAATATTCAAAAGAATTGTATGTAGATTGATGTCATATAATTCATTTTTCTAAAATCCTAAAAACCAAAAAGTTATTAAAGTTTTAGTGAACCTTGGTATTTTAGGTTTAGGTTCCACTTTTGATTAATAAATAATATAAAAATAGTAAAAGTGATCTTATCACTATAAAATTTACATTTCTGAATTCAGGATGCTAAAAACTCTAATGGGTTTTTGTTTTGTCAAAAAATTCAATCAGAAAGGCCCTCAAAAAATTAGGCCAAGGTAGAAATCTGATGTCGATTTACCTTAGTCATTTTTTTGGAGGTCCAAGTATAGGCTTGGTGAGACCAAGCCTATCTCAAAGCAAAAAATAAAGCTAAGGAATGTTTCCCGCCCCTATTTTTTAAAAAATGGGCACCCATTTTCTAAATTCAAAAAATGGGCACCCATTTCTGAAAAGATCCATTGGGAGAGAATCTGGCCCACAAGCACAAATCCTAATGATGGAATGATTTTTCAATCATTGGCTGACAGGTACAATCTACAAAGAGAATGTTTTGATTAATCATTC
This sequence comes from Cryptomeria japonica, assembly GCF_030272615.1. Taxonomy (NCBI): domain Eukaryota; kingdom Viridiplantae; phylum Streptophyta; class Pinopsida; order Cupressales; family Cupressaceae; genus Cryptomeria; species Cryptomeria japonica. The sequence continues at coordinate 192,876,845 of NC_081412.1, read as the reverse complement.
TCTTTGTTTGTCTTATTGTCGATTTGGTAAAGAAATTGATTCGAATTCAAATTTTGGTGTAGCCATGGGATCAAATCAACGCAGGAAGAGGTAAAGGAAGGTTCTAACAACTGAAGAGATTGTAGCAAATAGGGAGAAGGAGGCAATGCATCAATGAGAGAGAAGATCAAGAATGAGACAAGGAGCTTCAAGTTCCACAATCATTTTAGAAGAGGAGAACATCAATGAGACCATAAATGCTAACGAAAGAAACACAATAGAACCATTTAATTCAGGTGCATCTTCTAATCCATTATTGGATACAGGTATGTCTCCATAGCCCCATGTTTTTTCTCATGAAGAAATTGGTGATTTAGTAGAAGCAGGTTACTTATTAAATGAAATTCTAATTGAAAATCAAACCCCAAATGAAATTAGAAGTCAATTTGAAAGTGAAATTGAAATCCAAATTGAAACCCCAACTGAAACTAGATCTCAACTTGAAACTGAAATTGAAACCAAATTTGAAACTCCAAATGAAATTGAAAATCCACCTACAACTAAAACCAATAATGTGTATGTAGACATGGAAACACCAATTGAAAATGAAACATGTTTGAATGATAATCAAATGAATGAAAATTTTGAAATTAAAAGTGATGTACTAGACAACCTTCCTGGCTTGGTTTCATGGAGACAGATTAGGACACATGCAAATAGATTGTTTAGACATTTTTTTTATAATAAGAAATTTGGGTTTCAATGTCAATTAACGGTACAACTAATTAAAATGACTAAAATGCGAAAAGTGCTGAAGAAGTTAGGCTTTTATGTCAAACCCAAGAAGAAGGAGGAGTCTTTAAAACAAGTTGTATCGACTGTTGCTAGCGCCTTGATACAATTGGAAAGAAAAGTCGTTCTAAAGATAAAAATGCGGCACAACAGGCAATAACAACAGCTTTAGTAAACCAAACAACTTCTAATAAAAGAATGATGAGTAACATAAGTGGACATCTTAATATTGATCGCAAAACTTTGTCAAGAGTTGTAAAAAGAAGAGTTAATTTTGAAAGTGATCCAGCAAACAAATTGTGGACTTTTAGTGGTAGACTACTAGGGTCTGATATGAAACTTATTGGTGAAGTCAAAAATTTGATCAAAAAATTATGGCACAGTAATACGAGAGTATCACCTAATGTTAGAGATGTTCTTAAATTAAGAGTTGGATCAAAAATTTGTGATCCACATCCAAAACACCTATTGGACATGACTCAAACTGAATTGTATAAAAAATTTTTGGATGATAAAGTGTTGACTATTAGCATTTGTCAAAGTTCTTTTGAAAAGTGTAAACCTTGGTATGTTCTAATTAACAAGGAAAGAGTCACATGTTGCAAAACTCATGTTCAATTTCGCTACCATTATGATGCATTTTGATATATACGTGTTACCATGCATAGTAATGGAATGTTCCAAGAATGTGGTATAAATATACCACCTAAAACTATCAAGGAGTTTATTTCAAGTTTGTTTTGCAACCCACTAAATGAACAAAATTTCCTTTTCAATGCATGTGTTTCTGGTGTATGTGATATATGTGGCAATCTTGCATTGTTGGATGAATGTTTGCATGAAAATCTTTCAAATGATTTTGGACAACAATTAATTGATGTTAAAAGATTTAAAACTATTGAGTATCCACTGAAGGATGGAAAGGTTGGAAAATGATGCGATCTAATCATTGAAAAAGTTAGTGTTCATGCATTTATGAATGAATTCAAGAGTAACATCATACCTAAATATGTTAAACACACTCAAAATTCTAGATGGCTCGATGGTTTGTTTCGAATATGTAAGGATACATTTCCTGTTGGTAGTATACTTTCAGTTGTTGACTTTGTAGAGAACTACACACTTGCACCACAAGATGAGGTACAATCACAATACTACAATTCAGTGCAGGTATCAATTTTTGTCCATATTGTCTATAGGCATGCACTAGATAGTACACAAGAGGATCGCAAAATTTTGAGAGAGTACCATTTCTATATGAGTGATAATAAATTACACTCATCTGAGTTTGTCCAGTTTTGCTTCAAGACCTTTTTTCAAAATTTGAGGGAGAGAGAAATTCAGATGACACAACATCTAATATGGTTTGATAATTGCACAGGGCAATTCAAGAATGCTAGAATGTTTTATTGGCTAAGTAGGATTCATAAAAAAAATAATATCGAACACATTTGGAGTTTTTTTGAGGCTGGACACGGGAAAGGAGAACATGATGGTGCTGGTGCATGTGTTAAGAGAGCCCTTTGTAGAGAGCAACTCAAATTCAAGGAAAAGGCTAAATTTTAAAATGCAAGTGCAATTGTGGATTGGTGTAGTGCAAATTTATCCATAGGATCAAGTCAGAACTCTACAATTAGACATTTCTTCTGGCTAGTTAAAGAGGAGAATATCCTTCCAAGATATGATTGTGATACAATAAATGGGTTAGCTAGATGGCATTCATTTAAGAGTTCTAATTCTAACACTTGGACTATGTGGACTAGAGAGCTTGCATGCTTTTGTCAATTTTGTGTTGCAGGTGAATGGGAAGAATGCGAGAATGCGGAATGGGTCGAAGAATGGCAACATAAATCCTTAACACCTACTGAGACACAATATGAAGATGATAGAAGAAATGAAGACCTCAATCATGCATTTGCATCAGAAGATTATGATCGTGTTTCGGACCTCATACAACCTGGTAATTTAATTCAATTTATTATTTATAACTTTAAATTATATATTTTTATGTATTGTCATATAATTTATGATTACATATTTGAATTGTAAATTCTAACAAGTTTTATTTCTACACATTGTACGTATATTTGTTTTATAGGACATGTGTATACTGTTGTTGCACTTGAGGATAATGATGAGTAGGTTGAGTATTGGCTAGCTAGATGTGTAGAACCTAAGAAAAAGTTGATATGTGATCAAGTAGATGATGATAGTTTTCAGTATCCAGTTGGGTCTGTTGTGGTGGTTGGTACATGGCTACACAAATACTTAACAAGAAGGAATGGCTTACCAGCTTATGAAGACTACCAATTAGAAAAGAAGATTATACACTATTCTCATTTGGTGGTGGCAACAAACATTAAATTAGAAAGATACAAAGGTAGACCTGCTAATAAGGTATTGTGGACACTTTCAGTAGAAGAGCATGAAGCAATCATAGATGCATTGCAGAAGAGAGAGGATGCAGATGGTACATTGGGTTGAATCAAATTTATATGCATGTAAGATAGAATTATGTCTTAAATATGACCTGACTCTATATTTATCATTGTATGACAAATCTATATTTATAGTGTACTTTTTTATTTTAGTACCATGAAGTCCATGCTTTTCATACCATTACTATCTGCACTAATAAACCATCAATACACTAGTAAAGTAGTGTGGTCAACTTAAGAGGAAAGTCGATACTATGTTTGTAGCTTCCTAATAATTTGGTTAGCCTTAATTCCATCAATCTATTGGATTCCTCTATGAGATTCATTTATAATTAATAATCCTTTTATATAATCATGAAAATCATGATTGCTCTATGAGATTCATTTATAATTAATAAGTCGATACTTGTGTGAACTCTTTTAAATATTTAATCACGATAATTGTTTTTCTTTGTCCCTTTAGCATTTTATTTGTCTACATTTGATACAATTTTGGTTTCATAAACAATATTGTATTAGTTATCTTATTCTTAATGTTATTTTGTGCACATTGAATTATAAACTGTTGCACTATAATAACAAGTCTTGAAATAATAATTTAACAAGGAAATGACATTAAAACAAGTCCAAATAACATAATAACAAAACAATGTATCACATATATAATCACTAGAGTGCGCCAAATCACATAACATGACCTGATATCATAATAGCAAGGAAATGACATAATAAAAAGTCCTATATATAATCACATAACACATAACAACAAGTCCTATATATAATCACATAATAACAAGTCCCGGGATAACATAACAAGTGTCATCATAAAAAGTCCACAATACAATAACATGACATGATCTAAAATATACAATCTAAAAACTCACGTGCATCTCATCTATAGTCCTCTTCACTCCATGTGAAGGTGGCTGAGATGAATCATCCTGTTGGACGTGGTCCTGAGATGCACCATCCTATGTCTGTGCAATATCAGTGTTTGCACCCTCCTATGCATTATTAAAAGATTTTACATGAGAAGAAGTTACTTGCATAATTCACTTATAAAATAATTAAATACTAAAAAAATTTAAATAAATTACCATACGACCGTGCTCGACAATGCCCTCACTGATATGTGGAGGTCCACTATCATGAACAAGAAAAGTGGTCGTAGCCAAGTCTTGCAAAAAAAAACATTGTATATCAATTTTGATAATCCATATAAATGCTAGGTACACAGTATAAACAAATTAGAAATTATTTTTGTAATCATCGTGCCTTAAATGATAATGTCGATGGTTGCATCTGGCTCAACCCCATAGCCGTACCAATATTGGTAGTGGTGTGGACCTAAACAACATATATAAAGCATGAATCAAACTTGTATATATACATAAATTATAAAGTATATATATATATATATGGACTACAAGATTATCACAGAAAAGCATACATGTGATGCAGGGAAAGTAACTGATGGTCGAAGGCGTACATGTGATGCACCATCAAATGATCCAGAAGCCTACAATTGCAAAAAATAACGAACCTGAATCAAATTTGTACTTAAATTAGTAAGCATGTAAGCACTTCAAATTAATGGATGAAAAACATACTAGTGGTATGTGAGGCTGAGCCTCAGTGGTCCATGGGTCACCTGAAGAAGTACCCACCTCAGTGCTACATGAAGCACCCTACAAAATTGAAAAAACATATCATATGTAAATCATTACATTAAAAAATTTATTATTTATTTTAAATGTACATATCAATACAATCTATCTAGATGAAAGTGCATACTGTAAATGGGGCACCAACATCTCTGGGTATTGAGGTAAGATGCTGTCTATTCCTCAATGATGTGGTGTGATCCATCATTTGTTCAGAAAAAATTGACTCATATTATGATTCATATGTGTATATATAAGGAATTTAATATTGCACTGTAAATTATACAAATAAATTTGTACCTCTCTAGGCTGATCATCGTCTGCCCATAGGAGATCAACATATGAAGAGACGACATCAGCATGTGCAGCCTCCTCAACATCATCGTAACCACCATGGGCGGCATCAACATCAGCATCATCAAAATCATCATCTCCTCCAGGGGCAACCTCACTATGTGGACCCCTACATACATCCCCACAACTCGTGCAAACATGTGCTAAGAAGGGGGCAACCCTCACCTCCCGCAACTGCTGTACCAAATTGCCCGACAGGACACTCAATGAACCTAGAGCAGAATCCACTGCTCGATGATGGGAAGGTGCTGGAACAACTGGTGATGGAAGAGGAACCAATGGATCATCGTGCACACGGTTTCTAACCCTGTCACTCAATTTTGCTCCTGGCCTATCCTGGGGCATGCCTCTTCCAACCCCCTGAAAAGATCTAATATCAAAGTAATTGGGCTTTTTGCCCAATTCAAATTCCACCCATAATTTCTTCAAAAAATACATTGGGGCCTCATGATTGGAGTGTGGTGGATGGCCACCACCTCTCCCAAAAGTGGCTAGCAATGCCCGGGTGCCTACACCATCGAATAGAGATCTGTGGCTTCTTCGGATCTATCTCTTCACCCGTCTTAGGGTTCACAAAATATTTTTTCAAATCTATTTTTGTTATTTTTAAATCATTAACTTGTTTGTATGTGAGGCCATTTGCATAAAATGCATGCAATCCCTCATGCCATCTACGATAGCTATCTAACTCACTATCTAATGCCTGCATAGACTGTACAATGCCTTGTATACTATCTGCAAGGTGTAACAACTGAGGGGGTGGATGGGGCTCATGCCTAATAGTGTAAATATCTCTAATCAAAGCATCAATATTTGTCCTAATTGTCTATCGCAACTCCTCTGGTGGAGGTGGAGGTGGAGGTGCAGGGGGTAGAGGTGGAGGTGGTACTATACCTAATAGCTCATCTATCTCAAACTCATCCATCATGTGAGAATAATCTGCATATATATACAAACATGAAAATTTACAATTACAATTACAAACATGAAAATTAACAAACTTGACAATTTACAATTACAATTACAAACATTAAATTTTCGATTACTTTTATAGGATTTTATATAGATTGTTACAAACAGAGATTAATCAAAAATTTATAAAAGACATTTAAGGGAAGAATTATTAGGATTATGATCTTTTTAGTAGAGCATATGTATTGGTTATTATTATTTTTAGAAGCTCACTTCATCAATGTTTGACAAGATACATGAAGGGTTGATCATAAAACTACATAGTTTTTTAAAGTTGAAGGTGCATTTGGGCTTTAGAAGATCTTCCATGACTTGTAAAGTCAAAGGAGGTGATCTAAAACCAAGCATATAATTATTTTAAATTTTATAAAATCAATATGCTCAATCAATTTGGGAAATATAAAAAATAATATCCAATCTCTTTACTATTATTTAATTAAACTAGTCCCTTTGTTTGTCGATGTGAGTGTTCCCTTTCTAATTTTAAATTACAAACTTGAAAATTTACAATTACAATTACAAACATGAGGAGGCATAGGTTTCTCTATTCATCCTTTTGTGGTAAAATTAGAAAGGGATAACTATGATTCTTTTGTAAAATGGTATCTTCATAAGTTTTAGGTGGTTTAATCATTTTCCTTTTATGTATGGAGTCATACCTAAACTAGAAAAACTAGAAAATATATAATCTTGGTGTAACATCATTGACCATGTAGGAGTGATTTGATCTAGTATCAAGATCATGATTCTATGTGTATTGCATTGGATATTGATTTCCCCCACACACTTTGGAATAGACTTTAGGAGATCCATACCCTTCGATGGTGATACTTAAGAGGAAATTCATTATATCATATTAAATAATTTATTTACTTAAGGTCAACTTTTATTTACATATTAAATCATTTTCAAAATATATTTTAATTATGTACATCAATTATATCAATTAGAATAAACATTTGGTAATGAAATACAAACAATTATCATAAAAAATTTAGAATCAATTCATTCTAAATGTAAAATGATACATACACATATAAATATATAATCAGTTTTTTAATTTAATATATACTTGGCAAAATAAATTTATATAGACGTGTAAATTTTTAGGTAATTTAGTGGGGTTTATAATGAAACCTATCCAAGGAAATTTGTCATATATTAGAATACATAACTCATCTACCCTATATAAACACCACCCTCAACTCTCCCTTCTTGTTGGTTCTTATTTTACTATTTCAATTAATGCTTTCACATAATATAATACATTCACTTCCAACACACACTCTACTATTTTCATGTGCTTTCACATAATATAATACATTCACTTCCAACACACACTCTACTATAATACATTCACTTCCAACACACACTCTACTAATATTGCTACAATAAGATTGCAATACCTCAAACTCTTGATGTACACCTTCTATTTATACTTTCTTTCTTTCCATTTGAGGCAAGTAGGTCACTAAGTCCAATCCTTTCGAGAAATCAACAAACATTTCTTAGACATGAGATGGATTATAAACATCATAGGTAGTTGGGAGCTTATTCATAATTCTTAGTAACATGTGATGGATTATAAACATGATACTTCACAATTGATAATAATTCTATTTCATCTAAAATAATTACATATTTCCACCATTGTGCAAACTATGCACTAAAGAATTACAAGGTGATTATTGCCTAGTGATAGATATTGGTATAACAAATTACATTTTATTACAAATTGGTATAAGATAAACCAAATAATTATAACATACACTTTCATGGCCTACCCTTATATTGACATGTATGAAAACATAATGATGTAGTAATTGTATTAGTTGATATCCACTTGTAGCCTAGACAATTCCTACACTATCTACAATGACCCATTTCTAATCATAGCCAATCCTATTGATCATGCAAAAAAATGGGCCACCATGCCCTATACATGAGGTCATGATTATTAGTTGTTATCATTAAGACCAACACTAACACTACCCTCAACGGTCTTCCACCATACTTGTATAGGCCTTAGTTCAATACTCTAACCAATATATTTTTGACACATTATGACACAATGATGGTGCATAATCTTGAGAGGTCACCTAAACACAATGACATGGATAAAATTCAGGGGCTCCTCAATATTTCCCTCACTATATTCTATGCCCCTCTAATGCCAATCCCTTTTACTCATTTGCATTCTTCATTCTTGATGTGGATTTGGCCATGTGCGTATGATTGTGCCATTTACATTTTGAATTTAAATCTTTCAGTTTTACTTTGATCTTATTCTAGATGCTTCATTTGTTGCAGTGTATGCCTCTGAGTGTTTATTGTTTGCTTAGTTTGATATATGTTTTGTGATTTCTTTGGACCCATGATGTGTTGGATCGCCTTATGGTGATTTGTAATTTTGTAGTTACATTGAGATGAATGATGATCTATTATACCTTTGCTGATTATGATAGACTGAAAACTAAAAAAAATAAAATTTAACTCTAAAAGCTCCAATCAAAAACTAAATATATGTTCCACTTGATACAACACTGCTAGGAAAAACAATGACCACTAAGCACCATTTAATTTAGGGTTTAGGGTTTAGGGTTTAGGGTTAATTTAGGGTTTAGGGTTAATCAACCAAGATAGTCAAATTTCTCCTGGGACTTGTTTGTATTTTTCTATTTAAGGTTTAGTGTTTGTTTTTCTATTTAGGGTTTATTGTCTGTTTTTTGTGTCTAATGTTTATTGTTCATTTTTCTATTCAGGGTTTATTGTCTGTTTTTTGCATCTAATGTTTATTCGTTTTTCAAATCAGGGTTTATTGTCTGTTTTTTGCGTCTAATGTTTACTATTCGTTTACGTTTTTTTTTTTTCCTACGGTTTAAATACTATTCATGTTTTTTTTTTTTCCTATGGTTTTTACTATTCATGTTTTTTGCAATATTTGAAAACTAAAAACTATTTTAAACATGAAATAATAGACGATTTTCAAACTTGAAAACATAAAAATTAAAAAATATCAATACATTAACATTTTTTTTATGAAAAACAATAAAAATAAATAAAATAGAATATAAAAAATAAAGCTAAATACTTGGAAGGAGGTAAAAATGGTCTAGGGGGTCAGCTGAGGTGAAGAAAACCGGTACCCGTGCTCCTTAGAAATGCCTTACCATTTTTCAAACAGTAAAAATGATGGTAAAATGGTTTAAAAAAAAAAAAATACATTTCAAAAATGGACGCCCGTTTTCTTCAAATTGGGTGCCCGATTTGAAGTAAATGGGCATCCGTTTAGCTTCAGGCACCCATTGCTAAATGGACACCCGTTTTGTTTTGGCTCGGGCACCCGAAGCTAAATGAGTGCCCGATTTGTACAAATCGGGCACTCGTTTCTAGCGGGCTCATTTCCCAACCCATGGACTTCTGCGGGATTGGGAGCCAACTCTATACGTTTACCCAATTCTCTTAGTTGTACCATTTGTGATTTGATAGATAGAAAGGAGATTGTTTGTCAAATGGGGTACACACAACATATCATTGAAGGAGTTATCCCTAGTGGAAATAGATCTTTCCCAATCAAATCCATATATGTATGATTTCCCATCAAAATCTGCAACATGGTGCAAGGCTCAAATATAGAAAACATAGACTGCAAAGATGCCATATGATGAGAAGCCCCTGAATCTAGAAGCTATCTCCCTGAATCATGGCTTGTAGTAGCATAAATAGATTTTCCTTTTCTTGTCCCAAAAGAGTGAGTCTTCCCACTTGTAGAAGCCATGAATGCTTTCCCTTTCCCTTTTGAATGTGAGGAAGTGGAAGTTGATGAATCCTCCTTCTTGTAGGCATTAGGCAAAGCAATGTTGTGCTTTTTGAAGATGTGTGTGAGCTCATCAATCTTCTTGGAATGGAAATGACGCTCCTCATGACCAACCTTTTTACAATAGGCACAAGGTCTCTCCTTCTATCATGAATTATCCTTCTTGGAAGAGGATGAATCTTCTTGTTATGGAGAAGGTGATGCTTTGTCCTTAGGCTTTGATTGTCATTTCTTCTTGTTTGAGTTGTCCTTTCCTTGATTTCCTTTGTTCCCTTGATTTGCCACTAATGCTTGAGACTTAGAAGTCTTAATAATTCCCATGGTTATCAACTTAGTTTGTTCCATCATCAACATTTTAACGAAAGCATCAAATGTAGGCATTGTGTAGCTTGAAGCAATTGTCATCCTATGGGTTTGAAAACTATAAACAAATGTTGCATATTCTTGTGGAAGTTTGCCCATCAAATTGAAGATCAATTGAGTATCCTTCTTATCAATTCCACAATCCTTGAGTTGTGCCCTCAACTCTTTTGGCTTAGTGACATAATCTTGTATAGTATCAAAGTTCTTGGGATCTAACACGGTGAGATCACTATCAATTTGATATCCCCTAATCTCATCAACTTGACCATACAACTCTTGAAACTTTTGCCAAGCATCCTTTATTAGAGTACATTTCTCAATATGAAAAATGAGATCCTTTGATACATACTTTCTTAAGGTTCCAATTGCCATGATATTTTTAGTGAGCCAATCCTGGTGACCAGCAGGATCAACCTTAGGATCAATAGGAGCAACAATAGTTCCATCAATATAATGAGTTATTCCTTTTTCCATAAGTTTACTCCATGCATCAATTTTCCAAGTAGCATAATTATGAGGAGTTAAGAGAGGAAACTTAGGAAAACCCATAGTAGAAAAAAGGAAGGAATAGAAGATCACAAAAGAAAAAGAGACACCCCCCCAAATTCAATCAATCAAAGTACCCCCCCCCTAAAAAAATAAAATAAAAATAATGATTTTGACACTTTATATGTAGTGTGCGTACAATAGGCCACTTGCAAACAATGGCAAGGTGGACTTCTGATTTTTGTTTACAACTACCCCAATAGGCTGAGAACTACAATTCAAAAGACTAGAAAAATAGATCTATGCAATATAAGTGTCAAATTGGCCAAAAAAGACCATATGCTAAAAGTATAATCTATACCCAAATCCCTGCAAACTAATAGCATATTATGATAGTAGAGCATGCACTTTAAAAAAAAATGGCACCTGAAAAGGAGTTCGTATGAACCCAAACAGAGTCTCGGAAGTTGCAAAATCATGGATTACTCAGCTACAGTGATGAAGATCTACATTTTCTAAAAAAATTGTGCGTCAAAATGAAAATTCATTTTTAGTATTGTGGAGAGAACGAAATTCTACCCCAAATCAAAAAAAAGTGCACTGAAAAATAAAGTTCTAAGCTCGAGATATAACCTTATGAAAATCGCCTATCAATCTGAAAATGCAAACGGAGGGGGCATAAAGTTTATTGAATATGATGATGTCAACATCTTATGAGAAGATAATTTTCTTTAGCTTGCAATATATACCTCATTAAAAAATCTTTTCCTTTTAAAAAGGATTGTATGAAAAATATTTTTTTTTGCTTGAAAACTTTTTTATAAAAAAAATAAAATGGGGGCCATGTGGGGCCACCTCAACCCACTCTCCTTACAAAGGAGAAAAATTTCCTACATAGAATAATGATAAACCTGCAAAATAGTGTATGTGAGGTAAACACCAAAATACTAATGACTAGTGACATAGGCTAGTATAAATTACTCCACGAGCATGTAATAAGAGGCCATGAGAAAAGAATGGTGAGATTTCATAGAGATGGACCACCAAACACCACATGAAGATGAAGAATCGATGACTCGGCAAGGAGTACAGAGTGACAAAGCCCATGCAAGTAGCGGCCAAAGGGTGCAGCAGTCGTTGGAAGAACATTGAAGCCGACGAGAGGTAAGTATGAGGACAACAGCTATCAGGGAGAGCAGGCAGATGCCGGTGAGCCGAGGGGTTGTCGACGGGGAGATCACAGGGTCGGAGTGAGGGGTGTTGTTGAGCAATTGGAGATTCGCCTACCCAAAGAGTGAAGCGATCAATGAGTGGTACACTCAGATCATGAGAACAGTTTATGGAAAGTAGAGAAATGGTACGGTGGTTGGGGGGTACCTCCTCGAAATATATACACACTTTTTTTTTTTTTTTTTTTTTTTAAAAATATTTTATGCAAAATGAATAAAAATTGCAGAAAATAAATTTATTTTTATTTTTGAATTTTTTTTTCAAAAATTCGTACCGTACTACCCAAAATGGGCAAAAACTTTCTTCAAGCCCCAAATTTGACTTTCACCCAATATAGGCGAATTTATAGTCAAAATTCATGGAAACGACCACTCAGACGTGATGGTGAGGTCAGATCTAGTCTAGGATGCCTCCAAAAGATGTTGCACCTCAAATATGCCTCTTGACACCGCAATAATGCCTCTTAAAGATGAATCAATGACGTAATGGCTCTGATACCATGCGAGATTTTGCCAAGATCAAGAGCTCAATGAAAAGTACAAAATAGAGAGACAAAATATAGGACAAGAATAAACAGTATTCTCCTCTACATAAAAACTGGTTGTTACATACAATGTAGATGAGCTTGCATATATAGGCAAGGATATATGGATATGTGAGCACACAAACATGACATGTGGCTCAATAAGAAAACAAGGGTAGGTAGGAAATAGATGTGGTAGGTAGGAGAAACAATAAAATATTCCACATGAGGTGGATCACCCAACGAAGGTGGAATTATCACTCCACAATAAGTGGATATGATAAAGTAGTAACAAGATCACACCATAAAAGGTGGAAATTCTCCTACAAACACTATCCCAATGTGGCACAAAAACCCAAGTGTGTCATACCCAAACTATTATGAAATGTATTTTCTAAATAAACTTAAGTAAGGTGTAATAATGTCCAACATGAATAATTAATTATACCAACAATGGTAAACAAAAAAGAGTCCGATTTCTCAAGGTTGGGAAAGAGAAGAAGAGTGAAAAGTTAGAGCTTGTGCATTCAAATGTATGCAGACTAGCTTAGGTATCATCTCTTTGTGGCTCTTGTTATTACGTTATTTTCATAGATGATGCAAACAGGAAAACATTGGTGTATTTCCTAAAACAAAAATTAGATGTTTTTGAAAAAATTTTAGAAATGGAAAACTTTGATTGAGAAAGAGACAAGAAAAAAGTTGAAGTGTCTCAAATCTAATAATGGAGGCGAATATTGTAGAAAAATATTTGAGGATTTGTAAAGTGGAAAAATCGAACCCTAGTTGTTCTCCCTCCCCTAACTCCAAGGAGAGAGAAGGGAGGTCACTAGGGTTGATGGTTTTCACTTAGGAGAGACTTTACATTCAAAAGAGGGGTTGAAACCCACAAGATCCAATCCCACACAATGCAGGATTGGATTCTAAATGAGTTTCAAGGGTTAAGACATCAAGGATACCCTCTTTTGTAAAGAATATAGATAGAATGATTGAACTAGGAATGTATGTAGAAGCAAGAAAGATTCGCTTGTAAATGGAGATAGGGATATGGGATGAAGTTGCGGACCTGGAATTAGCAGTAAAATGTCGAGATGATGCCATTCTGCAAATTTGAGCGAAAGTTGACGAGACGATGGTGCCTTGAGTGCACACGGTCCTCCGAAAAATCCGCGAAACGAAGGGGGATCTGTTCATCTCTACACAAGGATTCCAAATCTTCAATTACAGCCGTGTACCTGCAACCTACACACAGAAAAGAGAGGATGATTGGGGGGTTAGGGATTAGGGGTTTGCCTTTAGGTCAAACCCCAGTTTTGGAATTAACCATGAAATGAGAATGCTGTAAATGTAAATGTTTGTAATGTAAACAAGTACTAATACCTTGTTGTAAGAATGTTTGTATTTTTACATGCGAAGGTGTAATGATGTTGTATGTTGTAAGTGATCTCCTCTTCAATGGTTGAATCCTTGTCTTGAATGCAACACCTAGCCTTGAATGGAGACTTAGAATGCTCAATTGCTTGAAGGAATACTTGAATGCTTGAATGTTTGAATGTTTGAATATCGCTTTCGCCTCTTGCCCTTGCTTATTTCCTTCCTCCCTTTCTAGGAGAGGAAAAGTAGTTTATATACCTGTCAACTAGGGTTGAGAGACTGATTTTCCTGACCTTAGGCTGACCTAGAAACATTATTTTCCAATTTGTAAACTTCAAGACCCGATGCCCAAAAGGAGACCGGGCCTAAAATAGGGCCAGGGACCAGGGCGCTGGGCACCATGGTCTTGGGGGACCAGGGCGCTGGGTGCCCTAGTCCTGAAGGACTAGGGCACTGGGCGCCATGGTCCCACCTCCCGGGACAGCAGGGTGCAAGGAGGGATCATGCCAAGGTGCAGAAAAATGCAGTTTTTGGTGTCACAAGCAGGTTTCGGGGTCTCCATTCAAGTTCAACATTGCGTCGCCATCGTGAAGACCCAAATGCAGTCGAAATTGCAAGTGTCACAATTTTAGGACGCTACAGGATTATTGTTCATTCAATGGAATCTGTAGGCAAAAGATGGTTCCAGGAACCCCACAACAAAATGGTGTGTCTGAGAGAATTACTAGATCCTATCACGAAGCATGCAAGGAGCATGAGATTGCATGTTGGAATACCTCTACATTTCTCAGCAGATGTTGTACATGGGTAAAATCACAAAGTTGTGTCACACTTTTATGAAGGAACTAGCCAATGTTGATTCAACTTTTTAAATTGAATCAATAGAAAGTGATACATATCCTTTGAATTTTAAAATAATGTAAACTAATAAACTACATATTTTTTTTATGAATTTAATATTTGTAATTTTAAAAAATATGAAAAAAATAATTTAAATATACTTTCTTATAAAGTAAAAACTATAATTTAGTTGCTAATAAAATGCTGAAATTGAAGTTACACGAGGCATCACACTTTATATAGTAAATTTTACCTTTTTTTCTTCAATTTTTTTGTCTCTATTGATAACTTGAAACTTTAGTGCAAAAAAATATTTTTAACTATTTCTATGTATATATATTTTTCAATATATTGAAAATTCATTTGTACTGAAATATAACTCTTTCCATTTGGTGTCACCTTTTTTCTTAATTATTTATCCATATTAGAAAAGAATTATATCATCTTGACATAGTCTCTTTTCTCTAGTGCTTTAATTTTTTTCAAAATTTTAAAATAAACTTTAGTATTTTTCCTTCACAAGATAATCAACCTTATATTTTAGTGTTGATGACCTACTTTCAAAAAAAATAAAATATTAAATATAAAAGCTAATTAAAATATTAAAAGATGTATATTTTGGAAAATTCACTTATAGATCTATAAAAGAGTATTTTTACATATCAAAAAAAATATTTTTTCTAAGATTAAGATTTGTTGAAATATCGAGTTTTTCAAAAAATAAAATAAAATTGGTAATTAGACCTAAACTGGTATAAAATATACATTTAGTAGACAATTCCAATTGGAAATGTTGTGGCCCATATATAACATAGCTATAATGAATCTCTATCGACCATATGTTTGACTAAAATTATGTTTTAGTTAGAATTACTTAATTTCACTTGTGCGGATAAGTTAGCCTGAAACGTGACATAGTTTTGTGCTTTTACCTACATACTATTATTTATTTTATAAACAAAGGACATTCAAATACTTTGGATGGTGGCATTCTAGAGGAGACATGAATTGGTAAAAAGGTAAATTATTCTTGTTTGAAAACCTTTGGTTGTGAAGCTTTTGTCCATATTGATAAAGAAAACAGAACCAAGCTTGATGCTAAATATAAAAAATGTAGATCCATTGGATATGGAATATATGACTTTGGTTATCGATTAAGGGATTTTGAAAATAAATAAAAATTAGAAGTACATATTGTGAGAGTTGAAAAATACAACACCACAGGAGCCCAAATGATCTCTGCAAGCTAAATAAACCTATTACAAGGAGAAGCAAGGAAACAACAGAGAAAAAAATAAACACAAGAAAAATGCTCAAGAATATGAGAGATCTATATTCACAAAAATGTGTAATAGAATAATGATACAAAAGAAAAGATTCAACCTCTAATAGGTCAAAAGACCCTAAAAGGGAAAACCCTGGGCTTGCACATAATAAACCTAATGTTAGCTTAATTGTAAAAGACATAAAGGGGAACTTAATTAATTAAACAAATATCATTTAATTAATCAAGTAAAGGCCCGATTACTCTAACACCCCCCCTTAAGCTAGACTTAGAAAGAAGCTAAAACCTAGAATGACTATTGAAAGCAGGAAAGATGGGTCCCGACAACAAGGCCTGATTAGGTGTAGTACCCCTGGCCTAATCAATTTCTAATCTTGGTTTGACCTTGGTTAGTGTATCATGTTATAATGTTATAGTTAGATGTTTTGATTTTCGTGCGTACTTATTAATGTGGTTTTCACACTAGTTTGTATGCAAGTTTATTAGTTCTCCTATTTCATGTTATTAATCTTGGGCTAACACTTTAATTAAGTATATATATGTATGCATGTATGACTCTTGGTTGTAGGATATTTTAGGTACAGTACTGCATGGGTGCGAGGTTTGTCTCCACCTGGATTTGCAGGTTTGAGTGTACCTCTTTGGTCTTTAGAATTTGGATTAGGTGGTCGTAAGACCCTCGTTTGACCATAGTCGTGCTCAAGTGAGCATCATCAGTCGTCATCGGTATTCCTTTTGGTTGGGTTTGCGGGTCATCTGTTTGTTTGACTTTCTTGCGTTGCGTGTTTTGTGTGTTGTTAGATTGAGTATTTGATCCTTAGTAATTAATTTGATTTAATGTGTGTTTTCACATTAGTATTTTGGGGACTAAATTAAATAGGCTCCCTTTTTATGTGATTAATCGTTAATTGAATTGCTCAATTAAGGTTGGTAGCAAGTTCAATTAAATGGTTAATTTTAATGTTAAATTTATTATGTTTATGTTGTTGGAAAAGAAAGATTTAAATTTAATTGCAATAGAATTAATTTAATCTTGTTGGCATTTTGGAAATAGAAAGGTTAATTTCAGTTATTTGAGAAAATCAATTTTAAATTGAAAAGCAAGTTTAATTTATTGATATAGTTTAAAAGAATGGTTTTTGGAGATTTATTTTTAATAAAAAAATTTAAATCCAAAAAAATTTTTTTGGTCAAACTTCTCCCAATTAACCTAGGTTTTTGGAAAATATGGGCGGTTTATTTTTTTGGAAAATATTTTTGGATGGAAAATTTGGGGATTTTGGAGGAGAAGAAATTTCTTGAGCTTAAAGGTTGGGCTCTTCAGCAAATCTCTTCCAAGATTCCATATGGAGGTAGGATTCTTAATTTTTTTATTTGTTGCCAAAAGAATTTACTGTTCTGGTTGAAAGAAATGAGTTTGTTGTTGAAGAATCTGTCTGATTAATGAATAGAGTAGAATAGAAATAAGATCTTAAATTTATCCCTCCTTGAATTCATTCCTTGTCTTCAAATCAATTTCTAATTTGCTCAGAATGATTTTTAAAAATAAAATAAAATGTGTAGATCAAATATTGGGGGTTTGGCTGTTCTTGAGGAAATTTTGTTTAAAACTCCAATGAATATTCTCTTAAATAAGTTTAAAATTGAAATTTAGTTTGGGGGTTTGGGAGATTTGATGTTAAATTTGCGTAAATCCATCTCATTATGCCAATATAGTATTGTTTTAGAGAAATTTCTCCTTTCTCGAATCTGGGTATTCTGTAAATGCAAAATGTTAGAAAACCTATGTTGCTGGAAAATTATTTTTAAGTCTCTGGGAGACTATGTCTTTTTGTTGTGCATGAATTTTTATTTTTTAACAATAAAATTAAAAAAATAAAATATAATAACCCATGTGGTGGGGAATAACCCCAACCACACGGGAAGTAGTTTCTACCAAAGGTAGCCGCTGCTACCTATTGGTAGCAGTGCTACCAAAAGGTAGCAATGCTACCATTGGTAGCGGACTACTACCTTCTGGTAGCAGTGCTACCATAGGTATTGTGAGCTACCAAGGGGAGGCCCACGTGGGTACCCTTCCCCCCTTCATTTTATTTTTTTTTTAATTATTTTTTTTAATATGTTTTTTTATAAAAAAAAAATATATAATAGTTAAATATTATTTTAAATGTTAATTTTTTTATAAAGTTTTAATTATGATTAATTTGGCATTAATTAATAATTTATGATTAATTTGATGTTAATTAATTGTATAATGGTAAATATACGTTAATTAATATTCAGATTTCATTTTATTATTAATGCATATTTTTCTATTTAAATACTTGAATTGCTAATTTCGTTATTAATTATTAATTTGTTATATTTTATTAATCATGGATTAATAAATATATACATTAATTAATAGTTAATTTTGGTATCTGTTTTATTGAGAAAGTATCTTTTTGGGAAAAGATAAAATATATTTTTTTAATTGGATAATTGTTGAAATAAAATATATTTATTAATTAATAATTTTTAAACAATATATTATTAAGTAATTGAAAAAATGAAATATTTTATCATTCGATATTTTGAAAATTTAAATGATATACTATTGGAAATATTGGAAATTTAATAATGTATCGTTTGGAATATTGGTGAGTTAATGATATTTTCAATTTGTAAAATAAATGGTTTAGTTTATATTCTTCCTCTATTTTGAGACATAGGCGAATGGACTATTGAAATTGTGGTATTGTATTCACCTTATAATGGTGATTTTCTGTCAATGTATTTTGAAAACTTCGATCATTTAGAAAACTTGATCAACTTTTATTGTTTAAATCAATAGGAAAGAAGATTGTCTTTTCCGGTTATTGCCTGTGCAAGTTTAATTTATGTATTCATTGTTGCTTAAGTAATGGCAAGACCTTGTTTTGTTTGATAGGACCCTGTCATATGGATTGATTTGGGCTACCTGTTTCAGTCCTCGGTCTCAAGTTTGATTGTTGTTCTGTGGCGGTGTTGTAATTGGTCATATCCTTTATGCGGGTGTCGAATGATGATTCATGGTTGACCATAGTTGGTCAGGTCTCTAGTTAGAGTACCATTAGTCAGTGCACCTCATATGAAGTCGTGTTTGACCAAATGGTTAATTCCTCGATTTTGAACTCTGTATGCTTGACCTTGTGTATGTATGGGTTTATGAGTTCATTGAGTATGGTCTAGTGTCGTATGGGAAGGTGCCTTTTGATTGGGGGCCGCGTCGAAAGCGGTTGTTGGGTAACCCATCGAAAGTGTGTCTAATAAGTGATAACCTAATAGTATATTAGAGAGATAGTTAATGAATTACTAAGTAAGATAATTGTGCCTCACACATGGGAGAAGTGCTAACACAGACTCGACATGCTATGAGAAGGCTTGAAATGGCAAACCATCATCTTGGTATTCACGAAAGGATGTATGGGCCCACATGAGGCTTGGATGGGCCAAAGGTTCGGATTAGGTTGCCAGGGTAACCCAGTGGATGGGTCGGAACCTATGAAGACCTGCCATGGTAACCATACCAGGTTGTGTGATGGCACTTGTCCCTTACATTCGCTAGTGTGTTGTTGTGTAGTCTTGATAGGAGCACTTTTGTGGAGTCGTCTTGTTGCTTATGCCCTTGTGAGTACTTGGTTTCATGCTAGACATTGGGTTGCAATGACTTAGTTTCGCGGATGCTCCAGTGGCCCTTTGTATTTTCTTCTATTATGTTCAGTTGGATCCTTTCCTATTCAGGGATCATTTATGTATTTATTGACCGATGTGGTCGTTTGTATATTGGTTATGTCCGCCTTCATGGCAGGATTGTAAATGATGTGAACCTTATGTATTCTTAACTTATTTTATGATCAAAGGGGTCTTGCAGTTGAGCAGACCTGAAGATGTAGCCCTTTAGAGGTGATCTCCGATATCAATTTGGTGTTATGTGATGCTTATATTCTTATGTTTCTTATTTAGTTTTAGCATGTATGGATGGCATTATGTTAGAATGTATAAAGTGGATAAGATGAAAGTAATCGTAAATGCATTTATGTAGTCGTCTTTTAAATGTAGTAAATTGGATCATGAAAGAATGTAGATTAGAATAATGGAATATTATCAGTTATTGTTAAGGAAATTAAGTATGAATGGAAAGATCTCATTATTTTATAATAAAATTCTAGTGTGTTATAAAATTAGATGCATGGCTTATATTTTAATCAAAAGCTTGAACGTAAGATATGAATAGATCTTAATGGATGAACCTTATCTTGTAATCCATATTTTTTTATCTTACTAAAAGAAATTATCCTTGTTTAAGAATTATCTCATTATTAAGACAATTGCCTTATTGGATTAATTAGTGTGAGTTAAGTTAAATGTGTAATTAAGTAATCACGTTGGGAAACTCTTTAGGTGTTATTTGATGTCTTCCACTCTATAATCTAAACTTTGATAGCTCGTTGTATCACTGTGTTGTGTTTAACTTTCAAAAAAAAATATTGCACTCTATTCTTGTGTTTTAGCTTAATCCCTTCAAGATTTCTTGGCGGGGCATTACATCACATACCCAAATACAAGGAAATCTCTATGAAATGGAGAAAAAGGACAAAACCCAGTGGGAAAAAATCCTCTCCAAAAAGAGATAAAAGAACATGTTGAAAGAAATAAGAAGGAAGGAAGGACTCATAAAGACACCCCAAGCATAGAGCACAACTGAACATAGCACGGTGATGCAAAAGGTTTCATGAAGATGTCTGCAACCTACTCGGTAGTGGGAATGTACTCCAAAATGAGAGAATCATCCTGAATCAACTGGCGGATGAAATGCATGTGAAGCTTAATGTGTTTCATCCACTGATGCTCCAATGGGTTGCAAGAAATGTAAATAACACTCTGATTCTCACACCAAAGAATAGTGGGACTATCAGGAGGATAATCAAACTCAGTCATCAACTGACAAAGCCATAAGATCTCTAGACTTGCAAGCACAATAGCTCAGTACTCAGCCTCTATAGATGATAATGCATGAGTAGTCTACTTCTTGCAAGACCATGTGCTAGGACCAAGCCAAGACAAAAACCAAAGCTAGAAGTAGACTTCTGATCATTGACATCACTAGCCCAATCTGAGTCAATGTAGCCAACAATGTGAAGTTCCCTTGATGTGTAGTGAATGGCATGATAAATAGAGCTCCAAATGTATTGCAAAATATGTTTGGTAGCTTACCAATGACTCTCTTGAGGATCATGGGAGAATCGAGAGAAAAGGCCAACCACAAAGGAAAGGTCAAGACGAGCATGTGTCAGTTACAACAAACTGTCAACCAACTACGTGTAAAGTGTAGAATCTACTGAAGGAGTGGAGCAAGTAGTAATCAAAACAACCCCTGACTGAAAAGGAGTGGAGGCAAGCTTGCAATCAAGCATGCCAAAGTGTTGAAGCATGTCAAGAGAATACTTTTGCTAGTAAATGGAGATCCCATCAGAAGACTGAATCACCTGAAGACCAAGAAAATAGTGCAGAAGACCGAGATCTGTCATCTCAAACTAGTCCATCAAGGCTCGTTGAACATGATGAATCATAGAGGATGAGCTACCTGTGATGAGGAGATCATCAACATATAGAACAAGAATTAGGATCTCACCCTTAAGATGTTGAATGTACACTATGTGATCAGAATGATAGCGTGTGAAACTAGTGGAGAGCAAGAAAGAGTCCATCTTCTCATACCAAGCCTGAGGGGCTTGTTTGAGACCATACAATGAACATGGAAGTCTGCAAACCAAATAACTATCCTACACAAATCCCTAAGGCTGCTCCATATAGATTTCCTCCTATAGCTCACCATGCAAGAAAGCACTCTTCACATCCATCTGAAAAATGAGCCATCCTCTAGAAGCAGCAAGGGATAGTACAAAGTGAATAGAGTTCATCTTGGCGACAGGGGAAATAGTCTCAGAGTAATCAATACCTTCAACCTACAAGAAACCCTTTGCAATAGGAAATGCTTTGTACTTATCAATCAAACCATCAGTACCATACTTAGTGCGATACAACCAGCGACACCAAACCATCTTTCTGCCCTTAGGAAGAGGACAAAAATCTCAAGTATTATTCCTCATCAAAGAAGAATACTGCTCCTCCAGAGCACAATACCACTCAAGGTGTCTTGTTGCCTCTAAAAACTTCTAAGAATAATCTGAAATGGAATTACTCAAAAGACTAGAACCCACAGTATGAGAATAGGTGCGACGAGTATCTGAAAGATCATAGGCCATAGATCCTGTTGCCTCAATAGTAAAGTGAGCCCACTTGGGCATCTGAGGTAGAGAAAGTGGAGGTGGGGATGGTGGATCATCAGCAACATCATCAGAATTATCCTAAAAATAATCCTAAAGAGATGCAGTGGGAGGAGTAGGTAGAGGGGTAGACACTAGAGACAAGGTATCCATTGTGGGAAGGCCCTCATCAAACTGAACATCCCATCAAAATAGGACCTCTCTAGAATTAGGGTCAAACAACCTGTACACCTTAACATCCTCATAGTAGCCAAAAAAAAAGAGGGGTTGACTCTTCTACTCCATTGCTTTTCTCTAAGCATTAGGAATAAATGCCCATGCCTCACTGCCAAATACTCGGAAAAAATAAACATCAAGCTTGTCATGAGACCAAGCCTCCTTAGGAGTCATATGTCAAATTACCTTGTGAGGCATTTGATTCTGAATGTAGTTGGCACAATTGACTGCCTTAGCCCAAAAAGATGAATCCATGGACTTGGAATGAAACATACAATTCACCATCTCTCGTAAAGTTATGTTCTTTTGCTTAGCGACACCATTCCGCTGAGGGGTGTAGGGAATAGTAAACTGATGTTGTAAACCATTCTTAGTGCAAAAATTTCTGGAAGCCTAATTCACATACTCCCCCCATTATTTGTACGTATTCAACGAATAGAACAACCAAACTCCTTCTCTACAAATGTCTTGAAGATTCTAAATGAATCAAAAACATCAGACTTGTACTTAAGAAAGTACACCCATGTGTGTCTAGTGAAATCATCAATAAATGTGAGTACATACTTGGCCCCATAAAAAGGAGTAGGGAATGACATGAGGTCACTGTGAATCAACTCCAAAGTTGCCAAAGCATGAGGGGCTCTTCCCTTTGGAAAGGGATCCCTGTGATGCTTTCCAAGCACACAACCATGAAAAACACCATCAATGCAAGAAATATGTGGGAGCCCAAGAACAAGTGCCTGTGTACTCATCTGCTGAAGATATCTATAATTGACATGGCCCAAGTGCTCATGCCAAAGCTTACTCACTGAATCTACATGTGCTGTAAGAGATGAACCTATACCTACAGAGGGCTCAAATCTATCAAAACTGTAAAGATAAGATGCAGTATCAACACTCGTAGTAGCCACAACCAAATTAGAGTCATGGAGGTCCTGAATAACCACATCATGTGGTGAGAACTCAACTATCTTACTAGAGCTAGAATGGCAAATCTAATAAATGGACATGAGGTTTGTCAAGATGTCAGAAACAACTAGAACATCCTATAGAGTACCCCCATCCAAAGAGACAGAACCTGAACCCAAGACTGAAAGTTGAACACAATCACCTACTACAATCTGTGAAGTACCACAAGAGGCAAGAGAAGTAACCAATTGTTGAGTGTGAGTCATATGGTGAGAAGCACTAGAATCTAAAATCCAAGTGGACCCATAGGTCAAAGCTCGAGCAGTGAGAGCATGACCTTTCCCTATGGAAGGAGAAGACGCCTGAGGTGAGGAGATGTGATGCTACTACGTGGCTTCCTCTAAAGCCTCTAATCGTTTCCAACACCTGGAAACTGGATGTTCTTCCTTGCCACAAAAACTGCAATTATGTCCTAATTTCTTCTTGGTCTTGGAGGAAGACTCACCAGACTACGAAGATTTCCCTTGCTTCAGAGGAAATGGTGGTTTAGAATCAAACTTAGGAGGTGGCTTGGAGGAATGCTCACTACTTGTAGAATTCTTCTTTGGCTTTGGTTTATGCTTTTGCTTCTCCTTAGAGGACTGAGTAGCCAAAGCTTTGTTCTTGGACCCCAAGAGCATGTCCAGCTAAGAAAGGTGAGACTTTTCACGAGACAAACACTCACAAAACACATCAAAGGTAGGCATGGTAAAACGAACACCCAAGCCATCCATGGTGGAGTAGAAAGAAGAGGCAAAGAACTAAAAAGGACCCTGAAGCTTTGAGAGGATCAAGTGAATGCATTTGAGAGATTTCCTGATGAAAAATATGAGAAACAAGATCACATGTCTAAATAGAGCATGTTGAGAGATTTCCAACTCCTATTCATTTTTAAAAAATGGAGTCCGTTTACCCATTCTACGGCCTTGGAAGTATAGAAAAGAGACCCCACTTTGACTAGAAAAAAATATAGTGAAACAAAAAATTTGAAAAAAATTCCAACACCACAAGGTCTGGCTCAGAACTTTCTTTCCGACGCCTATTTGTTTTTGAAAAAATGACTCCTTATGCTCTCGATATGAAGAAAAAACCAACCCCCCCTTCAAAGGCAAGAGAGAGGGGCAATGATGGCTATCTGGTGGCAAGGTTGGGTGGAGGTGGCCTAGGGGTGGCACTCCGGTGGTGCTCTGATGGCGGAAAGGCTGAGCGGGGGGGGGGGACTGTCGGGCTGCAGTGGTGGATGGGTGGTGGCAATCGGGCTGCGAGCAGTGGAGGCCAACGACGGCCAGAGGTCGGTGAGGAAGGGTCGGTGGGCAGGGGCCGGAGGCCGACGGGGAAGGGCCAGTGGGTGGGGCCCACTCTGATAAGGCCGGTGGTGGCCAGGTTGTTGCAGGCCAAAGGGCCCACGATACCCTGCGTATCGTGGGGTAAACCCCAAAAATTGATTTATTATTTTTTTTAAAAAACCTTTTTTTTGCAAAATTTTTTGTTGAAAGATGTTTTATTTTATTTTTTTATTGTTTTCAAATAAAGCAAATTTCATCCTGCATGCCATTAAAAGGCAAAATTTTTTTTTTTCTTTTTTTAAATTATCGAACTGCATGCCAAGGTTGTAAGACCTAGTACATAACAAAAAAATATACACTAGAGGTTTAGGTGTCGAAAGTGATCAAGTTCTATATGACCATAGAGGTTTTTGGGCCTTCTAAGCATGATGGTGAGGTCCATTTAGGCCCAAAGTGCTTAGAAAAAAGGCCAATCCCTAGGTGCACAAAAAAAATTCTGAAAACCCCAGATCTGCTTCCAATGCAAAAAAAACTCAAAACAAGAATAGGTAGCTGTAGAGCTGAAGCTCTTATACCATGTGAGAGTTGAGAAATACAACACCATAGGAGTCCAAATAATCTCTACAAGCTGAATAAACCTATTACAAGGAGAAGAAAGGAAGCAATAGATAAAAAAATAAACACAGAAAAAATGCTCAAGAATAGATGAATGTGTAATAGAATGATACAAAAGAAAAGATTCAACCTCTAATAGATCAAAAAACCCTAAAAGGGAAAACCCTAGGCTTGCACATAATAATTAATAAAAGAATTAATTATTATGCACCTAATGTTAGCTTAAGTGTAAAAGAGATAAACGAGAACTTAATTAATTAAACAAATATTGTTTAATTAATCAAGTAACAACCCGATTACTCTAACACATATGTTATATTGAATGAGAAGGTCATCTCTAAAGAACAAATTTAGGAAATGAAGCATGAACAGGTTAAAAAGGAATATGTGGTGTTGGATGAGATTTTTGAAAATCAAATGCCATTGGTACCTGATGCTCAACAACAAAAAATATAAGTTGAAGGTATTTTCCACAACAAGTCAAACTATCATATTGCTATCAGGGTTTAACTATGGAGTTTTAGAGTCAAATTCATTGACCCATGTTTCATGAGTAGTGGTTCACAAGAACCCATCTCTCATGATAATGAATGGTCCACTTAGCACTCATTGCATCTAGGTGATGTCGATAGGATTGAAGCATTGGGACTTCCCGAGAGGTCACCCATCCCAGTACTACTCCAACTCAAGTGCACTTAACCACGAAGTTCCCTCCAAGGTTAAACCCTCTTAGCTTGCAATCCCATTTGCAAAACCTTCAACAAGTGTTTTGTTTTATGAAACATTCATTATTGTGAGATTTTGCCAAGAACAAGAGCTCAATGAAAAGTACAATAGAGAGACAAAAATAGATGATAGGAATAAACTGTATTCTATCAAGATGAAAATACTGATCAACTGGATCATCAATTGTTACATACAATGAATATGAGCCTTCATATATAGGCAAGGCTATATGGATATGTGAGAACACAAACATGACATGTGGCTCAATAAGAAATAAGGGGGGTAGGCAGGTAGGAGAAACAATATAATATTCCACATGAGGTGGATCACCAATTGAATGTGGAGTGTAACAACAAGATCACACCATAAAAGGTGGAAATTCTCCTACACACACTATCCCAATGTGACACAAACACCCAAGTGTCTCATAGCCAAACTACTAAGAAATACATTTCCTAAGTAAAATTAAGTAAGGTGTAATAATATCCATGATGAATAATTATTTACACCAATAGCCCCCCTTAAGTGCAACTTAGGGGAATGCACTTAAGCCTACAATGCAACTAAGCAATGCAAGATGGGTCCCAGCTACTAGGCCATGTTAGGTACCCATGTACAAATGCAAATGCATGCAAACCAATGAAAATGAATCTCTCACAAATTGGGGAAAGAGAGAAAAACCCAATGGGAAAAAACCCTCCCCCAAAAGAGAGATGAAAACTAGATACAACGAACTCTCATAGAATTATGTGAAGGACAAAACCCCATGTGAGGAAAAAGTCCCCCCAATATGAGAGAAGAAGAAAAGAGACTAGGAAGCCCCCCCTCAATGTGGAATCTAGACCAATTATAGAAGCTCGATGATGAATGAAGAAACTACTCTATGAACATCAAACCACATTCCTCCCCTTAGGAAGAAACAAAACCAAAGGTGGTGTTGTTCACCAAATCTGGTTAACCCAAGGACACCTACAATCCTTCTATGAAATGGCCAATTTCAGTCTACGAAACACATCAGGGCTTGGACAACATAACATAGGACCCTAATTAATCCTCCTGCACTTCAGGTTCTACTAGGCCTAGGGGGGACACCCTTTTGATGCATGAAATTAACTCACTACACACTTATGATAGCATCAAACAACAAGCAGATAGGTCATTCCACAAGCTCACCAAATTTAGAAACACATTACAGATTGGCTAAATCTATATAAAAAACATATGAAAAAGAGCTTGGATTGAAAGTACACAACCCCTAAACACAAAGGGAAAAAGATTTGTCTTTAATTTTGTATATCTGAAACCCTCCCCAAATCTGTCAAAGACCAGTGCCTTGTTCATTGGGCAACATAGTCACACACAAAACTACAAAATACCAATCACAGCTACAAATTTGTTTTCCTTACAAGATATCCTACCTTATACTATTGCATTACTCAATCCATTCACAAAATTATCAGATCTGGGACACATTCCATTGTTTATGACTGATTATGGAATTTAAACTCTTCATTGAAGAATACCTACAAACAATCATACAATCTCCTTGAGATAACAAATTATAAGCCTCCTTGAGGATTCAATTCATAACATTGAAATACATGCACAGAGACAATATTATGGGAAATTTACTCATGCCTGACACAAGTAAGACCTGCAACTAGAAAACAATCTGTCATCCTACAATGTAACCTCTATACCGTGAAAAGATTCATCGAATTCTACAAATTTGAGTCGAGATATTCAGAAAATGGAAGCCATAAAAAGTGGAGCACATCCTCCAAAATTTTGGAACCCTTACAATGAGAATAAAATGGGAATAAGAAGGAGAGGGAAAAACATTAGGTCTGCAACCGATATTGCCAAGTATCTTTTCTTCTAACCAAATTTCACTTCCTTCATCTTTCCCATGGAAACTTCTCTCAAAATATCCCAAATTTGTTAAAAATAACTACTTGATTGGATTCCTTATCCCGAGAGCTTTCCGATCATATTTGATACTTGCCATTTTGGGTAAAAATGGACCTCTAGGCGAATTAAATCCTTCATATGTGCACATCATTTAAATTGTTTACTTTTTTCTATAGTCTGCACTATATCATTTAACTTTGATTTTTCACCCCTTTTTGGCCTGACACCCTGCCACATGGCAGTCTCTAATTCATTGATGGGATCCACTAGGTGCCACCTTGGATGACACCTCATCATTGCCACCTATATGCCACTTGTCTACCATTTGTCTGCCATTTGTCTGCCACTTGATGACCACATGTCGGCCACATCAGTGACACATCATCGCCACCAAAGCGCTATGTCAACAACATTGGACGGGACCCGCTAACTGTCTTTCCACTTGGACCCGCCACCTGTCTTTCACCATTTCGCAATGGCTAACTGGCATGCACCTCTCCTTCGTGAAGTCCTAACAGCCATTGGATCCTCTGGACCTACTCTCTTGTTAACTCTTCATGATCCATCTGAGCTTTTTGCCATTTCACATGGCTTAATTCGCAAGCATCTTCGGCTTGCGAATCCATGTGCTTCGTCAGATCTCCTACAACTTGCTCGAAATTTAAGCCACCCTTTCTCTGCAAAACTTGCCTGCCTTGAGATTTGTGCCTGTGTGGGGTTCACCTGGTCACCACTTGTCAGCCTCCTCGGTCACCTCAAGATCCATGCCTGCACGCGTGGGGTCCACCTTGGTGCCCAACCGATTCCTTGTCAAAAGCCCAAAGCTTTGACACTATAGATGAGTGGAGTTTTAGTTATAAATATCACATATTCCTCTTCCCTAGTGAATGTGGCATAATGTGTTTTGCCCAGAAATGCATTTTGAAGGTTGTCCAGAGAATTTTAATGGCTGGTTTGTATCCGCCTTGAAGTTTTAATGCCCATCGCCACATAGGAAGAGAGAAGGTCAAAAGCACTACACCTACCAAATGAAATTTGATTACATTTTAATGCCTCCCAAACTCCTCCATTTCCACACAAAGAAAACCATGCCATAACAGGGAGAGGTTGCTAGCAAAAATTGTGGAATGTTGGTTTTACATCTACTAATATACATCTGCATTATTGTTACTCTCCAGTTGTAGATTGTGAAGATTCAATGGCTCACGTCATTGACTATTAATTGAATGTTTGTATGTTGCATTCTTGGTCAAGAGACTCTTTGGCCTCAGCACAATAGGACGTCGATAATTCTTCCCGCGATATACAATTATGGCATGAGCTTTGGACACTATTTCCACTGCCACTAATATTCCCCACTTTCATATTCCAAAATTCTACCTGTGTTAGTGACTTGTACAATGCTCTTTTCTTGACAAATTATTTTTACTAGGTCCCGATACTTCCAATGCAAATGCATCTTTTCTATGAGACCATCAAAGACTCCTCATCTATCCAGAAGTAAGAAAGTTTTCATTCTCAACCCAAGTTTATGTAACATGAATCTTTCTTCTTCACTTATTATCTCTTTGTCAGCAAGATCTAAAACCATATCCTTATCAAATATTTCCTTCTTTACTTCATCGTTCTTCCTTAAGGCAAATTTTAGTTTTCTATTAAGTCTTCTAGCTGCTGCAATCTGCTTGGCTCTGGATGCTTCTTCTCTTATCTTTTTTCTTCTCTTCACTATGGATCCACTGATCTTCAGCTCCACAAAATTGAGTAACTATATTTGATTCAATAGTTACAACTTCACCTTGGGACAGAAATGGTGAGACTTCTTTCAACTGTTCGATTTCATACTTCTCTTGAAAAACCATTTCCATTGCTTTCTTCTCTTTAATACAACACCAATAGATAGAAGAAAATATTTTCCCCTATAGAAGACAGTGAACTCCCTGTCTCTTGAAAGCAAAGAACCTCCTGTAAGCTGCTACAACCCTGCTGGTCAGACATTGAAAATCTAAGCACTGGCTTGCCATTGGCAACAACCCGAAAGGGCAGTGTATTTGGGACCCAATGCTCCTTTCCATGGAGGCTAAACATGCAGTTCTAGGGTGTCATTAATAATGTGATTGATATTCTAGAAGGAGAATGGGCTTTTAAGAGGTAATTAATGATGCTCAAAGAACCCTTTCCACCTCCAAGTGTTGGAGCTAGAGATCCTTTGCATAAAAAAAAAACTGATCACTTACCTTGTATGAGCCTCCAGTAGCATCCTTGATGTTAAAATCCCTAATTTGCCACATTCAAATTTGCATTTGGTGTTGGAATCTCTCTGCTCTCTTGTTGTCCAACTAACTGCAGTTGAGCTAGCAATTGACATATATATTGCCATAAAAAAAGAACATTTTGCCATAAAATCATTTGAATGGGCATGAGCCAGGTCGGGCCCAAAAGTGGGTCCAACTAAAAAAAATATTTTGTTTTCATGCAACTGACCCTTGAAATGCTTTAGGAACCTTAAACTTACCTTTGGAATAGATCGACATCATTTTTGGATCATTAAATTGAGTTTTGCAACTTTAATGCGCCTGCGCCACATTTTTGCATTTAATCGCAAAGACATAATTTTCAAACTGTCAAAACACCTTTCTAGACTTTGCCATCTGATAGGCATGTACTCTGATATACAAGGATGAACTTTGCCTAGCGGTTTCTCAAGACAAATATCGAGTGAAGAGATATTAATGGTAAAAAATGACCAACTGGCTTTGTCGACACTGCGGACCTGATCAAGTCAATGTTTAGGCAACACATGATGCCTTTCTTAAAAATATCAAATGATCTCTATAGACCCTCAAATCTGAGACATAGGTACCTTGAAATACATATCAAAAATTAGAATTCTTAGTTCAACCAAAATTCTGACTGGGTGCAAATGGTGCACTCATGAAAATGGCTACTTTAATTGATGCGGCTAAAGGAGTTGAGAAATACAACCCCACAGTAGCCTCAAGATCTTCTGCAAGCTAAATAACCTGTTACAAGGACAAGCAGTGAAGCAATAATTTGAAGAACACAGAAAACACAGGAAAATATTCTCAAAAGACGAGAGCTCCAAATTTACCAAAAGTGTATTGTGAAAAGATAATACAATGAAAAGAAAAAGTAACCTCTAATAGGTTAAGAAACCTTAAAAAGGGAAAACCCTAGGCTTGCACTTAATAATTAATAAAATAATTAATTAATATGCACCTAATGTTAGCTTAAGTGTAAAAAAATAATTGGGAACTTAAAGAATTAAACAAATAATGTTTAATTAATCAAGTAAAGACCCAATTACTCTAACACCCCCCCTTAAGCTAGACTTAGGGAGAAGCTAAAACCTAGAACAACTAATGAAAGCATGAAAGATAGGTCCCGGCAACAAGGCCTGATCAGGTACCCAAATACAATGAAATCTCTATGAAACGAAGACAAAGGAGAAAACCCAATGGGAAAAAAACTCCTCTCCAAAAAGAGATAAAAGAACATGCTGAAAGAAGAAGAAGGAAGGAAGGCCTCATAAAGACCCCCCAAGGACAACTTCCTTCACCCCAAGCATAGAGTGCAACTGAAGATAGCGCGGTGATGCAAAAGGTTTTGTGAAGATGTTTGCAACCTGCTCGGAAGTGGGAATGTACTCCAAAATGAGAACACCATCCTGAATCAACTGGTAGATGAAATGCATGTGAAGCTCAATGTGCTTCATCTGCTGATGCTCTACCGAGTTGCGGGAACTATGTATAGCACTCTGATTGTCAAACCAAAGAACAGTGGGACCATTGGGAGGAAAACCAAACTCAGTCATCAACTGTCGAAGCCATAAGATCTCCTGACTAGCGAGCACAACAGCTCGGTACTTAGCCCCTATAGATGATAATGCATGAGCAATCTGCTTCTTGCAAGACCATGTGATAGGACTAGAGCCAAGATAGAAAACAAAGCTAGAAGTAGACTTCCGATCAGTGACATCACGAGCCCAATCTGAGTTAGTGTAGCCAACAATGTGAGGTTCTCTTGATGTGTAATGAATGCCATGAGAACTAGTGCCCTGGATGTACCTCAAAATGCATTTGGCAGCTTGCTAATGACTCTCATGAGGATCATGGGAGAATCAAGAAAAAAGACCAACCGCAAAGGAAATATCACAACGGGTGTGAGTCGGGTACAACAAACTACCAACCAACTGCCTATAAATTGTAGAATCTACTGAAGGAGTGGGGCAAGTGGTGGTCAAAACAACCCCTGATTGAAATGGAGTGGGAGTAGGCTTGCAATCAAGCATGCCAAAGTGGTGAAGCATGTCAAGAGCATACTTCTACTGATAGAGAGAGATCCCATCAAAAGACTAAATCACCTAAAGACCAAGGAAATAGTGCAACAGACTGAGATCTGTCATCTCAAACTGATCCATC
Organism: Cryptomeria japonica; assembly: GCF_030272615.1. Taxonomy (NCBI): domain Eukaryota; kingdom Viridiplantae; phylum Streptophyta; class Pinopsida; order Cupressales; family Cupressaceae; genus Cryptomeria; species Cryptomeria japonica. The sequence goes on along the minus strand of NC_081412.1, from coordinate 192,844,279 downwards.
AAGTCATGCTGAATATGTTGAATCATAGAGGATGAGCTACTTGTGATGAGAAGATCATCAACATATAGCACAAGAATCAATATGTCACCCTTAAGAAGCTAAATGTATACTGTGTGATCAGAATGACTATAGGAGAACCCAATGGAGAGCAAGAAAGAGTCCATCTTCTCATACCAAGCCCGAGGGGCATGTTTGAGACCATACAATGAATGCCAAAGTCTGCAAACTAAAGAACTATCCTACACAAATCCCTAAGGCTATTCCATGTATATTTCCTCCTGTAGATCCCCGTGCAAGAAGGCACTCTTCACATCCATCTGAAAAATAGGCCAATGTCGAGAAGCTGCAAGAGATAGTACAAAGCGAATGGAATTCATCTTGGCAACAGGGGCAAATGTCTTGGAGTAATCAATACCCTCAACCTGTGAAAACCCCTTCGCAACAAGACGTGCTTTGTACTTATCAATGGAACCATTAGCAAAATATTTAGTGCGATACAACTAGCAACACCTAACCATCTTTCTGCCCTTAGGAAGAGGACAAAGATCCCAAGTATGATTCCTCATCAAACAAGAATACTCTTCCTCCATAGCGCAATCCCACTCAAGGTGACCTATCATCTCTGAAAACTTTTGAGGATCTTCTGAAATAGCAAGACTCAAAAGACTGGAACCCACTGTATGAGAATGAGTGCGACGAGTATTTGAAGGATCACCAACCATAAGACCGACCGCCTCAATAGTAAGGCGAGCCCACTTGGGCATCTAAGGTGGAGTAGGGGGAGGTGGGGATAGTGGAGGTGGGGATGGTGGATCATCAAGAACATCACCAAAATCATCCTCAAAAATATCTTGAAGGGGTGTAGAGGCTGGAGAAGGCAGAGGAGTAGACACTGGAGTCGCGGTATCCACTGTGGGAAGACGCTCATCAAACTGAACATCCCATTGAAACAGGACCTCTTTGGAATCAGGATCAAACAACCTATATGCCTTAACATCCTCACAATAGCCAACAAAAATGAGTGGTCAACTCTTTCGCTCCATGGATTTCCTCTAAGCATCAGGAATAAAGGCCCATGCCTCACTACCAAACACTTGAAAAAAGGAAACATCAGGCTTGTCATGAAACTAAGCCTCCTTAGGAGTCATATGTCGAATAGCCTTGTGAGGCCTCCAATTCTGAATATAGTTGGCACAATTGATGACCTCAGCCCAAAAAGCTGAATCCATGGACCTGAACTAAATCATACAATTTGCCATCTCCCGTAAAGTTTTGTTCTTACGTTTAGCGACACCATTCTGTTGAGGGGTGTAGGGAACAGTGAACTAATGCTGCAAACCATGCTCAGTGCAAAAATCTCTGAAAGCCTAATTCACATACTCCCCCCCATTATCTGTACGTATCCACCGAATAAAACAATCAGACTGGTTCTCTACATATGTTTGAAGATTCAAAATGAATCAAAGACATTAGACTTGTACTTAAGAAAGTACACCCATGTGCATCTAGAGAAGTCATCAATAAATGTGAGTACATACTTGGCCCCTGAAAAAGAAGGAGTGGGAAATGACATGAGGTCACTGTGAATCAACTCCAAGGGTGCCAAAGTACGAGAGGCTCTCCGCTTCAGAAAGGGTTCTCTGTGATGCTTGCCAAGCACACAACCATGACAAACACCATCAGTGCAGGAAATCTGTTGGAGCCCAAGAACAAGTGCCTGTGTACTCATTTGCTGAAGATATCTATAATTGACATGGCCCAATCGCTAATGCCAAAGCTTACTCACTAAATCTGCATGTACTATGAGAGATGAACCTGTACCCAAAGAGGTCTCAAATTCATCAAATCTGTAGAGACAAGATGCAGAATCCACACTACCAGTAGCCACAACCCAATCAGGGTCATGGAGGTCTTGAATAACCACATCATGTGGTGAGACCTCAATTGTCTTACCAAAGCCAGAGTGGAAAATCTGATAAATGGATAGGAGGTTCATCGAGATGTCAGGGACAACCAAAACATCCTGTAGAGTACCCCCATCCAAAGAGATAGAACCTAAACCCAAGATGGAAAGTTGTACTGAGTCACCTACTGCAATCTATGAAATACCACAAGAGGCAAGAGAAGTAACCAACTGCTGAGTGTGTGTCATATGGTGAGAAGTACCAAAATCTAGAATCCATGTAGACCCATAGGTCAAAGCTCTAGCAGTGAGAGCATAACCTTTCCCTATGGAAGGAGAAGACACCCGGGGTAAGGAAATGTGATGCTGCTGCATAGCTTCCTCTAAAGCCTCTAATCGTTTCCAACACCTGAAAACTGGATGTCCTTCCTTGCCACAAAAAATGCAAGTGTCTAATGATTTCTTCTTAGTCTTGGAGGAAGAGTCACCAGACTGTGAAGATTTCCCTTGTTTGGGAGGAAATGGTTTTGAATCAGACTTAGGAGTAGACTTGGAGGAATTCTCACTACCTACAGAAGGGTTCTTCAACTTTGGTTTCTACTTCTATTTCTCCTTCTCCTTAGAGGATTGAGCAACCAATGCTTTGTTCTTGGAGCCTAAGAGCGTATCCAGCTGACAAAGATGAGACTGTTCACAAGACAATTGCTCACAAAAGACATCAAAGGTAGGCAGGTTCAAACGAGTACCCAAGCCATCCATGGTGGAGTAGAAATCAGAGGCAAAAAACTAAAAGTGACCCTGAAGCTTCAAAAGAATCAAATGAATGCACTCGGTATCAGTCTTGTTCTTTCCACATCCCTAAAGAACAGATCGAGTAGTCTTGAATTTGTTCAAAAAATCCTTAATAGTGGGAAAGGAATCAAGTAACAAAGAAGTCAACTCTGCCTCAATCTGTAATGCCCAAATCTCATTGACCCTCCCAAAGAGAGAATCAAACTTCAACAACATATCCCGAGGAGTAAGCAACTCATCAAGGTGAAATAGAAGACTATTGAAGACATGCAAATAGATCAAACCCATGGCCTCATCCAACTTGTTCTAGTGCATAAGAATCTCATAAAGACACTACAATACTAGCTGAACCTCATCCAAAGAAGCCCACAACCTTCATTCCTTGAGAAGCCTCGTGATACGGGGCTTCAAGGTGTGAAAGTTGTGTGAAGTCAACAACTCAACTGAAGGATCTGCCATGAGAACAAAGAAAACTCTGCACCTGCACCTGCTTGTTGGTTGTTTTTATTATGTGATCTTTCAGAATAGACAAAAGATGCAGAAGGGTTTTTTTTTTTTTAGAGTTTAGTTGTTCTTGATTTCTAATATAAATGATAGAAAGTGAGAAAAAAACACCCCCCACAATAGAGAAACACAAACCCTAGTACATAGTAATGAGAAGGAAGTAGTGCATAAGCAAAAAAAACTTTAAACTGATATCTCATGTACCTAGTGAAAATTTTGAGAAAAAATATCACAAATCTGATTAGAGCATGCTGAGAGATTTCCAATGCCTATTCGTTTTCAAAAAATGGAGTCTGTTTGCCCATTCTACGGCCCCGGAAGTGCAAAAAGGAATCTTGACATTGACTAGTAAAAAATACAGTGAAAAAGTAGATTCAGGAAAAAAAATCCACCACCACGAGGTCTGGCTCAAAATCACCTTTCTGACACCTATTCGTTCTCTAAAATCCAACTCCAGATGCACATTCTAGGCGTAAAAAACCAACCCCCTCTCAAAAAGACTAGAGAGGAGGAGCTGGTGGTGGTCCGGGCAGAGGAGGGGCTCGGGCTGAGTGGAGGTGGTGTGGCCCGAGCTGAGCGGAGCGCTGGCTGGGCGGAGAAGAGCTGGGGTAGAGTTTGGGTGGTAGGGGCCCGACAGAGGTGGCGTGCCCCGGGTTGAGCGGTGCTCGGCGGGCTGCCGGAAGGGACGGCCGACGAGGGGGCTACTGGAGCGGCGGCTACCGAAGCGGGGGATGCCGACGGGTGGCTGCTGGAGCGGCGGCTGCCAGAGCCGACGGGTGGTGCCCTCGCCGTCTGCTAAAGGGCCAGCTAGGCTAGTGGGGCCGGCCTGATTGGTTCGCAGGCGCCGTACGATGCCGGACAGTCAGGTCCGGTGCCCAAAAAAACTTGTTTTAAAAAAAACCTTTTCGCCCTGTGCAAATTGCAATAAGATTTTTGATTTTTTTGTGAAATTTTTTTTCTTTAAAAATTCAAAAAACAATCTGGCTTGCATGCCGTAAAAAGGCAAAAAAAAATTCTAATTTTTTCTCGATTTGCATGCTAGGGTCGTACGACTTGGTTGGGAGAAAAAAATATCACCCAAATGCTCAAGAGTAAAAAATGGACAAATTTTATATGACTATAAGGGTTTTTGGGCCTTGTGAGCATGATATTGAGGTCCGTTTAGGCCCAAAGTGCTCAGGAAAAAAAAAAAAGTTAACCCTAGGCACACAAAAAATGCCTGAAACCCCAGATTTACTTCAAATGCAAAATTCTCAAAAAATAGGAATAGGTAGCTGCAGATCTGTGCTCTGATACCATAAAAGAGTTAAGAAATACAACCCCACAGTAGCCTGAAGATCTTCTACAAGTTGAATAACCTATTACAAGGAGAAGCAATGAAGCAATAATCTGAAGAACACACAAAACACAAGAAAATATTCTCAAAAGAAGAGAGCTCCAAATTTACCAAAACTGTATTGTGAAAAGATAATACAATGAAAAGAAAAAGTAACCTCTAATAGGTTAAGAAACCCTAAAAAGGGAAAACCCTAGGCTTGCACAAAATAACTAATAAAATAATTAATTAATATGTACCTAATGTTAGCTTAAGTGTAAAAAGATAGTTGGGAACTTAAAGATTTAAACAAATAATGTTTAATTAATCAAGTAAAGACCCAATTACTCTAACAACGGCAATGAAAGTATGGATAACTGAAACAGATGGCTCAATAGACCCTTTTGAAAACCAATCAAACGGATTGGCAAGAGCTTGAAATTTGAAACACAACCTGTCATTTATACCAACAATAACCCAGAACAAACATTTTGTCATGACACTTACTGAGGCAGCTTTTACACTTATGCAAAACAGGGCTCCGACTAGGTCATGAAATAGGGACTTGTCAAAACATACAAACTTCAAATAGTTTGAGCTTGGTAAACTAAGCAAATGGATTCATAAGGACTTGAAATTTTGCAAGATAACTCACATTTATGCATAGAATCTAATCCATTTTGAATTTAATCATGACAATCAACAGGGAAAAAGATATAAGCACTCAAAGTAGGCTACTCAATAAAATCTGCATTTGTGCCTAAAATGCACCTTTAGCTCACCCCTCGAAATGGGTACTTGGTAAACTTATCCAAACTAAAATATGAAATTTGCACATCATTGCACATGCCAAATGAAAGGTGTAGGACACATTTACCGAGCCTTACCCCTCAAAAATCAACTGGCTCTATTTTTGCCCCCTCTCTAACTAGGCCATTCAAACTGACTCATTTGGAAATACAAAGCAAAATTTTGAAATGGGGCTCTAAACTTGATTCAATTTTAATGAGTCCCAATAGTGGCTCTGACTGGGAATGGTTGATTGCAATACCAACACAAGAATCCAGAATCTATGGTTAAGCAGACCACCCAAAAACGGATCACTTTTCTTCTCTAAAATAGGGCTTCCTTATTCTACCCAACAGTAGGGCACTTTATTGAAAACCACACAACTGAAGCAAAGAAACTATACAATAGATATAAACATACTTATGACTGATTATAAATTGCCTAGACAATCTTAGCATTTACTTCTGTCAAAAATATGATTCTCATCACCTGACATCATGATCCAAACAAAGGAACCTTTCAAAAACAACTGAGCATAATCCTTATAATCAACCTCTTTCATCTCATTCCTGTAACAGCTGGTGTGCATACCTTTTGTCTGATTTTGAACTTTGTAATCACACACTACTTCAACAAAAATAAAACCATGGCACAACTCAATATAGAGGCCTTCCCACAAGTCACCATACATTTCACTATCCCAATCAATTCTATCATTTGCAAAGGCATCATCATGCTGAATTTCAAAAATAAAGCATTCAATTTCACTACTGTAGTTCTTATCAACACTCACCTTGCTATCCTTTTCATTCATAGAATGAGGGACATTCATAACTAATTGATGCAAACAAGGAACATAAATGTTACAATCCGGATGTGATACTTCACTATGTTGATCACATTCTATATTATCCTTGTCTATCAAACTCAAGACATCCGCATATCCCATTCATAGAAAATAATGCATACCTCTAGCTGAAGTAAATCCTCAGCTAAATCTTCTTCATTCAAACATACATCCACCCGGAAAAATTCCATTTGTGGTCTGAAGAAGTCATCACATAACCCATGCCTCTTATCTTCATCATGAAGTAAATTCTTACAACACATGCTACTGCTGTTCGGAACTTCATCAGCATTAAAAAAAAATTCAAAACAAGGGAAAACTTCAGCATTTTCATCAATGAAATCAACACCATGAACATTAGTATCAAAAGAAAAGAACTCCATATCCGGTTCAAGCATACTATCAACATTCACATTCTCTTCATGGTACTTGAAATTTTGAAAGCATTCAAATATAGGTTCACTAAAATTTAAAGCTAGAACATTATTAGCACTTTCACATATGTTCTTATCTTCAAAGATACTTTCATTTTCAGATTCATGACTAAGATATACAACTTGGTCTCCTCTTATATCATCTTCATAAGATGAATAATAAGAATTCTCATAACCATCATCAGCTACATAACTGGCATTCATTTTCTGATCATAAGAAAGTGAATAACTCATGCCAAGATCATTCTCATTCTGAAAATGATCTTCATTGTTCCTCTGTATACCTTCAAGGTGCTGAAAATTGAACTTAGTGTCCTCATAATCAGTAGTGCCACTCCATTCTGAAACACATTCATCACTAGGTATACTTGCACTGAAAACACTATCAGCATCATCCACCATTTCATTTTTAGTTTTATCAGACTTAATCAAAATCTGATTTACATCATATTGCACATTTTCACTTACATAATCAACAACATTTAGTGATCCTTCAGTATTTGGTATTGCAACATTAAACACATCAGCAGCATGTAAAGATCGATGGTCATCACCATCATTGTTTTCATTTTCACTATCCTTGAGAGATGCATGATTCACTTCATAATTGGCAACTACATAATCAACATAACCGACATACAAATCAAATGGTACATATCCCTTATATATGTCTATCTTTGTATTAGCATTATCACAACAATTCTCACTAATCATTCCATCATTACTGTGAGAGGCAAGTGGTGTTGACAATAGATATTCTTGACTCTCATTTAGCATTGAATCACATATATCAGCAAAACTACTAGTAACAGTAGCAGACACAACTCTCTTGGATATCCTAAATTTCATATTATTTTCAATGTCCCTAGCTATGTTAAAAGCTTCATATAAAGTTTTGGGTTCTTTGTTTCTCAATAAGAAACCTATCTTCTTGTCAAAAGAACTCATATAAATATCTAGACATACTTTATCATCAAACTTATATTTTCCGAAAATTTTAAACAAAGCTTGTGAAAATCTGATATTAAATGTTGGTACCAATTCATCTTCTCTGATTTGTATATAAGTGAATTCTTTTAGCAAATCACAATCACTCATCTTTTCATCAAATTGGTCTAAGAAATCTGAAATCAATTATTCCCATGAGGAAATACAATCTATCGGCAACAAAGAGAACCAATCCCTTGCATCCTCTTTCAATGACTGGATGAATAACTTCATGCACACATCCTCTTGGCAAATTTCAAACTCTCCTATCAAATCTGAAAAATCTTTTCACATGTTGACATGTTGATTCTGATTTCTTCCCACTGAATACGGGCAAATGTTTTCTAATTTCTATGGGTATGGGATTTGGGTAACTTGGAATATCTCTGAAATTTAGAGCAGCATAGTACTTCATACTGAAACCTTTCCTATTACATGGTTGTGACACTTCACTAGGCATGGTCATATGTGGAAACACACCCGACTGAAAAACTTCACTACACATTTCTTTTTACTCCCACAAATGATTATACAACCTTGGATAAAAGATTGAAACACTTCAAGCACATATCCTTATTTCAAATCTATTCATAACATTGCTTCACACAAAGCTTTCCAAATTTGCATACTACGGAAGAACATATACGCTAGACATTTCAGCAGAATGCATATGCAAATTAATTTGTGATTCCTCTATTTTCCCTCTTTACTAGTGTTGTTCACTTAATGGGAAAACTACATTACTCATTCAATTTTTTAGAACAAACATCTTGCATTGAAACTTCTAAAAATACCTGGCTGTTTGCAGCTATAAGACTTGTAGATCTAAGCATTTATTTCAACTTTTAGCGCGGTCTTTTACATCAGAGTCACCACCTCTTGCATAGAGGACATTTTGAACAACAGAATACCATTCAACACATATTTAAATTCTTCATTGTCTCCTTCAATCTCGTTGTAATAAACACTCTTCCAGGCTATTTAACACATATGGATTTGGGAAATTAACACCAAAAATATGTGTATCTTTCTACTGTACTTTATATAAAACTTTTATGATGAAGGCATCATGTCTGAGCACACAACTAATTTGATTATCTGCATCCCAATATGATTCATCAAATCATCTAATAATCCTTCAACCATAAAAGGCATTTTCAACTCTGTGCATCCTCAATGGATAGACTGGTTGGATATGAAATTGACAGGATGAAGAATACATTCAACTTCTAACCTTATCAATCAGACATTTAAATCCATTTAGTCCCCAGCAGAGTCACCATTTTTGTTGTTCACCAAATCTAGTTAACCCAAGAACACCTGCAATCCTTCTATGAAATGGCCAATTTCAGTCTACGAAACACATCAAGGCTTGGACAACATAACATAGGACCCTAATTGATCCTCCTACACTTCAGGTTCTGCTAGGCCTAGGGGGGGCACCCTTTTGATACATGAAATCAACTCACTACACACTTATGACAACATCAAACAACAAGTAGATATGTCATTCCACAAGCTCACCAAATTTAGAAACACATTATAGATTGGCTAAATCTGTATAAACCACAGATGAAAAAGAGCTTGGAATGAAAGTACACAAGCCCTAAACACAAAAGGAAAAAGATTTGTCTTTAATTTTGTATATCTAAAACCCTCCCCAAATCTATCAAAGACTAGTGCCTTGTTCATTGAGCAACAGAGTCACACACAGAACTACAAAATGCCAATCATAGCTGCAAATTTGTTTTCCTTATAAGATATCCCTGTATTAATACCTTATACTAATGCATTACTCAGTCCATTCACAAAATTATCAGATTTGGGACACATTCCATTGTTTATGACTGATTATGGAATTTAAACTCTTCACTGAAGAATACCTACAAACAATCATACAATCTCCTTAAGATGACAAATTATAAGCCTCCTTGAGGATTCAATTCATAACAATGAAATACATGCACAGAGACAATATTATGGGAAATTTACTCATGCCTGACACAAGTAAGACCTACAACTAGAAAACAATCTATCATCCTGCAATGTAACCTCTATACCCTGAAAAGATTCATCCAATTCTACAAATTTGGGTCAAGATATTCAGAAAATGGAAGGCATGAAACATGGAGCACTTCCTCCAAAATTTTGGAACCCTTACAATGAGAGAAAAATGGGAATAAGAAGGAGAGGGAAAAACATTAGGTCTCCAACCGAAATTGCCAAGTGTCTTTTCTTGTAACCGAATTTTACTTCCCTCATCTTTCCCATGGAAACTTCTCTCAAAATATCCCAAATTTGTTAAAAATAACTACTTGATTGGATTCCTTATCCCGAGAGCTTTCTGGTCATATATGATACTTGCCATTCTGGGCAAAAATGAACCTCTGGGTGAATTAAATCCTTCATATGTGCACATCATTTAAATTATTTAATTTTTTCTATAGTCTGCACTATATCATTTAACATTGATTTTTCATCCCTTTTTGGCCTAACACCCTGCCACGTGGCAGTCTCTGATTCGCTGATGGGATCCACTGGGTGCCACCTCAGATGATACCTCATCACCACCACCTGTATGCCACCTGTCTGCCATTTGTCTACCACTTGGCGACCACATGCCGGCCACGTCGGCAACACATCATCGCCACCTCAACACCATGTCATTGGCATCAGACAAGACCCGTGAGATATCTTTCCACCTAGACTAGCCACCTATCTTTCGCCATTTCGCAATGGCTAACTGGCATGCACCTTTCCTTCATGAAGTTGCAACAGCCATTGGATCCTCTAGACCTGCTCACTCATTAACTCTTCGCAATCCATCTAAGCTTTTTGAAGGCACTACACCTACCAAATGAAATTTGATTACATTTTAATGCCTCCCAAACTCCTCCATTTCCACACAAAGAAAACCATGCCATAATAGGGAGAGGTTGCTGGCAAAAATTGTGGAATGTTGGTTTTACATCTGCTAATATGCATCTGCCTTATTGTTACTCTCCAGTTGTAGAATGTAAAGATTCAATGACTCACGTCATTAACTATTAATTGAACATTTGTATGCTGCATTCTTGGTCAAGAGACTCTTTGGCCTCAACACAGTAGGACTTCGATAATTCTTCCCGTGATATACAACTATGGCATGACCTTTGGACACTATTTCCACTGCCACTAATATTCCCCACTTTCATATTCCAAAATTCTAGCTGTGTCAATGACTTCTACAATGCTCTTTTCTTTACAAATTATTTTTACTAGGTCCCGATACTTCCAATGCAAATGCATGTTTTCTACGACACCATCAAAGACTCTTCATCTATCCAGAAGTAAGAAAGGTTTCATTCTCAACCCAAGTTTACGTAACATAAATCTTTATTCTTCAGTTATTGTCTCTTTGTTAAGAGGATCTAAAACCATTTCCGTATCAACTATTTCCTTCTCTACTTCATTGTTCTTCCTTAAGGCAAATTTTAGTTTGCTATCAAGTCTTCTAGCTGCTGCAATCTACTTGGCTCTGGATGGTTCTTCTCTTATCTTTTTTATGCTCTTCACTATGGATTCACTGATCTTTAGCTCCACAAAATTGAGTAACTATATTTGATTCAATAGTTACAACTTCACCTTGGGACAGAAATGGTGAGACTTCTTTCAACTGTTGGATTTCATACTTCTCTTGAAAAACTATTTCCATTGCTTTATTCTCTTCTAATACAATACCAATAGACAGAAGAAAATATTTTCCCCTATAGAAGACAATGAACTCCTTGTCTCTTGAAAGCAGAGAACCTCCTGTAAGCCGCTACAACCTTGCTGGTTAGACATTGAAAATCTAAGCACTGGCTTGCCATTGGCAACAACCCCAAAGGGCAGTGTATTTGGGACCCAATGCTCCTTTCCATGGAGGCTAAACATGTAGATCTAGGGTGTCATTAATAATGTGACTGATATTCTAGAAGGAGAATGGGCTTTTAAGAGGTAATTAATGATGTTCAAAGAACCCTTTCCACCTCCAAGTGTTGGAGCTAGAGATCCTTGGCATAAAAAAAAACTGATCACTTACCTTGTATGAGCCTCCAACAGCATTCTTGATGTTAAAATCCTCTAATTTGCCACATTCAGATTTGTGCATTTGGTGTTGGAGTCTCTATGCTCTCTTTTTGTCCAACTAACTGTAGTCGAGCTGGAAATTGACATATATATTGCCATAAAAAAAGAACATTTCACCATAAAATCATTTGCATGAGCATGAGCCAGGTCGGGCCCAAAAGTGGGTCCAACTAATTTTTTTTTTTGTTTTCATGCAATTGACCCTTAAAATGCTTTAGGAACCTTAAACTTTCCTTTGGAATTGATCGGCATCGTTTTTGGATCATTGAGTTTTGCAACTTTCAGGCGCCTGTGCCACATTTTCGCATTTAATCGCAAAGACGTAATTTTCAAACCTGTCAAAACACCTTTCTGGACCTCGCCATCTGATAGGCGTGTACTCTGATATACAAGGATGAACTTTACCAAGCTGTTTCTCAAGATGAATCTTGAGTGAAGAGATATTAATGGTCAAAAATGACCAACTGGCTTTGTCGACACTGTGGACTTGATGAAGTCAATATTCAGGCAACACATGATGCCTTTCTTAAAAATATCAAATGATCTCCATAGACCCTCAAATCTGAGACATAGGTACCTTGAAATACATATCCAAACTTAGAATTATTAGTTCAACCAAAAGTCTGACTGGGTACAAATGATGCGCTCATGAAAATGGCTACTTTAATTGATGCAACAATGAAAGTACGGTTAACTGAAATAGATGGCTCAATAAATCCTTTTGAAAACCAATCAAATGGATTGGCAGGAGCTTGAAATTTGAAACACAGCCTATCATTTATACCAACAATAACCTAGAACAAACATTTTGTCATGACACTTACTGAGGCAGCTTTTACACTTGTGCAAAACAGGGCTTTGACTTGGTCCTAGAATAAGGACTTGTCAAAACATACAAATTTCAAACAGTTCGAGCTTAGTAAAATGAGAAAATGGATTCATAAAGACTTGAAATTTTGCAAACTAACTCACATTTATGCATAGAATCCAATCCATTTTTAATTTCAGCATGACAATCAACAAGACAAAAGATATAAGCACTCAAAGTAGGCTACTCAATAAAATCTACATTTGTGCCTAAAATGCACCTTCAGCTCACCCCTCAAAATCGGTACCTGGTAAAATTATCCAAACTAAAATATGAAAGTTTCACATCACTGCATATGCCAAATGAAAGGTGTAGGACACATTTCCCGAGCCTTACCCCTCAAAAATCCACCGGCTCCATTTTTTCCCTCTCTCTAACTAGGCCATTCAAGCTAACTCATTTGGAAATATAGAGAATTTTTTTGAAATGGGCCTCTAAACTTGACTCAATTTTAATGAGTCCCAATAGGTGGATCCAAAAAGTCTCCCCAACCATGAAGGGAAGATGTAGTAAAAATACTCATGATGAAAGGAATCTCTGAAAACTGCTCAAGTGTCCCCATGTCGATGCTGAAAGTTACCCCCTCCAAAGGTGGTAAACTACGCCACATTGCTGAAAAAGGCACTCCAAGATCTAGTGGAGATGAATATAGAATAATGTTCAAAGACTCATATGCCTCCAAAAAAGATAAAGAGACCTCCTCCAACTGCTGGACAAAAGTATCCACAATCATGTCAACCTCTAAAAATTGATCATGTAGAGAATGCACAAGAGGGTTAGTGTGATCCATCGCAACAATCGAAGAAGGATCATCTTCATCAAAGAGAAGATGAATGTAATCAATGATGTCTCCCAAATCTGAAATGTAGGACTCCACAAACAAACCTACAATGTCTGTCAAGTAGGCATCCCATGAAACGAAAGGTGTAAGACATGAAATATCCTATTGCACTGAATCACAAGAAGGGAAAACTGTTGCACTAGCTGCATCATCAAGTGGAATAGGTGGTGTGATATCAAGAGAAGGAGATGAAATGCAAGGCTCAAGAATGGGCTCACATGTGAGAATCCCCAAAATCAAGTGCCCAAAGTTCTCCTCAAAATCTGAATCATCGACATAGGAAGAATCAACCTCATCAATACGACCAAAATGTGAAAAAGAGCACAACCGAGATGCATGATTAGCCACCCCAGTTGCAATGATGGCTCCACTCTCCAAGTCTCTAATGATAACTGAATAAGGTGTGAACTCCACAATTTTCCTAGTTGCCCCATGTGTGACTTGATAGATGGAAAGAAGATCATTTGTCAAATGGGGTACACACAACACATCATTGAAGGAGTTATCCCCAATGGCAATAGATCATTTCTCAATCACATCCATGTATGTATGATTGCCCATAAAATTTTGTGGCATGTGGCAAGGCTCAAATGTAGAAAACATAGAATGTGAAGATGCCATATGATGAGAAACCCCTAAATCTAGAAGCCATCTCCCTGAATCATGACTTGCAGTAACACAAAGAGCTTGTCCCTTTCCTTTATTTGTCCCAAAAGAGTGATCCTTTCCTTTATCCTTATCCTTGGAGGAAACCGATGTAGATATTCTAGATGGTAGGTTAATCTTGTTCTTCTCAAGAAGATACTTCAACTCATCAATATCCTTCTTGTAAAAATGATGTTCATCATGTCCTAGCTTCTTGCAATATCCACAAAAAAGATTGTCCTTATATGATTTCCTCTTAGGTGAGAATGTTGAATCACCTTGTTGTGAAGAGGAAGATTATGCTCCATCTTGTTGTGGTTTTGACTTAGGTTGCTTTTGATTCTTGCCTTTTCCTTGATTGCTTTGATTCCCTTTATTAGCCACCAAAGCTTGTGACTTTGAAGATTTGAGAATCCCCATCGTGGTCAGCTTAGATTGCTCAAGTATCAACATCTTTGTGAATGAATCAAATGAGGGAGAAGTGTATGAGGAATGTTGAGCTAACCTATGGGTGTGAAAGCTATATACAAAGGCTACATACTCTGAAGGAAGCTTGTCCAACAAGTTATTAACCAACTGAGCATCTTTTTTGTCAATTCCACAATCCCTTAGCTTTTCTCTTAGCTCATTTGCTTTTGTGACATAATCTTGGATTATATCAAAATCCCTAGGATCTAAAGTTGTGAGTTCACTATCAAGCTTGTAGCCCTTAATCTCATCAACTTTACCATACAATCTCTAAAAAATATCCCAAGCCTCTTTAATTGTAGTACACTTATCAATGTGAAAAATGAGGTCATCTAATACATACTTTCTAAGAGTTCCAAGTGTCGTAGCATTCTTAGTAAGCCATTCAATTTGAGCATTAGGATCAGCCTTAGCATCAAGTGGTGCTGTAATAGTTTCATTTACATAATGAATGAGTCCTTTTTCCATTAGTTTACTCCATGCCTTAATCTTCCATGATGCATAATTATGAGGAGTTAAAAGTGGAAATTTAGGAGAACCCATATAACCAAAATTAAAAAACACAAGATAGAGAGAGGCATAATCACACATGTCACACCCCCAAAATACTCAATCAAGAAACCCCCCAACCCCCAAATGGTGATTTGGCACTTTATACTTAGTGCGTATACATTGGGACACTTGTAAAACAAGGCAAAGTGGACTTCTGATTTAAATTTACAACTTCTCAAAATGAGATCTAAGAGACTTCAACAGATACTGCTAGTGATCTAAACTGAGATCCAAGTGAAATACAAGTACCAAATAGGCAAAAAATGACCAAATACTGAAAGTACAATTTATACTCAAAATCACTGCAAAATAATGACAGATTATGAAAGTAGACAAAAAATTATGCACTTTAAAAAAAATGGCACCTGAAAAGGAGGTCGTATGACCCCTAACGAAATATCTGAAGTTGCAAATTGGGGATTAGACAGGTATAGTCATTAAGATCTACAATTTTTAAAAAATCCATCCATAAAAATCTGAAAATTATTCCACCACTATGAAGAGCATGAAATTATAGCCCATTTACAAAAAAATTGCACCAAAAAAGGAGCAAAAATGAGCAAGATATGGCCTTCTAAAGATGAATTGCAAAACTGAAAAGCTCAATGAGAGGGGGTTAAAAAAAATTCAAAATACTACTGACGTGGTGCTGAAATCAATAAATGATAGGCTTAAATTTGATGCCCATCTAGCCGTCAAATTTTTTTTGCCTCTCCCTGCATGGTTGTCTGTACGGTATAGAAAAGTTGATGTGACATGTACGGATAGCTAACTGTCAGTACACGTGATAGAGGACAAAAGATGACGTGGTGAGCCTGGGTGTCGCCTTCATGTTTATGGATGGGGCAACTGACTAAGTGACTACATGGCAAGTCGTGTGGCATAGGATGGGAGAAGCATGACAGGTCGTCGGTGAGCAAGCAATACGCCGATGGGACTATGCAAAGCACCAGAGTTGATAGTACATTGGTAGTTGCAAGAGATGCAAATGGTAGCGACAGGTCGACATGGTAGTATGACAACAGAGGGTGGTGTTGGCCAGTGGTGCCGAGTGGAGGAGTGGCCGGGAAAAAGCAGTTGACGATAGGGTTTGCAGCAGCGGCGATGGGGGGGACCAGGAGTAGATACGACCATCGAAGGAGATGCAGTTGTAGGTATGGTGGTTGCGGCACGGACGGCGAGGGCACAAAGCTGTAGAATGATACTTCGGCGTCAGGAGGTACATGAGCCTACAAAAACACGTAGGAAGAGTACAAAGTGGGCAAAAGAGGGGTCTACGGACCCCCAAACAAGAATTTTTATTGACCCATGTTTCATGAGTAGTGGTTCATAAGAACCCATCTCTTGTGAGAAAGAATGGTCCACTTAGCACTCATTGCATCAAGGTGATGCACACAGAAGGTCACCCATCCTAATACTACTCCAACTCAAGTGCGCTTAACCATGAAGTTCCCTCCAAGGTTAAACCCATGTAGCTTGCAACCCAATTTGAAAAACCTTTAACAAGTGTTGTTCTTTATAAAACCATTCATTATAGAGAACTTTTAGCTCATCAATTGATACGTAGGAGGTATTTTCCACAACAAGTCAAACTATGATATTTCTATTAGGGTTCAAATATGTATTTTTTAAGTCAAACTCATTGACCCATGTTTCATGAGTAGTGGGTAAAGAGAACTCATTTCTCATGAGAATGAATGTTCCACTTATAACTCAGTGCATCTAGGTTATGCTCATAGGGGTGAAGCATTGGGACTTCTAGGGAGGTCACTTATCCTAGTACTACTCCAACTCAAGTGCGCTTAACCATAGAGTTCCCTCCATGGTTAAACCTTCTTAGCTTGTAACCCCATTTGAAAAACCTTCAACAAGTGTTGTTCTTTATGAACCATTCATTATAGAATGCCTTTATCACATCAATTGATAAGTAGGAGGTATTATCCACAACAAGTCAAACTATGATATTTCTATCAAGGTTCAACTATGTAGTTTTTGAGTCTAACTAATTGACCCATGTTTCATGAGTAATGGTTCACAAAGACACATCTCTCATGAGAATGAATGGTCCACTTAGCACTCATTGCATCTAGGTGATTCTCATAGGGGTGAAGCATTGGGACTTCCTAGGAAGTCACTCATCCTAGTACTACTCCAACTCAAGCACGCTTAACAATGGAGTTCCCTCCAAGGTTAAACCCAATTACCTTGTGACCCCATTTTCAAAACCTTCATCAAGTGTTGTTCATTATGAACCATTCTTTATATATCCCCTTTAGCTCATCAATTATTAAGTATGAGTTATTTTCCACAACAAGTTTAACTATGATATTGCTATTAGGGTTCAACTGTGTAGTTTTTGAGTCAAAGTCATTAACCCATGTTTCATGAGTAGTGGTTCATAAGAACCCATCTCTCATGAGAATGAATGGTCCACTTAGCACTCCTTGAGTTTAGGTGATTCTCATAGGGGTGAAGAATTGGGACTTCCCAAAAGGTCACCCATCCAAGGACTACTCCAACTCAAGCGCGCTTAATTATATAGTTCCCTCCAAGGTTATACCCACTTAGCTTGAAACCCCATTTGCAAAACCTTCAACAAGTGTTGTGCTTTGTGAACCATTCATTATAGAGCCCCTTTAGCTCATCAATTGATAAGTAGGAGGTATTTTCCATAGCGAGTCAAACTATGATATTGCTATCAGGGTTCAACTATGTAGTTTTTTGACTCAAACTCATTTACCAAGGTTTTTCTAATGGGGTTGCAAGATAAGTAGGTTTAACCTTGGAGGAAAGTTCATGTTTAAGTGCCCTTAAGTTGGAGTAGTACTAGGATGGGTGACCACCCAGGAAGTACCAATGCTTCACCCCTATGAGCATCACCTAGATGCAATGAGTGCTAAGTGGACCATTCATTCTTATGAGAAATGGGTTCTTGTGAACCAATACTCATGAAGAATGTGTCAATGAGTTTGGCTCAAAAACTAAATAGTTGAACCTTGAGAGCAATATCATAGTTTGGATTGCTATGTTAAATACCTCTGACTTATCAATTGATGATCTAAAGTGTCTATATAATGAATTGTTCATAAATCACAACACTTTTTGAAGGTTCTCCAAATGGGGTTGTGATCTAAGCGAATTTAACCTTAGAGAGAACTTTGTGGTTAAGTGTGCTTGAGTTGGAGTAGTACTGGGATAGGTGACCTCCTAAGAAGTCCCAATGCTTCACCCTTGTGAGCATCACCTAGATGCAATGAGTGTGAAGTGGACCATTCATTCTCATGAGAGATTGGTTCTTGTGAACCACTATTCATGAACCATGGGTCAATGAGTTTGATTAAAAAACTAGACAATTGAACCCTGATAGCAATATCATAGTTTGACTTGATGTGGAAAATACCTCCTACTTATAAATATATGAGATAAAGGGGATCTATAATGAAATTTTCATAAATCACAACACTTGTTGAAGATTTTGCAAATGGACTTGCAAGCTAAGTGGTTTTAACCTTGGAGGGAACTCCATGGTTAAGCACGCTTGTGTTGGAGTAGTACTAGGATGGGTGACCTCCCAAGACATCCCAATGCTTCACCCATGTGAGAACCACCTAGATGCAATGAGTGGTAAGTGGGTCATTCATTCTCATGAGAGATGGGTTCTTGTGAATGACTATTCATGAAACATGGGTCAATGAGTTTCACTCAAAAACTACACAATTTAACTTTGATAGCAATATCATAGTTTGACTTGCTATGGAAAATGCCTCCTACTTATCAATTGATGAGATAAAGGAGCTCTATAATGAATGGTTCATAAAGCACAACACTTGTCAATTTTTTTGCAAATGGAGTTGCAAGCTAAGCAGGTTTAACATTGGAGGGAACTTTGTGGTTAAGTGAGCTTGAGTTGGAGTAATACTGGGATGGGTAACCTCCTGAGAAGTTCTAATGCTTCACCCCTGTGAGAATCACCTAGATTCAATGAGTGCTAAGTGGACCATTCATTCTCATGAGAGATGGGTTCTTCTGAACCACTACTCATAAAACATGGGTCAATAAGTTTGACTAAAAAACTACATAGTTGAACCTTGATAGCAATATTATAGTTTGAATTGTTGTGGAAAATACCTCCTACTTATCAATTGATGATCTAAAGGGGATCTATAATTAATGGTTCATAAAACACAGCTCTTGTTGAAGGTTTTTTAAATCGGGTTGCAATTTAAGTGGTTGTAACCTTGGAAGGAACTTCATGGTTAAGCACGCTTGAATTGGAGTAGTAGTGGGATGGGTGACCTTCTAGGAAGTCCAAATGCTTCACCCCTATGAATATCACCTAGATGAAATGAGTGCTAAGTGGACCATTCATTCTCATGAGAGATGGTTTCTTGTGAACCACTACTCATGAAACATGGTTCAATGAGTTTCACTCAAAAAATACATAGTTGAACCTTGGTAGCAATATCATAGTTTGACTTTCTTTGGAAAATATCTCCTACTTATTAATTGATGAAATATAGGGGATCTATAATGAATGGTTCATAAATCACAACACTTGCTGAAATTTTTACAAATGGGGTTGCAAGCTAAGTGGGTTGAACCTTGGAGGGAAATCTATGGTTAAGTGTGCTTGAGTTGGAGTAGTACTGGGATGGGTGACCTCCTGGGAAGTCTTAATGCTTCACCCCTATGAGAATCACCTAGATGTAATGAGTGGTAAGTGGACAATTCATTGTCATGAGAGATAGGGTCTTGTGAACCACTACTCATGAAATGTGGGTCAATGAGATTGACTCAAAAACTACAGAGTTGAACCCTGATATCAATATCATAACAATAAAATATCCCACAAACTCTTGCAAGTATTAGATGTTCTATGAGGTTAAGTAGACCTCCTAAAATATTTTCTCATTTTTTTTATTCTATTTTATTAATTAATTATGGTGAACCAAAAGGATATGAAGAAGCAATGCACATGGATGCCAAACAAGAGTGGGAGCTAGGAATGAAAGAGGAAATGGATTTCTTGATGCAAAATCAGACTTGGGACTTAGTCCCATTACTTGTAGGAAAAAGAGATTTTCCATTTAATAAATGGGTTTATAAGCTAAAGGAGGAAGATGGAGGACAAAAAATATATAAGGCCATACTCATGGTAAAATGTTTTTCATAGAAAAAGGGTATAGATTTTGATAAAATATTTTCTCCACTTGCAAAAATGACTTCCATTAGAACTATTCTTTGTCTTATGGTTGTAGAAGACTTCCATCTTGAATAAATAGATGTTAAAATAGATTTTATCCATGAGGATTTGAAGGAGGAAATATACATGCAACAACCACAGGGATATGAGGTCAAGTGTAAGGAAGAGTTAGTGTGTAGATTGAAGACGAGTCTGTATGCCCTAAGGAAAGTACCCCAATAGTGGTAATTGAAATTTTATAGTTTTATGGCTGAAAATTTTTACCATAGATGTCATTCTGATTATTATGTTTATTTTAAGAGATTGGATAATGACAGTTATATTGTCCTATTACTTTATGTTGATGGCATGCTTGTTGCTAGGTCTAACATTCAACATATAAATGAAAAACAAAAATTAGCAAAGTTATTTTCTATGAAGGATTTGGGTGCAAGTAAGAAAATCCTTGATATGAGGATTTCACAAGACAAGAAAAATGGAGCATTAACTTTGTCTCAAAGTGAGTATATATAGAAGGTGTTGAAAAGATTTAACATGCATAATGCAAAAGTAGTTGGCACACCTTTGGCTAGTCATTTCAAATTGACCAAGGAAATGTGTCCAAAGACACAGGAAGAGATAAACAAAATGTCTAGCATTCTGTATTCATCAGTTGTTGGCAGTCTAATGTATGTGATGGTATGTACACGACCAAATATTACACATGTAGTGGGAGTTGTGATTAGGTATATGAGAAATCCTCGAATGGAAGATTGCAATGTTGTCAAATGGATTCTCAAGTATTTGAGAGGTACTACTACCAAGGAATTATGTTTCAAAGGATCAAACTCTACTCTATGAGGATAAGTTGACTCTGATCTAGTAGGTTATATTGATACAAGGAGAAGTACTATAGGGTATGCATTTACTGTAGGGTAAACTGCAGTTAGTTGGATTTCTATACTACAAAATGTTGTTACACTTTCAACCGCTAAAACTAGGTATGTGGCTACTACTGAAGCTAGCAAGGAGAGGATTTGATTACAATATTTTCTAGAAGATAGCCCATTGTACACTAATACCTATAGTGTCATTCATCTTGCATAGAATTATGCTCTTCATTCAAGGATAAAACACATTCAACTTAGGTACTACTTCATACGGTCTGTCTTGAAGGATGGCCAATTACAACTTGAAAAGATTCACACATGGCAATCCTACAAATATGTTCACAAAGGTAGTCACATAGGAGAAGCTGATATCCTCACCAGTTTCTATTGGACTTCTTGTTGGAATCAATGAACACTGAGGAGTGGGGGGTGAATTAGTGTTTTGCAGCTAACAACCTTTTTAAACTGATTCTTTAACCACCATATACATAAGAATGAAAGTAAAGTGCAAAAAAATAAACCAATCAACCACAAAACCATAACACTAGAATTTTTATGCAGAAAACCGGAAAGGGGAAAATCATGATCGGATTTGAACCCACAATATTATTATACTTTGATCAGGAGTATAATAATATTACAATTAGAGGAATGCACTTGCATTCAAGCTCACTGCTCAAATATAAAATAGGGCCACAACTCGGAGGATTCACTATCCTACAATTGATTACAAATGTTTAAAATAATGATTGAACTAAAGAATAGCATCTACTAATGCCAAATAGAAGTTCCGGTTAAGCTCAGTTTGACTTTTACAATTGTTCTGTCTCTCTGCTCTGTTTTCCTTCTCTGTCATATACCAGAGCACAAAAATCTTCAATTACATTCAGCAAACTTTGCACATTCACTCATAAAGATGTCTCACTCTCATATCCTCTACCAAAATGCTAAAAAAAATTGATCTTATATATTTGCACCAATGAACTAAATCATTTCTCATGTTGGCTTCCAAAAACCGTATAACATGCAACATGAAATGTGTATCAAGAAGTCGGCTCAATACGTCGACATTTCCATATGTGGACCTAAACAAGATGATAGAAATCTTCACATATGTTGGCCCAAATTCCTAAAACACAAAACCAATAATCAAAATCATCCCAAGGATTGTAGACCACATGTTACAGCAAAATAGTTCTATTCTTCATGAATTACCACATACTAGACCTTCAATCTCACTCATGAATCAACACCTGATATCAGGATTAAAGAATAATCTACCTCAAACCTCAAATCACCTTTCTCTATTACCACAACCAAAATCAAGATCTACACACTGAACTCATCCTTTGTCGGTTACTGTGTTCCACCTTCCAGACTTATGCCTTATGAACAATGCAACATCCAGTAAATCAAATCTATGTACACCGGATATGATTTCTGAACTGAGTTGCTATCAATGACAACTCCTAAGAATTTATCATGCATTAAATTCCACTAGAATAGTATCTCTTGTGAATAATCTCCCCCTTTGGCATTGATGGAAACACTGTGAAAAAAGGAACTATACACTCAAAACTACAAAACTCAAAAATTCAAAAATCTCCAAAACTCAACAAGAATCAACAAGCTCCCCTTGAGTATTTTAACCATTTTGCACTCCGCTCTCTCCCCCTTTGAAATAAATGCCAATGATAGGAATCCACCATAATTTATGTACATGGATATATACAGTGACTTACAAAAAATTGCAGATATCAACAAAAAATGCCTTTGGGTTCAACAAGTGGTTATACTAACCCTTCTCCAAACTCCAAAATACCGATCATACCACTAAAAAGATATGCATGCATCTATGCCCCTCTTCTAGTTGTTATAACTCTCTTGTTTAGAGCATCATTTTTATCTTGCATACTTCTCATCAATAAATGTATCTGGGGATTGATAAGGCTTCTTCCTTCTCCCACTCTACTCAAAATTTTGTCTTTTTCCTTATTTAAATTTTGAATCTTATTCAATATACTCATAACTTGACCTTCAAAATTTCTACTCGGGACTAATTGAGGTGCATAAGAATGAGATATGCTATCAAGCTAGCCTTCACATTCTCTTATTTTATTGTCAATGCCAATGGTAAACTTTGGCAAAATTAGACATGACTTTTATATTTGGTCTCCTTGATCTAATGCATCTTGAATGCTCTTCATAGCAGTTATTAAAGTCACCTTATCTCCCTCAATCATCTTCAAAAATGTTTTCTGTCTCATAGCATTAAACTGAGTTAAAATTTTTGCATCTCCAACCTTCTCCAAAGACACAAAATGAGATTCTACTACATTCAACATACTTCTAAGCTTACCATAGGGAGTATCAGTTATATCCAATTTAAAAGATGGCAAAATTTTCTCCAATACATCTGCCGCCAATGTTATCAACTCTTTATCTGTGGTGTGGGACTTGACTAAGTCCTCACTTTATTTTTCTTGTGTAAGAGTTGCAAGATTCAATGGTTGAATAGGACATAATGAACTTAGATATATAGGCCCTTGAGTAGAATCATCTAAATTAGTGACAACTTGTTTACCCTTGTCAGCTACAGTGTCTCTTGCCACTATCACTAGAGCCTAATCACCCTTGTCTTCTCCTTTCTCCTTCGCTGTTACCTCTACACTTGAAACTTTTCCCCCTTTTCTGCTTCACCCTCTCCCTTTTCTTCATCCACTTTTCCAATCTCCTCAACTTCCTTCGCTGAATCAACTTCTATCATCGGAGGGTCTTGTTTAGCTTCACCAAAGTTATCAACCTTAGTAGTATCATCTGTAACTATGGTTTGTTCATTTGACTGCATTGCTAGAGTAGTTTTCTCAGTTGTTTGATATATCTGCACATCAGGAGTGATCGTATGCACTTCTGGTTGAGTGCCATCTTATGCCAGATTAACATCATATTTGTGCTCTTTCAAAAATTCTCAAAATAGCTTCGATTTCTTTGATCACTTCATCTATTTTACCAAGCATGATTTTATTGACTATCTTCTTGCTTCTAAATCTATCCTTGGCAATCTTCAACAATCGATCAATTTCAGCTTTAGAAATTATAGAAGACAAGTTGACTAATACATATTCCTTTATCCTTTCATCTTCCAAACTGTTTGTATGTCTCCTTGCATCCAAAATATCATATAGGCTCTTGGGTATCATAGATGATAATTCTATTAATGTTTTACTATAAAAATTCATATACTTTACTATTTCTTCTTCTATATCTCTTTGATCCTTATCATCACATTTTTTATAATATACAGGAACATTCTTCAATTTACCTTCCTTAAGCAGTTCATCAATGATTTCATTTAAAGTAATTGGGGGCACAACATCATAAGTACCTTCAACTTTGTTGGACTTCAGAGCTCCATCTAATTCAGATTTGTGTTTCTTGCTTGCTTTAGCTCTACTGGATGACTCAACTTCTGTCCTTGGCTTCTTGGTCAATTGGGCTCCACCGGATTGAGGCTTCTTCACTACCCTAGCATAGGTAGCTATCTTTTTTTACCTCTTTCATCACTTCATCGTATCATGTTTCTATATCTTTAGTAGTGGCTGCGACATATTCTCGTTGTGGCTTCTCCTTCCTTTTCTCTACTCCACTAGTTGACTTGGCTTGTGGCTTGGGTGGAGAGATAGGCTTCTGTGCACAAGAGGTAGGTGTAGATTGGGCTTGTCTTGGCTTGCTAGGAGTAGAGACTGGTTTTTCCTTCTTAGGCTTTACAATGTCCTCCTCCTTTAGTATATTCTTCTCCCTAGCCCTTTGAACAACTTATTTTGATATTCCCATTTGTTCTACAATCTCCTCAACCTCTTTTTTTATCTTCCTCTTCCTTGCAGGATCAATGAATTTCTTATGTAGGTCTAGATCCTTCTCCTTATAGGTACCAAACCTCTCTTCCTTCTTATCTACTGGTTTAGTCAATAGGTGTTGAGCATATGCATCAAGTGTATTTCCTTCCACCTCATACCCCATGGGCATGATCCAAATTGTTCTAGGTTTAACTGCCTCCATATGACATTGATCTTTTTCTACCATGAAGTAGATGGCATTTTCACATTTTTCAACAATGTCCTTTGGGATCCTCTCTTTTCTTTGCATCATTGCCTAAAATGATTTGAAGTAACCCCACAAAGCAAATTTCTGAGTCATTGCATTGCCTAACTCTTGGAAACCTTCCTTAATTTGGACTATCACATGTTTATCATAAGCCCACTAAAATTTTCCTATACTAGGGATTTCATTCAAAAAATAAAATGCCAAACAAACAATTAAAGATTTGAATTTGAAAACATGTTTCTTATCTTGTTTGATCTTCTTTAGATTTCTTATAAGATCACTAAGAAGAACTCCACACAAATCATATTTCTTATCTTCCTTTAGTATCTGATAGGCTGCAAATATTGTAGTATCAGATATTGAATTTTGTCTGTTGAATGAGTACACCTTATATCCTGTCACCATTGAGGAAAATCTCATGTTATGTTCAATGATATCACTTATTGTCATCGACCGACTGTCATGCTGGGATCCGATAACCGCTATCACTATTGTGTTACCGCTTGAATGGCTTGCTTTGTGATTTTGTGAGGTTTATCTAGCCATGCAAACTCATCATGGATTCAACTCAAGACATACTTGACCCATTCAGGTTCATCTAACACCATAAAGTGAATAAATTGGATAAAACCCTTTTCTTGCAATATAAAGAATGAATAGAAGAATGTTTTTTTATCTTCCAAAAACCTAACTTCATGTTGTGATAAATGGAAAACCCTAAAGGCTTTTCAGATACCATGTTTCTTCAAGAATTCATCACTGATACTCAAATAGGCATGTAATCTTTCAAATATCAATTACAAAACTAATCTCAATCATTTGCAACCTTCCTTTGCCAGTTACAGATCTCCAAAAGGGGTTTTAAGGATCTGCATGAAAAGATTCCCCCTAAGACCAAAATGCCTTAGTTACCGAAATGAGGTTCGAACATTGGAATCAGGTATGAAGCCATTCTAAACATTTAAATCTTCTTTCTTAACCCACATCTTTTTATGCTTCTCTAGGCCTTCTTGAATCTTTAGTTTGCCTTTCTCATCTGGTCTGTTCTTATCTACTGGAGCATTCCTGCTCACATTCTTTCTTCTGCAAAATTTTGCAATGTGATCGGATTTGTTGCATGCATAGAAAACAATATTTCCTTGCATCTGAAGTTCATCTGATTTGTCTCATCCTTCATTGGTTAGAAATGTGTCCAAACATCCCACAAGCATAACATCTCTTGTTTTGCAAATTATTCCTCATTGCTCTACACATGTTTGACTTATGACCAAAGTTCTTACATTTGAAACATTGACTGGTAAAGGTAGGAACATTATTCATCATCCTATTTCTACAATATTTTTCCATATAACAGATTTTTTTGCAAACAAAATATTTACCATTGAATTTATAAGCATTAGGTTGTCCTACTGAAGGTCTCTTGTTCTTCTAATTATTTCTTTATCGAGAACCGGAGGATTCTCCTTTCTCATATCCAATTCCTTGCATGTGTTTTCCACTTCTCTGACTTTCTAGCATCTCATCTAGCCTGGCTGAGCTAGCTTTGAATTTTTCTTTGTACTCATTAGTAGTAGAAAGTT
Source organism: Cryptomeria japonica (assembly GCF_030272615.1). Taxonomy (NCBI): domain Eukaryota; kingdom Viridiplantae; phylum Streptophyta; class Pinopsida; order Cupressales; family Cupressaceae; genus Cryptomeria; species Cryptomeria japonica. The sequence continues at coordinate 192,817,468 of NC_081412.1, read as the reverse complement.
CATCTCTTAGGATTATGACCTTCCTTTCAATTTATTTCCCATCATTCTAGAATTGCACTAATTCAAGTCTCAACTGATCATTCTCATAGTTCAATCAACAACATTTATCAGATCTATCGTTCAATGTCTGAGCCATATTTTCCTTATTTTTCTTCCTGTCTTCAATCTCCTTTGTCAGCTTCATCATAATGGATTGCATCTCATTCTTCAGGACTACATTCTCTCTAGCAAGCTGCTCACATTCATCTATCTTGTCTTGTAGGGCTTGATTGTTAATGCTTTGTTCTTCTTTCTCCTTGAGTTTATCCATCAGTTCCTTTATCTTCTCTTTGGAGGTGTTCACTTATTCTTTCAGAGATTAAATGAAATTTTCAGTTGCTTCCAGACTTCTCCTTAGGCTACTTTTCTCTTTCATAACTGCATCAAGATCTTTAAGTGCCACAGTGAGTTTCTTCTACAAATCGAAGTCCATTGATTCAATCTTCTAGATCTTCCTCAAGATATTAGGCTCCTTTTGAGGAACTCAGCTCTGATACCAATTGTTGAAATCAATGAACACTAAGACAAGGGGTGAATCAGTGTTATACAATTGACAAACTTATTAAATTGATTCTTTAACCACCAGATGCATAAGAATGAAAGTAAAGTGCAGAAACATAAACCAATCAACCACAAAACCATAACACCAGAATTTTTACGTAAAAACCCCAAAAGAGAAAAACCACAGTGGGATTTGAACCCACAATACTATTATATTTTGATCATGAGTATGATTATATTACAAAAAGAGGAATGCAATTGCATTCAAGCTCACTGCCTAGAGCTCATTGCTCAAATACCAAATAGGGATACAACTCAGAGGTCTCACTATCCTACAATTGATTACAAATAGTTACAATAATGAATGAACTGAAAAATAACATCTACTAATGCCAAATAGTAGTTCTGCTTAAGCTCAGTTTGACTTCTGCAACTATTTTGTCTCTCTCCTCTATTTTTTGCTTTCTCATATACCAGAGCACAAAAATTTTTAATCACATTCACCAAACTTTGCACATTCTCTCATATAGACTGATGACTCTCATATCCTCTACTAAATTACTCAACCAAATTGATCTTATATATCCTCACCAATGAAACAAATTATTTCTCATGCTGACTTCCAAAAATCGTATAACACGCAACATGAAACGTGTATCAACAAGTTAGCTCAATCTATTCGCAAATCCATATGCAGACCTAAACAAGTTGATAGAAAGCTTGGCATATGTCGGCCCAAACTCCTCAAACATGAAACTAATCACCGAAATTATCCCAAGGATTTACGACCACATGTTACACCATAATAGTTTTGTTCTTCCTGAATTATCGCATACCAGACCTTCAATCTCGCTCATGAATCAACACCGGATATTAGGATTAAATAATGATCTGCCTCGAACCTCAAATCATCTGCCTCTATTACTACAACTGAAATAACACAGCCAAAATCAAGATCTACACACTGAACTTATGCTCTGTCGGTTACTTTGTTCCACCTTCCAGACTTGTGCCTTATGAATAATGCAACTTCCAGTAAATCAAATCTATGTACACCGGATATGATTTCTGAACTGAGTTACCATCAATGACAATTGCTAAGCATTTCTCATGCATCAACTTCCACCAAAATAGTGTATCTTACCAACACTTCTTGACTAAAAATTATGGAATTAAGGAACAACCGAGTCTAGGTGTTTTATCCAGGTGGGAAATACAAGTGCAATAGTATCATGTAGGATCAATCTCCAAGTGGAAGATTGTTTGGTGTAGAGCCTAATGAGACTCTAAGTGGGAGATTGTTGGTATGTGGTGAAAAATCATGCAAGTATTGTACACGTAATTTTTTTGCCCTTCTTTTGTTGAAAAAATGACATTGAAAAAGAAAACCCTCAAAAAGGTCGATATTGTGTGTTTCCCTAAAAATAAATGCATGTTATAAGTGGCTGGAATGAAAAGGGTTGTGTAATGGTGTTGTATTGTTTTACTATATAATATGAAAAGATTGGACGACTGTGTTCTGTGGATTTATCCCATCTTGGGTGAACCACATTAAATCTCAATGTTATTTGTGTTGTCCATTTTTCTTCATCTTTTGTCTATTCAAATTTGCATATAATTGTTAATTTGTATTTTCTTTGGATCTACCTAAACCCTAACAAAAATAGGCAAATTTTATGAGAATTATTTTTTGTTTAATAAATTTTGATTCGTAGCTCAAAATCTAGTGTCATTTTAAAAAAAGCTTAATATTTTGCCATTTCCAATTCATTAGATCTATTTGGATTCTAAAACACACTAAGTTATAAGGTGTCGAAATTGGGGGGCTCTCTAATCATTAGGGGTAATTTTAGATTTTTTCTGTTGTGTTGGTGATTTTTTAATAATGTTAAAAATTTGTTGTGACCATTGTAGAATAAACAAAAACATTTGGATGGTTGTAAGATTTGTGAAAAAATAAAAATGGTGTAACAAACAAGGTGTCATGTTACCAAGTTCATTCCTTTCAACACTGTAGAAACATCATCCAGTCTTAGATAAACATATTTTGAGTATTCAATATAGTACTTTCAATGATTTAAAAGGTGTTGACAATATTTTCATTAATGTCAAGGTAACCAAAAGATTGTTGAAGCATTGAATAATTGTCATGTCATATCAAAGAATTTAAGAACAAGTATAGAGTCAAATATTGTTAGATAGATCTCTTAATTTTATCATGATGCATTGGTATCAATGGTTCTCAATCATCTAGTATATCTAAGGAGATCCAAAAGTATCTATGATAGTTTTTTGAGGCTTGTTGTTCAAAGAATATATGTGTAGCTAGTTGTACTTTCATGGTGTTACACTCTATATTCTACCATAGTTCTAAGTTATGGTTTGCAGTATAGAAGTAAATTTTTAGATGATCTATTAGATTCTAGAATTTCAAAGGTTGAGATTAAGTAGATAGAAAGTTATAAGCTATAGAGTGTCATTGTGTGAATTGATTGACAATGTTGATTCTCCTAATGGTTGTGATATAATATTGTAATGTACACTAGCTTGAGGAAGCATGCGGAGGATGTTTAGGATCAATTAAGTTTGTGTTAGGTAATGCATGACAATAAATGAAAGATGGCTTTAAGGTTTCAAAAACTCTTCTAAGAGATGAGAAAGGAAGGAGAGCACCTAAAACTAATGCAAAAATAAAGAAATGCTATTTTATGTTGTTTATCAAACACTGATTTTGTAAAGATAATGCACTGAATAACTACAAAAGAGATTTGGGACAAGCTTTACAATATTGAGGAAGGTGATGATAAAGTCAAGGAAGCAAAAGTTTGGACCTACTAAGGACCATATGAGTATCTAGAGATGGAGGAGGAAGAAATATTGTCACATACTTTCTTTGGATTGATATTGTTAATACCATCAGATGACTAGGTGAAGAAATTAAAGATTTAATGATTAATTTCCTATAAATTTGATTAAAAACTATCTAATCACAAGATTTAAATAATTTAACATAGATGAGTTGCATTCAATTCGAGCCACATATAAGATGAGAAATGCAAATGATAAAACCTGCTTTTAAGGAATCATAAGAGAATGGGGATTCATATTGGAGTTAAGATTCGGATGCAAAAGAATAAAGTTTCGTTAGAAAATTAAAAAGAGGTTATGGCAAGTATTTTAAAACTTCATTTTCACTACATAGATTTGTATGGATACTACGACCAGATAAAGTCTTGGTCACTCGCGGCAGCTTTCGACTTGTCTCCATAACTACCGAACTTTGCAGCCGCCGTGTCGCATAAGCGGGGTGTGTATCTTCAATATGCCGTACTTGTCCCGCCTCAATTGATGGTGTAGAACAATCAAACAAGCAATGATAATTAGAATTCGACTAGGCACATGCCAAACTTGTAATGGTAGCCACCCGAATTCGACTAGGCACATGTCAAACTTGTAATTCGTAGCCCCCCGATTTTGACTAGCCACTTGTCAACTTTTATAACCTAGAGGTAGGTCTATCAAGGACCCTCATAATGATACAAGTACTAAGTGCTTGAAATGCTTAAAATACGAGATTTTAATGATATATAATTTAGAAACCATGGTAGCTTGTTTTTTCAGGAAGGGAACAATAAGAATGCTTAATCATAATTTGGGAAGTCATAAAATATTAGATCTTAAGGCCTATTTACATTGGTTTAAAAAGCTATTTTTGAGTTTAGGCTAATATCAAATGGTTAACTACAAAAATTAAGGCCGCAATCAAATTGTGAAAGCTGACAGCAGAAATGATTACAATTTTGGAAAATTTCTATAGGACATATCTGTTGGGACTGACATCCATCCAAAATAGGGCTTTTGAAAGGGAATCACAAGTATCGAGACTTGAGATCCTAAATTAGGTCATAGTTTGAGTGTTTCATGATAGTTAAATTGTACGATTGATAATAATGTTTTAATGTAAGATAGGTCCTAAATAGGCATAAAATGATTTAGGAGATACACACTAAAATAGGCACCCGAAATAGAGTGTGAAATTATAAAATGATACAAATTACTACACTATGGAGTGAAATTCTCAAGTTTGGATAGTTGATAGAGAGTAATTTTTATCTCAATTCCAATGAGTAGCCATAAGGCTAGGTTTAGTATTGTCTTAGAATTGTATTTATCTTTTAGTGAACCCTATATTTAAAATAGGCCAATTTTATGAGAAATTAATTTTTTTAATAAATTTTGATTGGTAGCTCAAAATCTAGTTTCATCTTGAACAAAAGTTGATATTTTTCCATTTCCAATTCATCTGATCTATTTGAATTGCAAACCACACTGACCTATAAGATGCTGAAATTTTTTCTTATGTGTTGGTGATTTTTTAATATTGTGAGTATTGGATATAGTACTTTCATTGATGTCAAACGTGTTGTCAATATTTTAATTAATGTCAAGGCAGCCAAAAGATTGTTGAAGCATTGAAAAATTGTCATTCTATATCAAGGAATTTGAGAACAACAAGTATAGAGTCAAATATTGTTGGACATATATCTCTTAATTTTATCATGATTCATTGGTATCAAGGGTTCCCAACTGTCTAGCATATCTGAGGAGATCCAAAAGTATCTATGATAGTTTTTTGACGCTTGTTGTTCAAAGAATATATGTGTAGCTAGTTGTACTTTCATGGTGTTTTACTCAATATTCTACCATAGTTCTAAGTTATGGTTTGTAGTATGGAAGTAAATGTTTAGATGATCTATCAGAGTAGAGAATTTCAAAGGTTGAGATTTAGTAGATAGAAAGTTATAAGTTATAGAGTGTCATTGTGTGAGTTGGTTGACAATGTTTTTGATGATGAAACAAATAGGTTTTGAAGGGACCTGGAACCCTTTAACAAAGAACTACATCAAAAAGCTGCATTGAGATATACCATTACCACAATAGTCCAAAGACAACAAAAAACCATCAAAAAGCTAGAAACAAGGAAAGAAATAGTAGAAAGGAAGAAACTAGTACAAGTTTTTAAGGGCCTCATCAGCTTCAGTTTCCAGCTGAGTCATATTTAGAGCAATCTTCTTGAGCTTCTGAATACCTTGGTTGGCATTTTTCTTCTTTAGGTTAGCTTTGGTTTCCTTGCACGGCCCCACTGTTTCCTCTAGCTTTTTGTCCAATGCATCCACATCCACTATAGATCCTTTCTGATGGATGGTTTCAATCTTTCCAACCATGGTATTTAAGCTCTCAATAGAGTACTTCACCACTTTATGACTCAAGGTAACCAAAGATATCAAATTCTCATTAACTTTCTGAAATTTGCTCTCCATCTTACTCAATTTTCCTTCGAAGTCTTTCTTGAGTTTATCCTCCAGTTAAGATATCCCGCAATCACATTATTTCTTCATATCACTTACCTCTCCCACAGTCTTCTACATAGAGTCCAAAATTGACTTTCTCTGATCAACTATCCACTATTTTGTAGCTTGGGAATCTTGTTTGCTGCTAATTTCCCAAATTTTCACATTAATATCCTTATTTTAATGAAAATCCCATTTAAACATCCTAAACTTGTCTACAACATCATCATAGGTTGAGGACAAAATGTCATCAGGGTTCTCCCTTTCCAGGTTGAGATAAGGTGAGTTGGCCTTGAGATCCTTTGGGAAGGGGGGTCTTTCACTCCTGGGCGGGGCCAAGGGAAACTTGTCTGGAAGTGACTAGTGGGAGAGTTGAGATATAAATTTTAAAGTATAAATACATGGGAGGCTCTACCATGTTTAACTTGGCGGCCAATATTCAAAGAAGACTCAGAACCAAATTCAAAATCTTCCATATCGGTATTCCATTCGTCTTCATCCAAGGAAAGACTATCATGGTCCTCTTCCTCAAACTCACTGGAGCCATCAGGAACCCTAGTCAAAGGAGAGGGCCCAAGGTTTTGATATGTTAATGGGTGAGGAAGAGAAACCCACCATGTAGGATAGGGGATTTCTTTTTTTTTCTATGGTCCTTAATATTGGTAGTAATGGATGTCATCAAGCAGGAGGGGAAAAAGATTTTCTCTTTGTAAGCAAAACAAAATGATGCCCATAGGCCCTAGTAAATATACCATCAAGGGTAACATATTTCATTAAAACCACAAGAGCAAAGCGCCATATAGATTTGATGTTACCCATGTTGTAGCTACTTTTGTTGACTTTTTCTAGCTCTTCCCTCTCCTCATTTCTGGGGAATTTCTTGACTGCAATACCAAAAATTTTCCTATCTTTCAAGAACTTCGCTTCTTCCATTGATAGGCTAGTGACCTCTGCGATGAGCTTCTCATCAGTTTCCACCCTTTTTCCCCCAATTTGAATTTTTTCGTCCTTCAAACCTTTGGAAAATTTCTCTGACATTTTCATGGTCTCTATGCAATCTTTTAATAAAGGGGGTGAGACCGCCATGATTGAAGATACACGATATCATTTTATTCTTCTTGAGCTCTTCATAGTTCAAGGGTTCCACTGTTTTTCTTTCTCCTCCCATGAATTCAGCAATGGTGGTAATGTATAGGCTAGGGTAATCTAGAGAAGACCACAAAATACCTATAAAGTGTGTGATCGAGCCAAAAGTAACACAAGAATGACACATTTAATGATTAAAATGCAAGCCATCACAATAAGGCATTATATGATCATTTAAAGCTTGTCTCACTTGGGCCAAATCATATAGCATTAAGACCTTAATTTTAGCTAATAGACTATCACCTAGCCCCCATTCTTTTTCATCATTACTACTAACTCCCAAGTTAGCAAAGTGGTCAGCCAACCCATTGGCTTTGCAATAAGCATGCAAAATATTAAAAGTTTTGGAATATTTTTTAATAAGTCCATAGCTTTCTAAATCCAATATTTTATATTCCATGAGGGTTTTTGTTTACCTAATAGACATTGGATAATTTTATTAGAATCCCCTTCCACCCAAACTAAATTAGCATTGATTTTTTTAGCCAACAATAACCCATGGTAGGCAGCCACAACTTCAGCAAGTTGATTGACAATCTTGCTGCTAGTAATGGTTGTCATATAATATTGTAATGTACACCATCTTGAGGAAGTGTTTGAAGGATGTTTAGGACCAATTAAGTTTGTGTTACGTAATGCATAGCATGTTCCCACTCCTAGTGTATCATGTTGACTCTTGGACCAAGCATTTTAACATAGTTGTTTTATGTTTAATTCATGTGGCTAATTTAAGGATGTAATTATTGTAGGAATTTATATATAACTTCGATTGTATTCATTCTAATGGTAGTGTGTCTATGTAAATGAGTATAATATAACCATGGCAAAAGTTATGCAAGTTGTCTACTCAATTTCTATAAATGTACAAGCTATAATGAAGATCTCATGGATATTGTGAGAGTGTTTTTAAGTAGAGAAGATCACAAAGATGTTGAAGGTTCATCCTTGAAGGTTTGCATGACACATCTTTCATATACATTGTTTTAATTGCAGTTGTTGCCTCATTAGCTGAGATGGTGCTAAGTTATTAGATCTAGGGATTGGTATCTCCTATCCATGTTGGCTCCTACAAATCTAATTAGGTATTGGTGTCTGCATCATAGGTTGTAATTAGTATAAGTTTTTACTTACAAACAATTGTAGTTCTTTATTTACTTTGTGAGGCTTGATTTTGACAATAGATCCAGGTAGCTATTCTCACCGTGGTTGTTTTTCTCCTTCTAGATATTCACATTTATATGTCGTTGATATGCATCAATGTGTGATTGTGTTTATCATTTGATTAGTTTACTTAATGTTAAAGTAAGATCTAATAATGGTCGTACTGCTGAATTGGATTTGATGTTGATATTTGGCATATAGTGATTCACCCTCATCTTATTATATTGGTGTGTTTAACGATTGGAATCAGAGCTTTATTCATTGAAGAAGCTTAATTTCTTCAGATTGATCTTGGTTGACACTCACAAGAGTTCAAGAATGTATCTCTTCAAAGAAGGAACCTATATTTGATGGATCCAATAAGAAGCATAATACCATCAGATGACTTGGTGAAGAAGTAAAAGATTTCGTAATCACCATGACGGAACTTAGATCAATTTCCTCTTTGATTCAAAATTATCTATAATAGAAAAACTCAAAGATTTGAATAGTTTAGCAATAAATGAATTACATTGAATTCTAACCACATTTGAAATGAAGAATGTGGATGATAAAACCTCTAACCACATATAAGATGAAGAATGTGGATGATAAAACCTAAAAGGAGGAGGTAGCTTTTAAGGAATCATAAGCGAATGAAGATTCATATTGGAGTGAAGATTGAGATCCTAAAGGATAAAATTTTGTTAGGAAATTAAAAATAGGTTATGGCAAGTATTTTAAAACTTCATTTTCAATACATAGATTTGTATGGATACTACCACAACATAAATTCTTGGTCACTTGCGGCAGCTTTCGACTTGTCTCCATTACTACATAAGTTTGCGGCTGGCGTGTCGCTTAAGCGGGGTCTGTATCTTCAATATGTCGTGTGATAATTCTTGGGATAAGACTTTTTAATTTCCCAATTAGAATTCGACCAGGCACAAGTCATACTTGTAATTGTAGCCACCCGAATTCGACTAGGCACATGTCAACTTTTTATAATCAATTCAAACAAAAGCTTAGAATTTCCCAATGAGGGCAAAACCCATGTATAGGAAGAATGTCTATTAACAAAATCATCAACGACCTCTAAAATGATGTCAAGAGGTGCTTGCAATGCTTGAAATACAAAATTTTAAATGAAGTATATTTTAGAATCCATTGTAGCTTGTTCGTTCATAAGATATGTTATTTTGATATTATCATTAGATTTTAACATATAATTTTATTTATATGATGTCAAGAGGTGATGATAAGTAGACCAGTAATAGGAAGATGTGACTTATATGAGAAGTTTGTTAAACTTGTTTGATGTATTATATGTGAGTAGCTTATAAAAGAGGATTTATTTTTTTCTAATAAATAACAATCCACCTCTTTATATAGTAAATTAATGTATTTTGATATCAATATAATTATATCGTTTTTTCATGCATTAATTAGTGAACAATTTTTTTAATTGTTCTGTTAAATTTTTTTTATGTAATCCACCATTTATGCCCCTATTTTATATTCCATATAAGTATGTCTTTTATGTTTCCAAATATGTTGATCATTTATATCCAAAAAAATCTTCATCATCAATACCTTGATTGGATTCTTGTAAGCTTCATCAAGCATTCTCCATTATAAATAATTTTGTAGAAAGCATGCACATTTCCATCTATTAAATCTTCTCCAATGTGTGGTCCATTAAAATTCAAGTTATTCTCTTAGATATCATCTCTATCCAACAAAGTGGTTTCATTCCTAGGAGGCAAATTCTTGACTCCGTTCTCATTGTACATGAGAATATCTATTTCTTGTCTATCAACAAGAAAGAAGTTTTTTTACTTAAACTCGATCTTATGAAATCCTATGACCATGTGAATTGGTAATTCCTTGTTAAAGTTCTGAAGGCCTTTATTTTTCAAAGGAAATTTCTTGAAATTATTTGTTAACTCATATCTATTCTTAAGGTTTTTGTGATTGTCAATGGTTCTCTATCTAGATTTTTAAGTAGCACAAGAGGGATCAAACAAGGTGACCCCATCTCTCGTATCCTCATTGTTATTGAGGATCTGGGGAGATTATTGTAGAAAGTTATCAATGATGGAACTCTGACTTGGGTTTTTTCTATCATCTAGTAATCAAGGTTGCTCTCATCAACAATTTGTTCATGTTACCACTAACATGACTAAAGCTTCAACTTTTGAAGCTAGAATGCTAAAGTCTATTCTCCTCAGTTATGAAGTTTCTTCTAGTTAGAATAACAATCTTACTAAAATCATATTTTTCTTCCTAAATACTCTCGATCCAAGATAGATAATGATTGAGAATATTCTTCAATGCAAATTTGAAATTCTTCCTTCTTCTTATCTTGGTCTTCCTTGTTGTAGTAATAATATACTAGACTCTTATTGGAATAGGATTCTACACAAGTTCTCAACTAAACTTGTAGGTTGGAAAGGTTCTCTACTTAGCCAAGCTTGTAGAGTTCAATTGAAGAAGGTTCACTTCAAAATATTCACTTTTATGGCATGACTCTCTTCAAGGTGCCTAGAAAGTTTGCCAAGAAAATTGAGCACATTTAGAAAAAAATTTTATGGATGGGAACTAAGAAGTCTAAATGTCTGGATATAGTCTATTGGGAAAAAAATTGTAGATTGAAGATGATGGGAGGCCTTGGCTTAAGAAAATTCAAATATTTTAATTATTCTTTGTTAGCGAAAAAACTTTAGAGACTCCTCTCTGGGTGTACTGAATGGAATATGATTATATTTAGTAAGTAACTAGGAGGTAATGGTAATTTTAATTATGTTCTCAATTATAAAAATCTTCCATCTGGGTCGCCCCTGTGTAGCAATAATTTAAAATTAATATTTTTAATCTACAAAGGTCTTAGCTCGATTGATGAATATGGCAGTGTACAGGTGTAATTTGGAACTAGGGTTTCACCAAGTAGGATAGGACCACTAATTAAATAAATTAGCCATTACAATGAAAAAGGGGTGAGCCTAATAGATCTACATCCAATCCGAATAAGGAAGGGGATGAAGTTCTGAATAGATTCATTGGTTAGTTTTTAATTCCCTCTTTTTCAATTTAAATGGATTGTAAATTATGAAAATAGGGTAAAATGAGGGATTATTAAAGTAATCTGACAAAAACAATAAGTGACAAATGTCCCACAAAGCCACCAACTTAGATCTGAGTAAAATAAGATGTTTAGAACATATTCCCAAAAAGTTTGGCTTGATTTTTTAGGAGCAAGTAGCACAAATCTGCCCTAGTCCTTTTAATATTTCTCCATTAAAAGGTGATCTATTCATCAATGTTCACTCTGCTAGAATTCCTCAGTTCAACTCCCACAACTATTTCCTTCAATAGGTGATGCAGTGCTCTTAGGATAAGTCTTTCATGTGTTGATGCAATAACATTATAAGTGGAATAAAATCCATGATGAAAACAATAATTAAAACATAATGTGAAGATGCCTTGATGTAATTTCTTGCTCCTCGAATCAGATCTACTCTCAAGGAAGAAGAATTTCTCTTAAATTGATGATAATTCTACTATAAGATGTAATGTTGCAAATGAATTGAGAGGGACACGTTATATAGGGATTTTACAATTAAAATCACCATTAGGGAAACTTAGATTTGATATATTTTCACAAAAACTAGGATTTGAATTACTACCAAATTATCCTCCCAAAATTGAAGGGAAAAAGTGTAGGACCGTGGCGAATCCCATAGCCCTGGTCCTATCAACTTCTTTTTGAATTTCCAAGGATGCAAGATAAAATGGATCTACTGCAAATTCCAGATTGATGGCTCAAACCATAATGCATAGGTTTGCAAAATATGCTTTGAGTGTTGAAATTAGGATAAGATTAAGCATAAATCAAGATGAAATGATAAAGGGAACACCAGAAATTAAGGGTGGAAATAAGAGTGTAATGATGTAATTAAATATGAATTAATTACAATACAAATTATTTAATGCATAGAGGAAAGGGAAGTATTGAAATAGGTGCTAGGAGACTGTAAAATTGGACACACTAATAAATGTGTACATGTTACGATGCTATAGGTAAGCATATAAACTTTCTGGGAGATTGGTGGTAACGTAAGCAGTATTCACTGACACACTTTTCAATAATTTGGTGCTTCCACAATTGGTTTCAGACTGCTATATAGGATTGGAGTCAGTTTGTGTCTGAACCCTCCATCTCAAGTGCTGCATTTTAGATGATCCAAAGCATAGTGGTCAAAAATGGAGAAGAAACTTGTAGGAAGAGGGAGAAAATAATTCCTGTAGTATATCGAATGTCAAGACCCTTTTCCATTGTTGTCAAAGGGGGAGAAATATTTTGTAGTATACTAGATACTACATATGTTGACATCAATTCCAAAGGGAGAGATTGTTGGCATTGTGTTGTCATTGATGTCAACCGAAAGTATGTGCAGTTGAATCCAACTGGTATGCAAGCTAGAGTCACCGGTATACAAGTTGATGTTGGGTATGAGGAAACCGATATCCAGTGAACAAGTGGATGAACATGTTAGTGTACATGTTTGTACTAAAAAGTAAGATGATGACCAGTGAGATAGTAGAGTGAATAGGCCACCAATATGTTAGTATGATGCCATCTAGTAGGACTCCCACCAGATGAAGAGAAGGTTGACAGAGAGTGTGCTGCTTCAATGAGAAAAGTTGACATATGAAAATCTACTGGGACATATGTTAGGTTGAAGATGTATCCTCTCCTCAGTGAAGTCAAATTATTACCGATAGGTGAAATAGATCCCCCTCCACCAGTGTTTGGTAGTTGAAGTGTAGTCGTCTATTCTTCCCATTGGTAAGTGGTAATATCTTTCTTATCTCACAACATACATGACATACATCATGACTCTCCAAGATAAGATAGTAAGAGTAAGCAAAGGCAAGTGATTGGATGCATAGCCCGGATGACCAAAGTGGAAGATGAGGAAGCCTTTAGAGGTCGAGATCTAAGATGTACACTAGATCAACATGTGAAGTCAAAATGTGTTGTAGGGATAGAGAAAGAAGAGAGGAGATGATGTGTTTGCCATCTTGGCAAACCATTTGAGAGGAGAACCAGTCAGATGAAGATGAATCTTTGCATTTGCACACTTGGGGTTACCAAGGTTCAGATGGAGATTGTTGTTCTCACCGATGGAGATGGTTGAAAGTTGATAGCATGAAGTCATCAAGAGTTTGAAGTGATAAACAAGGATACCGACATGCAACTAAGTGTACTAAGAGACAAAAGTGAAGTGCTCTCAATCTAATGAAGATGCACATGGTGAGTCATCCTAGATAGCTGCTGAGAACTGGTATGTGTGATGACCAGGATGACATGATCCACCGACACAAGGAAGGTGAAGGAAAGATATAATGGAAGGGTTAGAGAACTAGTAGACAAAGAGGGGTCCGTAGTATGAAGCATACACCGGTTGTGTGAAATTGGTTGGTGACCAAGTCGGACTGACATAGTGAGTTAAGGTGGATGCCAATAGTGTGGATACATGGACTCCTAGTGGTGAACATGCATGAATTAGTAGATAGAGTGTGCATCAACAAGATTGTTACAGAGTCAATCGACATTAAATAGAGACCTTATAAATCAAGGGATATGTTGTAGAGATTTGTGGCTCACGGAAGGTCGAATAGAGTTGATAGATGGAATGCACTGATTGATGTAGAGTGTCCAGATGCAGATCAAAATAGGTGATGCCAACCACTAAACCATTTATGGTGATTGACCAAGTGCCAAGACAATGGAATTTCTATGTTTTCTAAGTATATAAAATGTTCTTTGGAAGAAAGGAGACATGATGATGATATCTAATTGCTTGTAGGTTGTCGATATTCATGCAAAATGAGATCTGATTGGATCCGATACTCCTCGTGATTAGTGGAAGAAACCATAGTACACCAATAGTTTGAAGTTGAATTTTGGTGGGAAAGCTCAGCTATAATTATGTAGGCAAAAGACCATATAGATTGATGCTGTGAGAAGGTGTGATGCTAGTTGAATGAAAAGAGTTTATCTAATTATGAGAGTGAAACAATTGAGCATTTTCAGTCTGCATTGGTAAGAAGTAGGCAAAGAAGAGTGAAGAAGTCACAAAAAAGTGAAGCATGCAGAGAGAGTGTTGAAGGATATGCAACAAGGTGAAGGATAGAGCAGGGTTGAACTAGTACTGAGGAAGTCATTGGTAACTAGATGCAAATATAGACAATCGGTAGAGCCTCAATTGGTAAGGAAGCAACAACAAGCTAAGAAGAGAGAGGAAGAGAGTAAGTAGAGATTAGACAAAGGAGGAGGCAGTGTGACATGAGGTAGGAGTGAACCGGTGAGGCACGGGAGTGTGTACTAACAGAGAGGAGGTAGATTGGAAGACAAAGAATACTATCAGAAAAGTTTATTAGGAGAGAAACTAGTAGAGAGATTATTTACAAAGATTACATAACCCATTTGCAACCAAGATAAAACTATTGTATTATTTTAATATAATGTAATGTTGTCACTGAGTTGGAGCTTGGTGTAGGGGTTGGTGCTCCTTTAGGTTGCTGCCCATAATTCTTTAGGGGTTGGTGCTCCTTGGGTTGGTGCCCTAAATGTTGTAACCAGTGTTTTCATTGTGAGATTGGATTGGAGCAATAGAATCCAACAATTTTTCTCACCGAGGTTTTTCCCATCTTTGGTTTTCCTCATATATACTGATGTCATGTGATGTGCTTTTGTATGGTTGAATTGTGATGAATTTCTTTATATCACCAATAGATTTACTAGGTGTTTGTATTGCTAACCAGTACAAACTCTTAGGATCAAAAATTTAAGAGTTTTGGAAACCACTGATTCACCCCCCTCTCAGTGGTACATTGTGTTCAATATCAATGTGGCATGTGAATATTTGCATTGAGTTTTGTGCATTGGAGGATATTTTTGGGCTAACTAATTAGCATGCTACATTATTTATCTAGACATTTCATTTGATGTTGACATTCAAGTATGTGTTAACATGTTTATTTTATTGGAATTGTTTGGAAAGGATGTGTTGAGACTTTTTTGTGTCCCCTTTATCTCTCAGAGTGGATTATAATTAATCTTATAGGACCAAGTGGACAAATTTATGTATAGATAAGAGTGTGTATGTATAAGTTGAGTATGGGAAGTGCACATGAATTGATGTGAATTAGACATGAATGATATGCAAGTACATTTGGCATAGCAGAAGCATGAAAGACAATTTCTAAAGAGATTTGAGATAGTGTTTGTTGTCAAATGTGTTTTCCATGATATTGGTCACTTGACATAGTAGTGCAATTATACTTTCATAACCACAAGGTCTTGTTCATTCAATTCATTTGATCCTTTACACCTGTCATAATAATTTTTGTTCCTTTTGGCACATTGTGTAGCCCTCTGTATCTTGTCCTAATCTTGTACACCTTGGTCTTGCAAGACCTCCAAGAGAACTAATCTCTATGGCATTTGGCCCAAATTTTTTAATCAATTGTTTATATTGTGAGTATAATTATTACTACAATTTTTCTAATGTTTAGGAGTTTCCATGTAAATTTAGTGTTCATGTGATTTTTGTGCTTTGTACTTTCATGTTTCATAATTGAAATAATCTAATATTTTTAAGGTATGATACATCTGAAGTAAAATATTTTGAAATCCAAATTGATTCTACCCCCATATCAGTTTTGTAGTGTGTTCAACACCTTGTTTCTGCATTATCACAATGTAATGGAGTGGTTGATATTTTGAAATCCAAATTGATTCTACCCCCATCTCAATTTTGTAGTGTGTTCAACACCTTGTTTCTACGTTATCACAATGTAATGGAGAGATTGAATCAACCATGGAATTCTTCTATTTGTATCTCAATTCTTCTATATGTTGTGTCTATGCTATGCTATACATGTTCTGTTGTTGTAACTTTTCCTTTGTGTTGTCTACTTGATGATGATACAAAGTGTTGAGATATCCCTTTTTGGTATCTACCATGTGTTGGTTCCCAAAACCACAGATTAGAAATCAAAGAGTTTCACCACTTCTCTTAATGACTTCTGAGTCAGTCTTGGCCAACAAATGGGAATGATCAATAGATTAAATTCCCCTGCACTTTAGGCTTCACTAAACCAACGCAGGTGAACCTATACCTGAAACCTAAATCTATAGGTTAAAGACTTTTATATAGCATATTTAAAAGGACCAATAATTTTAAGATGACAATTTTTCTTAACTTCTAACTAGTTATAATACTTGCTTATTGAAGATTGAGAAATGCTTATTTATAAATGAAGGATTGTAAAGGATATGCTCATATGAGTTTAAAGTATGGGTCCTTTAATGAAGATTGCTCTGAAAATACTAGATTTAATCCCATCAAATCAACAAAATACCAGTGCCTTCATCCCTAATTAATTTTACACCACTTCAATTAAGAAATCCTACATATAATCCTGGAGACAGTTTTGATAACTTGTTCTTATAACAAGACCATCACTTCAAAGACATCTGTATGAGTTTTAATCAAAATATAATATGCATTTTAGTCTTATTAAATTTAACTTCTCTCTAAAAGAACAATAAGAAAATTTGAAGATTTCCAATCAACCCTTCAAACTGATATTCAAAATGAAAAATAAACTCAATCACAAGTACATAAGATAGCACATCAAATTAATCTAGCTAAATAGATTTATTATAGGGAACTGATCAACCAATTGAAAATGTAGATGCCATCAAAGATAAATAAATACTTGATTTTTATATTGAGAATGAAAGATGAAATTAGTTGGTGTCAACACATATTGTCTTCCTCCAACTTAGTATTTCAAAAAGCAACTTCATAAGTACTACATAGGATATTGTCTTGAGAAAGTAATAGGAAAAATAAATACTCTGCTCACTTTCCAGAAAGATCCCCTATATATAAATGAGGATTCAGTTCCATAATGAAAAGGAATACTCTTTCATTTGGAATCCAATTAACTAAACCTAACTAAACACTAAAAAAGCTAACTGACTAAAACTAACTTGACTACTGGACTTATTACATAAAAGCATTTGAAAATAACAGTTTGAAATATTTGGGAATAATTTTAATCTTCAAGGGCCTTGCCACATTTCTGAATATGCTCCAAGTACTCTGTTGATTTATAGGTGTCTGCATCCTAGATCAAGTTCCTAACAACGATCTCCCATGTGATGAACTGTTCCATGTGTTCCACAATCCTCTTTAATTCAACACCATTAATATGGGCAATATCAAGGGAAACATTGAGAAGACCTCGACACTCTGAGATCCATTTGTCCATGTCTTTAATCTCTCCATTTTGATCAATCAACTCAGTGAAACCATGTTGCACTATCTAATTGCATTCATCATATTCATATTATAACTGTTCATCAATTTCATTATTTTTCTAGCAATATTTCTACCTTTTCAATTTCCTTGGATTCTACTTTGGTCATTGTCCTATTGTGCAATATCATTCCCAACCTATTTTGAATCCTATTATGCAAAACTGCATTGTCCACATTCTTCTGAAAAACCATCTAGAATTCTCCCAGAAAACCTTGTAGGGTCTCAAATCTTTTGGTTAGGAATACAGAAGCAGTTGCCACTCTTACAATCTGCATTTGTCTAAGTAACTTATTATTTTCTTGTTGCAGCTCTTTGCACTTCTTCTTCCACTATGAGTTATCAGAAGAAAGAACCATTGCTACCGGTTGTCCACTTCTTCTTAGTGTTTCTTCATACAAACCTTTGTACTAGTCTCTGTTAGGCCCAATATGGAAAGCTAATGTACTGAGAGGGGAGGGGTGAATTAGTACTTCAAATCTTTTTTCAACAATAACTTTATTGTTAAGCATAAACCGAAAATTGTTGTAACATAATATAATGCTAAAACAAATAAATAACAATCATACATGATTCACTCCATAACACATATATTTTGGTTACGCAGAAACTCCTTGTTAGAGAGAAAAACTGTGGTCGGGATGGTACCCACAACTTCACTACTGCAATAATAAAGGTTGCTCAGTTAGAGCTACATGTTTAGCTATTTCTTATAGCTTACCCTGTTAGGAGTATCAAGATCTTTAGATCTACCTTGCTAAAGGATTTTACAACACTTATTCTAAATGTTGCACCTAGTTAAAGGCTTTACAATTTATAGAGTTTGTTAGAGTCTTTTACCCTATTAAAGGTTTCTCTTACAACTCAAAATATTACAATCAAAATCTTACAAAATATCTGCAACTTCACATCTGAAATGTTATAGCAGATTCTATGTGCTCAAAATGAAATTACCTTGCTTATAGAATACCTCGATAAACCATAAATTAACTTGGTAAACCTTTCTGTTTACTCTGTTCCTTGACTATTCTCTGAAATCCTTCTTGGTGACCTCTGTGTATCTCTGTCAATCATAATAGTCATAACACTTAGTACTTTCCCATAATTTTGCTTTTCACATATGTCTTCCTTCACACACATATATTTGATCCTCAATTCATGCTATATAAATAGATCTCTTGTAATGGTGATCTTGTTCATGCTTCGATCTTACAAACATGATTCATTAAATGAATAACCATACAAAATTATTTCATTGGATATATGTCCTCAAAATCATATAAAATCTATAAGTGCAATTTCCAATGTGTTAACAGTTTCTTGTTCCTCGATCTTTGTAACACGTTTCCCATATGTGTCCAGGTTCAATGAATCTGGTAACACGTTTCACTCGATGTGTATTAACTCAGTATACCATCTTTGCTGCTCGGTAGACATAGAGCGTTACTTGGTAGATAGCTCAGTGTATATTAAACTTTGTGACTTGTAACTTCTGTAACCGACTGCTCTATGCTTACCGACTGAATATTTCAGTAGTATTAACTAACTAGAGTATATAGAATGACTTTGGACATAAAACTAATGACAACTTAGTAAATAGTAACAATCTCCCCTTTTGACATTAGTTTTGAAATGTTTGACAAAACTTCTTTCAAAGTCATAACTCAAAAAATCTATATACTTACAAAATTTGACTAAACTGACAGTATATACAATTGTCAATAAAATACTATACTCAGATATACTCCCCTTATCAATGTATTGTACATAACTCTGATTATGCATGCGATGTGATCAATATTTTGTATTCACTACTCGGTTCACTGCTCCCCCTGTCAAAATTATCTGTATACTCAAATATGTTGATCTGCTCGATATATGCCTCTTGTATACACTATACTCCCCCTTTTTGACAAACATCAAAACTCGTTACCTTTCGGTGGAGGCAACTGGTCAAAAATGGATTTATACTTTGTTCTTGCATCGGTGAAAGCAACAGAGAGTGCATCCTTGACACTATCCATGAGTGAATTCTGAGCTGTAATATTAGCTAACAGTAAAATTAGACCATCTAAAGTGCTTCCCTCTAGCTAAGTGGATAAGGAGGTAGCCTTGTTGATCTGTTCTTGGATGGAGGAAAAGTGTGGAATGAATAAGGTTTGAAGAGTCATAATGTCCATCCTTATTTTGTGCTCTTCATTCCTAAGTTCCAATTGTTGAGCCATGAGCGTTTGTAACTTGGTATAGAAATTCTTAATAGAATTTGGCTCAATGGTCAATTTATTGGAGAGATCAGTGATCTCTTTCTCAATCACTTCTGTTTTATTCTTGATATCTTTAATGAATAAAGAAAATGTACAGAGTTTCTGAAATAAATAAAGAATGTGCTTGAGTTGAGGGGACAACTCAACAATAAATTTGACAAGTTTTACTTTACCAATAGAAATGGCTTTCTGTACCTCTTCAATCATTTTTACAATGAGGTCTTTGTCCTTCAATTTTCTCAAGTATTTAGATGTGTCTATTCCATATGCTTCTATTTTAGTGAGGAGTTCATCCAGTTGAATATGGATGGTTGCATCATTTGTCATGGTAGCTTCAAGTAGCATGTCTATTAATAATGCTTTAACCTTTTGAAGTACTCTATTTTTCTTTTGTATAGCCATTTGTTTCTCTTGTTCTGCTTTGGCTTTGCATAGTTCACCAAATTCAATAAGTTCTTGCCCTTTTAATTTGGATATGTCTACATTCGACAACACAATTGGTTTTGACAAATCTAACTTGAAACTATGCTTTTTCATTTTCTTTTCTTTAGATGAGGAGGTTTTCATCGGTTGAACTAGTACAATGGCTTGAGAGGCTTGTTCACCCTTGATAGGTTTCTCGGTAGAGGCAACACTTTTGTCAATTTATTTAGCCTCAGATGTAGCCTTCGGTGAATCCTTGCTCAGGGTCTCAGTTGTAACATTGTCAGTACTTGACGGGGCTTGAGAAGTCTGTTTCCTGGTGGCCTGAGAAGTAGCTTCTCCTTCTATAGACTTGTGACCCTCTTTTCCTTGTTCAGTATCTTGAGGTGTCTCGGTTGAAACATGTTGACTTACCGAAGGATAGGACTTGACTTGTTCCAAAACTGATTCACTTGATACCAGTTTGGCATAAGCATTCCCTTCTATCATTTCATGTTCCTATACCTCGGTATCCATGACATCCTCATTAGGTTGTATAGTTTCAGCGGGATCTTGCTCGGTGATATCCACTATTTCAACTTCACCTTGCTCATCAGTACTCTTGATTTGAAATAATTCTTTCCATTGTTCTTTTGTCTCCTTCTCTACATCAAAATAGAGGCCATTCATTAATTTCAGGGCTCTTTGCTTGACTAGGAAGTTAGTCTGGTAGTTTTTCAGAATATCACTTACTTCATCTACCGACATGTCTAGAAAGAGATGTACTAGACTTCTTTCTCTTATATGTTTTTCTGAGTCCATGGCATATTTCCACCTGTTATCAATATGTAAATACAATTCTTTTGGAAGACAATTACTTACTTCCGATGGGACCAATCAGAATTTTAGAAGAGTGCAGATTACAACTTCTTCTATTTGTCTCTTTTCTGCATCAGATTTGGAGTCATATTTTACATATCTAAATGCTCCAAATCCACCATATTGTTTCAGAATTTTGCAAAAATTATCAACACTATGTACATCTTTCTTTTTACTCTTAACGATCTGAAATTTACTTACATCTTTAGATTCGGTGTCACTGGACTCTTTATTCAAAATGAGTCTCTAAGTAGATTTCTTATAAGTTTTTGTTACCTTTGGAACTGCAACATTTTTCTATTTCTTGCTCGGTGACACTATAGATGATCTAGTTTTTGGGTGCTTTACTGAAGGAGTCGGTGATACCTATGATGTATCCTGTTTCTTCCTTTTCAAAATTTTCCCTTTTGGCAACTCAGTGCTCAATGTGATAGCTGCTTCTTGGGCTTCAGATTCCTCCTTAGTGATGACTTGAATGCTCTTGATAGGAGTGGAGGAAGAAACTTCTCCAAATTTCTCTGTTAATGCTTTGATCATTTTGGTTTCTTTCCTTGTATCCTTTGGTACTACAATGCTCATCTTAACTTTTTTTTTAACTTCTTCATATGTACCGTATCTGATCTCGGTAGCATGCCTTGGCAGTGCAAGAAAGGCATCTATCTGCTGTCGTGTAATGTCAAAATCAATATCATAACCCATAGGTGGCAAAGATTGAGTCTTGGTTCTACCGCATTGACATAGTAGTAGTTAGTTTCCACTTCAAAATATATTTCATCCTTGTATTTCTCCACTAACTGGGGTGGTATTTTGTGCCTGTTATGCATATTTTCTTGAAACTTGCTAAAATAATCATCCATAATCTCATTGAAGTTATCACCTAGCTATTTGATGAAGTCATTGATATGATGGGTGATTGGTCGGTGTAGCTCCTAAACTACATTACTGATTGATGGAAAGAATTTCTCAAAATAGAAAAACATGCATACCAAAAGTGATCCAAACTTCAGTGTGTTTGCTAAGTTGTTCTTCTTTAGCTTCCTTATGGTGTTGAGATTTTCAAATAGATTTTTCAACAACACTTTGCATAGATCAATCTTCATACCTTTCTTCACAATTTTATAGGCTAAATCAACAGTAGCACAGGGTACACTATTTTTCCTTGCCAATTGAAAGAAACAATAACCTATGACTCTAATTGCAAACTTCAGCTCTGCATCTGTGACATTGTTCAGTTTCAGACCTCTTTAATCATATTCAACTCCGGTTAAAGTGATCAATTCTGTCTGTGAAATCATTTTCTGAGCTCGAGCATGGTCAAAAATAGGGTAACCGGTGATCAAGTGGATGATTTCCTTGGTGATCTTGAATGGTTGCTCCTCTAACCACATAAAGTCATCATGAACTCTGCTCAAAACAAATTTAACCCATTGGGGTTTGAAGACTCGTAGGTAGGTTAGGGCTTTAGTCAATCCCTTGACTTTAATATGTTCAAACTTGCTATCCAGTTTTCCATTGGTACACAAATCATCATACGTGTCCTTGATCTTTGTGTGACCTAGTTCCTCAACACGACACTTAGTGAAGAATCTGACATCCTCAACTAATAAAACCCTGTCTAGAATGAGTGAAAATGCAGTTTTATCATCCAGTTCAGATGCTACCTTGGGAGGTAGTGAGTATTTCAGTGAGGGCTTCTCAATGTTCTCAACAACAACGGGTTTTTGAATCTTAGGAGCCATTTCAAACTATGGATAATCACTAATGAAAGAGCCTTAGGGTTTAAAAACTTTTAGCCAGCAGACGCTTTGCACTTAGTAAATATAAAACAGATATTCACAACTGATATGATTGGTTAACTTGCTTGACAATTCATTGTGATTGATATAAATACCTCGAATTTCACTTCGAAAGAGATTTGATCGCCTTTGAATTGCTTCGCTCTGCTTTCTGAAAACTTGGTAAGTGTAAAATGACCGTGCAAAAGCTTTAAGTACACATTTTACCTTATCGAGCTCTATGCAGTTAGGTCAGAAAACATTAAATGCACTCGGTTCCTTTAAACCAATTAACTTCCTTTTTTTATGCTTTTACCCAGTAGCCAGACTTCCTGCATTTACCGACTTGATAGGCTTCCTACATTTACCGACTTGACAGGCTTCCTGTATTTACCAACTTGATTCATGTATTTATCGACTTGACTAGTGCTCCAAAAGACTTGATAAAATTTCAAACTTGCTAATGCATCTTAGCTATGCAGATTTTGAAATGAGTATATGATAAAATAGGAACTATTAAGATTTAACCTTGAGAGAATGCAGTCCCTTCATATTATTTTCAATGTCCCTAGCTGTGTTAAAAGCTTCATATAAAGTTTTGGGTTCTTTGTTTCTCAATAAGAAACCTATCTTCTTGTCAAAATAACTCATATAAATATCTAGACATACTTTATCATCAAACTTATATTTTCTGGAAATTTTAGACAAAGCTTGTGAAAATCTGATATTAAATGTTGGTACCAATTCATCTTCTCTGATTTGTATATAAGTGAATTCTTTTACCAAATCATAGTCACTCATCTTTTCATCAAATTGGTCTAAGAAATCTGAAATCAATTCTTCCCATGAGGAAATATAATCTATCGGCAAAAAAGAGAACCAATCCCTTGCATCCTCTTTCAATGACTAGACGAATAACTTCAGGTACACATCCTCTTGGCAAATTTCAAACTCTCCTATCACATCTGAAAAATCTTTTCACATGTTGACATGCTGATTCTGATTTCTTCCCACTGAATATGGGCAAATATTTTCTAATTTCCGTGGGTATGGGATTTGGGTAACCCAGAATATCTCTGAAATTTAGAGCAGCATAGTACTTCATATTGAAGCCTTTCCTATTATATGGTTGTGACACTTCACTAGGCATGGTCATATGTGGAAACACACCTGACTGAAAAACTTCACTACACATTTCTTTTTACTCCCACAAATGATTATACAACCTTGGATAAAAGATTGAAACACTTCAAGCACATATCCTTATTTCAAATCTATTCATAACATTGCTTGACATAAATCTTTCCAAATTTGCATACTACGGAAGAACATATACGATGGACATTTCAGCAGAATGCATATGAAAATTAATTTGTGATTCCTCTATTTTCCCTCTTTACGAGTGTTGTTCACTTAATGGGAAAACTACATTACTCATTCAAATTTTTCAAAACAAACATCTTGCATTCAAACTTCTGAAAATACTTGGGTGTTTGCAGCTATAAGACTTGTAGATCTGAGCATTTATTTCAACTTTTAGCATGGTCTTTTACATCAGAGTCGCCACCTCTTTCATAGAGGATATTTTGAACAACAGAATACCATTCAACACATATTTAAATTCTTCATTGTCTCCTTCAATCTCGCTGTAATAAACACTCTTCCAGGCTATTTAACACATATGGATTTGGGAAATTAACACCGAATATATGTTTATCTTTCTACTATACTTTATATAAAACTTTTATGATGAAGGCATCATGTCTGAGCATACAACTAATTTGATTATCTGCATCCCAATATGATTCATCAAATCATCTAATAATCCTTCAACCATAAAAGGCATTTTCAACTCTGTGCATCCTCAATGGACAGACTGGCTGGTTATGAAATTGACAGGATGAAGAATACATTCAACTTCTAACCTTATCAATCAGACATTTAAATCCATTTACTCCCTAGCAGAGTCGCCATTTTTGTTGTTCACCAAATCTGGTTAACCCAAGAACACCTGCAATCCTTTTATGAAATGGCCAATTTCAGTCTACGAAACACATCAGAGCTTGGACAACATAACATAGGACCCTAATTGATCCTCCTACACTTCAGGTTCTACTAGGCCTAGGGGGGGACACCCTTTTGATACATGAAATCAACTCACTATACACTTATGACAACATCAAACAACAAGTAGATACGTCATTCCACAAGCTAACAAAATTTAGAAACACATTATAGATTGGCTAAATCTATATAAACCACAGATGAAAAAGAGCTTGGAATGAAAGTACACAACCCCTAAACACAAAAGGAAAAAGATTTGTCTTTAATTTTGTATATCCGAAACCCTCCCCAAATCTATCAAAGACCAGTGCCTTGTTCATTGGGCAATAGAGTCACACACAGAACTACAAAATGCCAATCACAGTTGCAAATTTGTTTTCCTTATAAGATATCCTTGCATTAATACCTTATACTAATGCATTACTCAATCCATTCACAAAATTATCAGATCTGGGACACATTCCATTGTTTATGACTGATTATGGAATTTAAACTCTTCACTAAAGAATACCTACAAACAATCATACAATCTCCTTGAGATGACAAATTATAAGCCTCCTTGAGGATTCAATTCATAACAATGAAATACATGCATAGAGACAATATTATGGGAAATTTACTCATGCCTAACACAAGTAAGACCTACAACTAGAAAACAATCTGTCATCCTACAATGTAACCTCTATACCCTGAAAAGATTCATCCAATTCTACAAGTTTGGGTCAAGATATTCAGAAAATGGAAGCCATGAAACATGGAGCACTTCCTCCAAAATTTTGGAACCCTTACAATGAGAATAAAATGGGAATAAGAAGGAGAGGGAAAAACATTAGGTCTGCAACCGAAATTGCCAAGTGTCTTTTCTTCTAACCAAATTTTACTTCCCTCATCTTTCCCATGGAAACTTCTCTCAAAATATCCCAAATTTGTTAAAAATAACTACTTGATTGGATTCCTTATCCCAAGAGCTTTCTAGTCATATATGATACTTGCCATTTTGGGCAAAAATGGACCTCTGGGCGAATTAAATCCTTCATATGTGCACATCATTTAAATTGTTTAATTTTCTCTATAGTCTGCACTATATCATTTAACTTTGATTTTTCATCCCTTTTTGGCCTAATGCCCCGCCATGTGGCAGTCTCTGATTTGTTGATGGGATCCACTGGGCACCACCTCGGATGATACTTCATCACCGTCACTTGTTTGCCATTTGTCTGCCACTTGGCGACCACATGTCCGCCACATCGGTGACACATTATTGCCACCTCAGCGCCATGTCATTTGCATCAGACGGGACCCATGAGCTATCTTTCCACCTAGACCTGCCACCTATCTTTCGCCATTTTCCAATGGCTAACTGGCATGCACCTTTCCTTTGCAAAGTCACGACAGCTGTTGGATCCATCTGAGCTTTTCGCCATTTCGCAAGGCTTAACTTGTGAGCATCTTCGGCTTGTGAATCCGTGCGCTTCTTCGGATCTCCTACAACTTGCTCGCACTTTAAGCCACCCTTTCTCTGCAAAAATCATTTGCCTTGGGATTAGTGCCTACGTGGGGTCCACCTTGGTGTCCAACCGGCTCCTTGTCAAAATCCTAAAGCTTTGACACTATAGATGAGTGTAGTTTTAGTTATAAATATCACATATTCCTCTTCCCCAGCGAATGTGGCATAATGTACTTTGCCCAGAAATGCATTTTGAAGGTTGTCCAGAGAATTTTAATGGCTCGTTTGCATCCGCTTAGAAGTTTTAATGCCCATCACCATGTAGGAAGAGAGAAGGTCGAAGGCACTACACCTACCAAATGAAATTTGATTACATTTTAATGCCTCCCAAACTCCTCCATTTCCACACAAAGAAAACCACGCCATAACAGGGAGAGGTTGCTGGCAAAAATTATGGAATGTTGGTTTTACATCTGCTAATATACATCTGCCTTATTGTTACTCTCCAGTTGTAGAATGTAAAGATTCAATGACTCACGTCATTGACTATTAATTGAACATTTGTATGTTGCATTCTTGGTCAAGAGACTCTTTGGCCTCAGCACAATAGGACGTCGATAATTCTTCCCGTGATATACAATTATGGCATGACCTTTGGACACTATTTCCACTGCCACTAATATTCCCCACTTTCATATTCCAAAATTCTAGTTGTGTCAGTGACTTGTACAATGCTCTTTTCTTTACAAATTATTTTTACTAGGTCCTGATACTTCTAATGCAAATGCATGTTTTCTACGACACCATCAAAGACTCCTCGTCTATCCAGAAGTAAGAAAGGTTTCATTCTCAACCCAAGCTTACGTAACATGAATTTTTCTTCTTCAGTTATTGTCTCTTTGTCAACAGGATCTAAAACCATTTCCATATCAACTATTTCCTTCTCTACTTCATTGTTCTTCCTTAAGGCAAATTTTAGTTTGCTATCAAGTCTTCTAGTTGCTGCAATCTGCTTGGCTCTGGATGCTTGTTCTCTTATCTTTTTTCTGCTCTTCACTATGGATCCACTGATCTTCAACTCCACAAAATTGAGTAACTATATTTGATTCAACAGTTACAACTTCACCTTGGGACAGAAATGGTGAGACTTCTTTCAACTGTTCGATTTCATACTTCTCTTGAAAAACCATTTCCATTGCTTTATTCTCTTCTAATACAGTACCAATAGATAGAAGAAAATATTTTCCCCTGTAGAAGACAATGAACTCCCTGTCTCTTGAAAGCAGAGAACCTCCTGTAAGCCACTACAACCTTGCTAGTCAAACATTGAAAATCTAAGCACTGGCTTGCCATTGGCAACAACCCCAAAGGGAAGTGTATTTGGGACCCAATGCTCCTTTCCATGGAGGCTAAACATGTAGATCTATGGTGTCATTAATAATGTGATTGATATTCCAGAAGGAGAATGGGCTTTTAAGAGGTAATTAATGATGTTCAAAGAACCCTTTCCACCTCCAAGTGTTGGAGCTAGAGATCCTTGGCATAAAAAAACAAAAACTGATCAGTTACCTTGTATGAGCCTCCAACAGCATCCTTGATGTTAAAATCCTCTAATTTGCCACATTCAGATTTGCATTTGGTGTTGGAGTCTCTATGCTCTCTTGTTGTCCAACTAACTGCAGTCGAGCTAGCAATTGACATATATATTGCCATAAAAAAGAACATTTTGCCATAAAATCATTTGCACGGGCATGAGCCAGGTCGGGCCCAAAAGTGGGTCCATCTAAAAAAAATTTCATTTTCATCCAGCTAACCCTTGAAATGCTTTAGGAACCTTAAACTTATGTCTGGAATCGATCGACATCATTTTTGGATCATTGAGTTTTGCAACTTTTAGGGACCTATGCCACATTTTCGCATTTAATCGCAAAGACATAATTTTCAAACCTGTCAAAACACCTTTTTAGACCTCGCCATTTGACAAGCATGTACTCTGATATACAAGGATGAACTTTGCCAAGCGGTTTCTCAAGATGAATCCTGAGTGAAGAGATATTAATGGTCAAAAATGACCAACTAGCTTTGTCGACACTGCGGACTTGATGAAGTCAATGTTCAGGTAACACATGAGGACTTTCTTAAAAATTTCAAATAATCTCCATAGACCCTCAAATCCGAGACATAGGTACCTTTAAATACATATCAAAACTTAGAATTCTTAGTTCGACCAAAAGTCTGACTGGGTGCAAATGGTGCGCTCATGAAAATGGCTATTTTAACTGATGCAGCAATGAAAATACGGATAATTGACACTTACTGAGGTAGCTTTTACACTTGTGCAAAATAGTAACCCAGAACAAACATTTTTTCATGACACCTACTGAGGTAGCTTTTACACTTGTGCAAAACAGGGCTTTGACTTGGTCCTGAAATAGGGACTTGTCAAAACATACAAACTTCAAACAGTTTGAGCTTGGTAAACTGAGAAAATGGATTCATAAAGACTTGAAATTTTGCAAGCTAACTCACATTTATTCATATAATCCAATCCATTTTTAATTTCAGCATGACAATCAACGAGACAAAAGATATAAGCACTCAAAGTAGGCTACTCAATAAAATCTGCATTTGTGCATAAAATGCACCTTCAACTCACCCCTTGAAATGGGTACCTGGTAAACTTATCCAAACTGAAATATGAAAGTTTCACATCACTGCATATGCCAAATGAAAGGTGTAGGACACATTTCTTGAGCCTTTCCCCTCAAAAATCCACTGGCTCCATTTTTGCCCTCTCTCTAACTAGGCCATTCAAACTGACTCATTTGGAAATATAGAGCAAAATTTTCAAATGGGCCTCTAAACTTGACTCAATTTTAATGAGTCCCAACAGGTGGATCCAAAAAGTCTCCCCAATCATGAAGGGAAGATGTAGTAAACATACTCATGATGAAAGGAATCTCTGAAAAACTGCTCAAGTGTCCCCATGTCAATGCTGAAAGTTACCCCCCTCCAAAGGTGGTAAATTGCACCACATTGCTGAAAAAGGCACTCCAAGATCTAGTGGAGATGAATATAGAATAATGTCCAAAGACTCATATGTCTCCAAAAAAGATAAAGAGACCTCCTCCAACTGCTGGACAAAAGTATCCACAATCATGTCAACCTCTAAAAATTGATCATGTAGAGAATGCACAAGAGGGTTAGTGTGATCCATTGCAAAAATCAAAGAAGGATCATCTTCATCAAAGAGAAGATGAATGTCATCAATGATGTCTCCCAAATCTGAAATGTAGGACTCCACAAACAAACCTGCAATGTCTGTCAAGTAGGCATCCCATGAAACTGAAGGTGGAAGACATGAAATATCCTGTTGCACTGAATCACAAGAAGGGAAAACTGTCGCACTAGCTGCATCATCAAGTGCAATAGGTAGTGTGATATCAAGAGAAGGAGATGAAATGCAAGGCTCAACAATGGGCTCACATGTGAGAATCCCCAAGTTCAAGTGCCCAAAGTTCTCCTCAAAATCTGAATCATCGACATAGGAAGAATCAACCTCATCAATAGGACCAAAATGTGAAAAAGAGTACAACCAAGATGCATGATTAGCCACCCCAGTTGCAATGATGGCTCCACTCTCCAAGTCTCTAATGATAACTAAATAAGGTGTGAACTCCACAGTTTTCCTAGTTGCCCCATGTGTGACTTGATAGATGGAAAGAAGATTGTTTGTCAAATGGGGTACACACAACACATCATTGAAAGAGTTATCCCCAATGGCAACAGATCATTTCTCAATCACATCCATGTATGTATGATTTCCCATCAATATCTGTGGCATGTGGCAAGGCTCAAATGTAGAAAACATAGAATGTGAAGATTCCATATGATGAGAAGCCCTTGAATCTAGAAGCCATCTCCCTGAATCATGACTTGTAGTAACACAAAGAGCTTGTCCCTTTCCTTTATCTGTCACAAAAGAGTGATCCTTTCCTTTATCCTTATCCTTGGAGGAAAACGATGTAGACATTCTAGAAGGTAGGTTCATCTTGTTCTTCTCAAGAATATACTTCAAGTCATCAATATCCTTCTTGTAACAATGATGTTCATCATGTCCTGGCTTCTTGCAATATCCACAAAAAAGATTGTCCTTATATGATTTCCTCTTAGGTGAGAATTTTGAATCACCTTGTTGTGAAGAGGAAGATTGTGCTCCATCTTGTTGAGGTTTTGACTTAGGTTGCTTTTGATTCTTGCCTTCTCCTTGATTGCTTTAATTCCCTTTATTAGCCACCAAAGCTTGTGACTTTGAAAATTTGAGAATCCCCATCGTGGTCAGCTTAGATTGCTCAAGTATCAACATCTCTGTGAATGAATCAAATGAGGGAGAAGTGTATGAGGAACGTTGAGCTAACCTATGGGTGTGAAAGCTAGATACAAAGGCTACATACTCTAAAGGAAGCTTGTCCAACAAGTAATAAACCAATTGAGCATCTTTTTTGTCAATTCCACAATCCTTTAGCTTTTCTCTTAGCTCATTTGCTTTTGTTACATAATATTGGATTATATCAAAATCCCTGGGATCCAAAGTTGTGAGTTCACTATCAAGCTTGTAGCCCTTAATCTCATCAACTTGACCATACAATTTCTAAAAAATACCCCAAGCCTCTTTAATTGTAGTACACTTAGCAATGTGAAAAATGAGGTCATCTAATACATACTTTCTAAGAGCTCCAAGTGTCATAGCATTCTTAGTAAGCCTTTCAATTTGAGCATTAGGATCAGCCTTAGCTTTAGGTGGTGCTGTAATAGTTTCATTTACATAATGAATGAGTCCTTTTTCCATTAGTTTACTCCATGCCTTAATCTTCCATGATGCATAATTATGAGGAGTTAAAAGTGGAAATTTAGGAAAACCCATATAACCAAAATGAAAAAACACAAGATAGAGAGAGGCACAATCACACATGACACCCCCCCAAAATACTCAATCAAGAAACCCCCCCACCCCAAATGGTGATTTGGCAATTTATACTTACTGCGTATACATTGGGCCACTTGTAAAACAAGGCAAAGTGGACTTCTGATTTAAATTTACAACTTCTCAAAATGAGATCTAAGAGACTTCAACAAATACTGCTAGCGATCTAAACTGAGATCCAAGTGAAATACAAGTACCAAATAGGCAAAAAATGACCAAATATTGAAAGTACAATTTATACTCAAAATCATTGCAAAGTAATGACAAATTATGAAAGTAGACAAAAAATTATGCACTTTAAAAAAAACGGCACCTGAAAAGGAGGTCGTATGACCTGTAACGAAGCCTTTGAAGTTGCAAAATCGGGGATTAGACAAGTATAGTCATTAAGATCTACAATTTCTAAAAAATCCATCCATAAAAATCATAAAAATTTTCTGCCACTACGAAGAGCATGAAATTATAGCCCATTTAAAAAAAATTGCACCAAAAAACGAGCAAAAATGAGCAGGATATGGCCTTCCAAAGATGAACTGCAAAACTAAAAAGCTCAATGAGAGGGGGTTAAACAAAATACAAAATACTGCTGACGTGGTGCTGACATCAACAAATGATGGGCTTAAATTTTATGCCCGTCTAGCCATCAAAATTTTTTTGCCTCTCCCTGCATGGTTGTCCGTACAGTACAAAAAAGTTGATGTGACATGTACGAATAGCTGACTGTCAGTACATGTGGCAGAGGAAAAAAGATGACGTGGTGAGCCTGGGTGTCACCTTCATGTCTATGGATGGAGCAACTGACTAAGTGACTATGTGGCAGGTCATGTGGCACAGGATGGGAGAAGCATGACAGGTTGTCAATGAGCAAGCAGTATGCCGACGGGACTATGCAAAGCACCTGAACTAGTAGTACGTTGGCAGTTGCAGGAGATGCAGATGGTAGTGGTAGGTCAACAAAGTAGTATGAAAATAGAGGGAGATTTTGGCTAGTGGTCTCGGGTGGAGGAGTGGCCGAGAAAAAGAAGTCAACAATAGGGTTTGCAACAGCGGCGATCAGGGGGGCCAGGAGTAGATACGACTGTCGAAGGAGCTGCAGTTGTAGGTATGATAGTTGTGACATGGACGATGAGGACACAAAGCTACAGAATGATACTTCAACATCAGGAGGTACACAAGCCTACAGAAACATGCAAGAAGAGTACAAAGGGGGTAGAAGAGGGGTCTACGGACCCCCAAACAAGAATTTTTATTGACCCATATTTCATGAATAGTGGTTCACAAGAACCCATCTCTTGTGAGAATGAATGGTCCACTTAGCACTCATTGCATCAAGGTGATGCACACAGGAGGTCACCCATCCTAGTACTACTCCAACTCAAGTGTGGTTAACCATGAAGCTCCCTCCAAGGTTAAACCCGCATAGCATGCAACCCAATTTGAAAAACCTTTAACAAGTATTGTTCTTTATAAAACCATTCATTATAGAGAACTTTTAGCTCATCAATTGATACGTAGGAGGTATTTTCCACAACAAGTCAAAATATGATATTTCTATCAGGGTTCAAATATGTATTTTTTAAGTCAAACTCATTGACCCATGTTTCATGAGTAGTGGGTAAAGAGAACTCATTTCTCATGAGAATGAATTTTCCACTTATAACTCAGTGCATCTAGGTTATGCTCATAGGGGTGAAGCATTGGAACTTCCAGGGAGGTCCCTTATCCTAGTACTACTCCAACTCAAGTGCACTTAACCATAGAGTTCCCTCCATGGTTAAACCTTCTTAGCTTGCAACCCCATTTGAAAAACCTTGAACAAGTGTTGTTCTTTATGAACCATTCATTATAGAATGCCATTATCTCATCAACTGATAAGTAGGAGGTGTAGACATCTAAAAATGGTCAACGCTTGCGAAGTCATACTTTAACATTTGCGCATTGCCTTATTTTAGGGTTTTTGCGTTGCATTAACATTTCTTCTATCTTGCGCACTTGGTCTTTATCATTTACGAGCATTGAGTCCTTCTACATTCTTCGTTTGTCTCGCTTTCGAATTTGGTCTTGTCAATAAAAATTTTTAGTCATGATTTTGGTCGATCTTATCCTGTCGCATCAATGTGTGTGCTCATTTGGCATATTTTGACATCGTCAATTCAATTTCATTTTGGGCATCCTCAATCCTAATCGATGATGGGATTAGGGTCTTGTCCTCTTGTCAATCGATTCATCATCAATCGTTGTCCTTTTCAATCTTGTCATTTTGTGATCTATCTGTTGGCTCAAGCGTTGTGATACACGCATGCCGAAGACACCTCTCATGTACTCCTTAGTTAGAGATAGCAAGTTCTTGGGAAGTGATGCCCCTTGAATTCGAAGCTTGGTATGCCCGAGAAGTGAGTGCACTGTAAGGGGGAGCTAGTGCTACCAAGCATCTAGCTATCCGACTAAGTGTTGTATTTTATGGTTAAAGGATTCAACAAATATTGCCCTTGCCATCCATAGGATTTTTTGTAAATGTGCTTGATTGTTTTGAGTCAAAGTCAAACAAACATTCTGTTTTCCGTGATTGTCAAAGGTTAAATTAAAAACAAGCCTTCAAAAAAGTGCTCATAATCAACTTGGATTTTCAAAATCAACAACATTCAACTCAAAACACAATCCAAACAAAGGTCCAAGTTTGTCTAAGTATTCATCCAACATTTAAACATGGTCATCAACACATTAAATGTCTTTGTTTCAAAATTCATGTCACTTTAGGTTAGGTTTTGCATAGTCCCACTTAGGTCTTAAGGAATATTGTCATCTCCTTTCATTTTAGTCTTTTTTATTGCAAGCATCCTCATTTCGCACTTAGGTCCAAGATCATTTTCCCTAGGTTTGCATTTCATTGTCATATCCAAGTCAGACTTCCATTTAGGTTGCATAAGTTGCATTTCGTGTATTCCAAGTCATTGGTTTTCATATATCATTATCATTGCATTGTCATATCATATCCTTAGATCATTTTCATATCATATCCTAAGTCATTGTCATAATCATTGCTTTCTTGTGTATAGTCTCAAAAACTAGGTTTTGTCATACTTGAGTAATCCAAATTCTTTAATAAACCCTAAGTCATTGTTAGGAAGTCTAGACCTTATCAAACTTTTGTCTTTTTGTCATCCATGTCATTTGGTCAAACCTAGCTTAGTATCCAAGCATATAGGGGAGACATTGTCATTTTGTCCTTTTGTCACTTGGTCCTTTTGTCCTTTGAGGTCTAGATGTCATTTCAATTTCCTAAGGGTCTCTTTCTTAGATTTGCATTCCAAAAAGTTTGTCAAAATCTTGAAAAACAACAAAAACATAGGTTGCATTCTTGTCATAGATTGCATTTTCATCTATTTAGTTTGCATTTAGTTGCATACCATACATCATCCTTTAAAAATTCCATTTGCATAGTGACATGCCTATTGAAACAAGGTCAAAATCTAAGAAGATGGGTGAACCAACATATCAACCCATTGACAACATATCAAACTCACAGTTGCAACCTAGCCAATCATTACATATTGAAGGTTCATCAAACACATCATTACCACCATATGGAATGGTTCAACTTGGACCACCTCCATTATATGAGCCAATGTTTATACCCATGAAACCAGGATATGGGAGTGTTCCACCAACACCAAGAGGAAATGCACCTTTTTATTGGAATCAACTGAACTTGCAACATGAAATTCAAACATTACATGAAGAACAAACTCTTTCACAAGGATTTGGTTCAGATCAAGGCATTCAACAAGAAATAAATCCAAATGTTTTACTAGATTCTTCATTAGATTCTGATGCTTCTGATGATGTTGATACGTTCCTTAAAGATCCAAAGTTGACAAAAAAGATGGATAAATTCTTGAACAAAGTCTTTAAGATGTTCCCACAAAAATATCTTGACATGATGAGTAAAGTGACCTCCTCAAGTGAGCAAATTAATGTGCAAAAACAACAAGGTGGTGAGCTATTAAGTTTCTCTTCACATCCAAATGAAGAAAATGTGCAACAAAAAACTCAAGACACCTTGATGAGTAAACGTACTTCAAAAACGTTGACAGTGACTATTCCTCAAAAGTCAACATTCGAAATAATAAACAATCCATTGTTTAATGCAACACCTTTAGCACCAGATCAAATGATGGCCACACAAATGTTGATGACAGGTGTCCCTAAAAAAGAAGTGATTCCTCGAATACCTAAAAGTGGATCCAAATCTAAGATGCAAGAAAGCTTTACGACTGGAATGTCTGATCTTACAAATGTTCAAATTGCATTTCCTTCATGCCAAAGCATTAATCCCTTGCCAAAATCCCCCATGCATATCCAAAGTTCAACCCCATGTCAAGAGGATAATTTAGAGCATGAAGAAACATACCTTGAAATAGATGAAGATCAAGATCTTGAAACCTTATCATCCCATCCAATTGTTGACCAGGACCCCATCTTCCCAGACACTCATGATGATTCCCCTATTCTTGTCCATCCTATCCAAATCCTTATCGACACTCCATTCCCTAAAAAAGATCAAGATATCCCAGTCCATCCAACCCCAAACGATCCCATTCCATTTCATAAAAAAAATGTCCTTTCAAATCCCATTGACATTCAAGATATCCCTTCCATCCTTACCGATGATCCCATTAAAAGTCAAGAGAAAAGCACCTTTAAAGAGGATTCCAATAATCTTCCTCCTTGTCAAGATCAAATTATTCCTTTAAATCCTCCACAAGATCCTTTTGTTCCTCCATCTCCTTGTCTTAATGCTCCATAGACACTCCAAGGTCGCATTTCTTTTGATGATCCCATTCCATCTCTTGAAGAGCTTGTCATTGAACCATGTCCACTACACAATCCTAGTCCCCCTCATGATCCTAATCCCCCTCATGATTCTAACGTGTTAGTGCAAGATGTTCATGAACCCCCTATATGCATAATGGGTTCTTCCACTTTGGTGCAATCCAATCCACTTCAAGATCTCATTATTTATCTCATATCATATCCACCTCATAATGCACTCGCATCTTCTTCCCAAAGAAAAGAGTATCCTAAAAGTCAAGATATTCATAAAAGAAAAGGAGTAGACTTTCACAAGAAATAACTCCTCAATATGAAAGAAAATGTTAAGGGTCATTTCTACACAACTCACTCTCAAGACATTGGTATCCCTCCATCAAAATCAAAACATACACCTTCCCCATCATACCTTCCATCCATCTTAGGTCCTTATATTCCTTCGTTCTCTATGCAAGGTCAGGAAAGGCACACATCCTTGAGTAAATTTCATCCATCCAAAAGAACTCCATTGCATTCATATCCATCCATGCATTCCTTTCCCCCTCCAAGCAATTTGGATGCCAAGTATAAAAGTCATAAGTCTAAAAATCCACATGTATTCAAGGATCAACATGTCCAATCTAATCAACATGTCAAAGCAAAGAAAAATATGATCCAAAAAGAAAAGGAAAAATCCAAAAGGTCACAAAGGCCCATTGCTCAAAAACAAAAGTTAAAATCTATATGGGTTCCTAAACCCCTTGTGTTGGCAATGCACTCCAAGGAACCATAGAAGCATGAAACATCAAAAACCATGTGGATCCCTAAGCAACTCCTTGAAGAACAAAAGCCTAAAGAAACATCAAAATTGGCATCTAAAATTGCTATTCCTCCATCCAAACCTTCCAATCCTATTCCTACATCACCTTCTTCATCCATTTTGGGCCCTTATGTCCACAAATCCCTAGCGATTCCTCCATCCAAATCTCACCATCTGAGATCCATTTTTCCTCCATCAGTCCATCACCCCTCAAGGTGTGTGCCAATGTTGATCTTGCCAACATTTCCATCCACTGAAGCCCAATTCTTCCAATGCATATTTTCCATCCTTCCATTCCTTTGGTCCAATCCTTTGCATAAATCCTAGCCTTAATTTCATCTCTTTTTCCATGTCCTTATCCTACCAACGTCTTTGAGCATACTTTTAAAGGTCATGGTCCATTTTTTTCAAGGCTACTATCCAAACAAAAATATGTTTGAGTCCTTCTTCCATCCCCTATCATGTGTCCATCTTCTCTTAAAAAAGTCAAAATACAAAAAAAAAAAAAGTGAGAAAAAAGACAAAAGAAAGAAAAAAGTAAAGCAAAAATAATTCGTTCACTGGTGAAAACCTGGCAAACAGGCACCTTGGGCAAGTACCGTGATGAAAACCTGGCAAACAGGCGTCATGTGTAATCTATGAACTTCTTGCATACTGTACTTGGGGACAGGTTTTATCCTATGATATCCTTTTGTCCTTCATTGTTCCATTATCCTATCAAACCTCTGTCATTACCCTTCATATCCTATTGTCCTTCATGTCCATTTCCCCTTTTCCACATTTGATCTTGACAAGGCTGAGGATTTTCATGAGAATCATGCATCTTGTTTACAACTTTTAGTCCATCATATCTTTTGGTATTTATCCATTTGCTTATTATAACCTTTCATCCATATTCCCTAGCTTATTGCAACTTTCTGCCACTATCCCTTAGCCAATCCTGACCTTCAGTCCATGTCCCTTATCCATTATTGGTCTTCCTTATCCTATCCATATCTTATCACTATCCATACACTCTTTCTGTCCCTTGATCTTGATCTAACATAAGGACGTGAAATGCAAAACATGGTTTCAAAAACCTCTTGACATGTCCCTCATGCCATGTCACTACTTTACATTGTCATCTCCAGTCTTTTGTCCCATCACACAATAGCCCTTGAAAATTGCATCCGTATTGTCTCCATGATAAAAGGCCTTTGTCTTCCCTCTATCCACCAACATTTCAGAAAGTCTATTTATTCACCTGTCATATTCCTTGCCTTGCTAGACACTGGGGGCAAAATCATAAAAATTAAATAATGTCCTGAAAAAATCTCCAAAAAAAAAATCATATAAATGTCCTGAAATAATTCAAAAAAAAAAAATCAAATAATGTCCTGAAAAAATCCCTAAAAATCATATACTGTCCTGAAAAAACTCCCTAAAAAATCAAATAATGTCCTGAAAAAATCCCTAAAAAGTCAAATAAAGTCCTGAAAAAAATGAACAAAAAAAATCCCCTTTGTGCATAGACAGATCGCTGACCATACATCCAATGATAATCAATCAAACACTGCGCTTTACTGACATCACACATTAACAGATGAACTTTTCAATCAAACCAGACATTGAAACTGATTAAAATTGTCCTATCAATCAATCAATATCAATATCATTTGTCCTTGTCAATATTATCATGGGTCTTATGCAGGGTGTGGTATACTCGAAACCAGACTGTGTCCTGTCTTAGACGGGGTACCGCATTCCCTGAAACCAAACAGCATGACCATTCCTGTTTCCACTTTTGACAATGATGATCGGACTGTTTGTTTGACTTGGTTGAATTTGTGTGTCTTATCTTTTTATTGATTTATCTTTGGCTTCGATCATGTTCCTCTGTTGCTCTTTGATGTCACTGAGTGATTTAGAGTGACCGGGATGGTTCATGGTCCCTTTCTTTGTTTTTTTGTTGTGTTTTCTATTTGTGGGATGTTTGTCACAAACTGGGGCAACTATATCATTGGGTGTCTGTGATAAGTACGTTCTCTTTGTGAACGCCGCACATACCTCGACCCTTGATGTATGCACCCTAGGATTCTTCACTCATTCCTTGTGTGCGATGTGTATGTCTTTTGTAAAAGGGGTTGCATTTCAGCTCTGGCTTTCAATGCCATGATGCTCTACATCTGCTTTGCTACATTAAATAAAGGTTCTCACCTACTTTTGTTCATTGGTGAAAGCAAGTTTT
The DNA here is from genome assembly GCF_030272615.1 of Cryptomeria japonica. NCBI lineage: Eukaryota > Viridiplantae > Streptophyta > Pinopsida > Cupressales > Cupressaceae > Cryptomeria > Cryptomeria japonica. Next base: position 192,778,222 of record NC_081412.1, on the reverse strand, counting down.
TCTTCATCTCTAACTGTCCTCTGTCTAATTTCTTCTTACTAACATTTCTTCCATTAGTTTGGGTAGTCAGTTCAGTCTAGTGCTCTAATCTCCAAAAACATAAGCGGCATCCTGCATTCATTTATTAGTACATTTGCATTATATCAAGCACCATATCAAGAATTTTATCCATTTCATATTATAAATGCATCAAAACCACATAAAAATGCATTCATACATGTCCCACAAGGGTACATAAACAGTGCATAAGCCATACATACATGGAAAGTAACCATAAGCCATAACACATTGCATCCCATCATATAGCTGCATATCATATCATATATCAAAAAAAGTATCAGAGTACAAAATTGGACTGTCTGTCCTAAGTATGGTCTGCAGGCTGACTACATAATGTCACACTACATATGTCTCTGTCATAAGGAGCATGTGCCTCTATCATTGGGTGCTTCCTCTATCCTCCTCATCCCTACCATGTCTCAATGATGATGTCCCTCCTGTCCCTGGTCCTGGCTGTGGTGGTCTCATAGGTCCACTCACCCCCATGTTGCTCACTGACCTCCGTGAACGTGGCCTGCTCTCTGTCCTCGATCGTGCCCAATATGATGATGCTCTCTGCTCTGGTGGAACTGCACTCTCATATAGTGTCCTCCAATGGCGTATCTCCTCTCCAGTCTCTACTAACATCTGTGCCATCTCACATGCACTGGCATCCCTCATCGACCCAATATACTCGGTGACTCTCTGCTCTGCTTGCTGTGCCTGGGCTATTGTTGTATCTCGAGCTGCTATAAGTTTGGCTATCTCTACTCTGAACTGATCTTGCTTTGTCCTCAAGATAGCATTCTGTCTCTCTAATGTCGCAATGTGATCATGTTGACTTGCTATGGTGGCCCTACATATCTCCATCTCCTCTATGCTAGCTGTCTCCAACTCTATGGGTATATCCTGCAATGCCTCCTGATCGGCTGAATCTGGCTCATCCTCTTCGTCCTCCTCTCCATCCTCATCATCCCCTCCATCCTTGTCATCCTCCTCATCATCCCCTCTATCCTCATCATCCTCCTCATCATCTCCCTCATCCTCATCTCTGTCCTCATCATCTCCCTCCTCCTCTCTAGCGAGTGGGAAGTCCTCTTGTCTCCTTGGTACCGGAATATCAGGATCTGTCAATGGCACAGGCCATCATTATGCAAACCATCGCTCATACTCCTTTGTCATCTCTACATCCTCCACATCTGATCTCCAATCCCACTATCTCTGCTATAGCTGTGTGAAGTCAGCATAGGCTATGTGTGGCTGAATCATCCTCACCCACTGACTCGTCTCTCTGTGAGATCGGGCAAAGTGTGCAGTCCCTCTTGGTACATCCTGTCTCTCTCCAAACTATCATCTGACTCTCTCTGGTAGATACATCTCAATCACTCTCTAGCGATTCACTAGTCACCCAATCAGGTATCTCTCCTATCTGCAATACGGTAGCTCCTCACTATCATCTGACCATCCAGGGCAATCAAGATATGGCCTCCATGTGAACTCTCTCAATCTATCTAGCCAATATAGTATGTATCCAAACAAACCCTATCTCAGTGCTCCCCCATAGTAGTACACATATGGTCGATGTGGTACTACCTGTCTCTTTGCAATCGGTCGACATATGGCTATGTGCTCAAATGCCCATACCTATAATAGTGTGACCCCACAGCTCAAAGTCTGCACTCCCTGATATGCTATCTGATGTAGCTGAAAATATAGCATAGCAAGAACACATGGTCCCCATGCGTATATAGTCCCCTCTGTCGCGATCCGCTCTAGCACTCTTCCCCATCCAATAGGGAATCCATGTCCTCATCTATCCCCTCCTAATAGGCATGCTATAACCACTTCTATCACCACATATCGCTGATCATACTCTACTCCCATGGTCTCCCAGCCGATCTCACTCTCTACGATATCCAGATCATCTGTGTCACCCTCAAATAATCTGCACAAAGCATCTCTCCCTATCATTGGGTCATATTCTATCATCTCCCCCTGAATCAAAATGTGGAGGATATGTCATACATCCTCTAGGGTCACCATTGCCTCTCCTATCGGCAGATGGAATGAGGAGGTCTCTGAATGTCATCACTCTGCTAATGCGGTAAGAAGTCCTGTGTTTTCCCTAATCTCAGGCATGAATGTGATATAGTATAATCCAAGTCTTGCTAATGTATCTCTGTCCATGCTCCTAAGTCTATATCGCAACATGAAGCAGTCGGGTCTGTTCTCCCGCGTAATCAATGGATATTGTCGACTCTGCATCACAATTGGGGCACAATTTGTCAGTTTTAGAGTTTTCTCCTAAGGGCTTCCTTTCCTTGTTTCATGCACAAATCAGGGTGTTTCTTATCTATTTTGACCTATCCTACCCTTATCCCCCTTTTCAGGATCATCCGCATGCTGTTTTCAGTCAAATTAGGGTCCCAAGTGCACAACTACGCCTATGTACCCTGTCCTGCACCTGTGTACCCTACACAGGCATAGAACATCCTACACAACCACAGAATGCGCCCACACATGCGCAAAAGTCCTCTTTTTCATTCCTTGTGGGCCCCGCAATTTAGTAAAATTCATGAAATTGACAATATGGGTTTTTGAGATACATACCGCTGCTCTCGCGTCGTCTGGTCGTCTGTAGGTGTGTACATGTTCCCCGAGGTGATCTACCATTGGAATGTTTGCCATCTCTATGCAAGGGTCCGTTTCTAGAGCAACAATTCCTCCACTCTGGCTAATGCAAATGAGCTCTTTTCCTTCTCCTTGTCTCATTTATAGCTCTTTGTTAGTACCTAGATGGATGTGCGTCCTCTCCATCTTATGCTGGTCATGGTCTTTTGCACCTTCCACTACTTGTTATTTGTGTATCTGACCCCTGATTTTCAATCCGTTTGGCTCTATCCTTTTCTATCATTCTTATCGGTCAATTGGCCTCTTTTCTGGATGTCTGGGGCATTTTCATTATAGTTCTTTGAAACAATGCTTGAAATCACATTGTCTCAAAAAGGGGCAAAATGTAGACATCTAAAAATGGTCAACACTTGCGGAGTCATACTTTAACATTTGTGCATTGCCTTATTTTAGGGTTTTTGCATCGCATTAACATTTCTTCTATCTTGCGCACTTGGTCTTTATCATTTGCGAGCATTGAGTCCTTCTTCTGCATTCTTCATTTGTCTCACTTTCAAATTTGGTCTTGTCAATAATAATTTTCAGTCATGATTTTGGTTGATCTTATCATGTCACATCAATGTGTGTGCTCATTTGGCGTATTTTGACATCGTCAATTCGATTTCATTTTGGATATCACCAATCCGAATCGATGATGGAATTAGAGTCTTGTCCTCTTGTCAATCTCGTCAATTTTGCAATCGATTCATCATCAATCGTTGTCCTTTTCAATCTTGTCATTTTGTGATCGATTTGTCATCAATCCTTGTCCTCTTTTCAATCTCATCAATTTTGCAATCGATTCATCATCGATCATTGTCCTTTTCAATCTTGTCATTTTGCAATCGATTTGTCATCAATCCTTGTCCTCTTGTCAATCTCATCAATTTTGCAATCGATTCGTCATCAATCATTGTCCTTTTCAATCTTGTCATTTTGTGATCAATTCGTCATCGATCCTTGACCTCTTGTCAATCTCATCAATTTTGGCGATCGATTTGTCATCGATCGTTGTCCTTTTCAATCGTGTCAATTTGGATCAATTAATTATTGTTCCTCGTCAATTAGTGCCTATCAATTTGGTCTCTTTATCAATCTTGGTCAATTCGTCAACCAATCTCAATCGTTGGTCTCTTTATCAATCTTGGTCAATTTGTCAACCAATCTCAATCATTTGTCAACATTGGTCCTTTGTCAATCAAAATCATGATTGAATCGACATCAATTATCTTTTGTCAAGACTTAATTGTCATCCTTGCATTTCTAATTCATCTTCTAAGGTTTTATGATTTATTCATTTAATCTTGATTGTCATTTTCCCTCTAGGTTAAATAATTTATTTATTTATCCTAGGTCTTCTTGTCACAATTAAATATTTATTTAATTGGCTAATTAATTCCCTCTTTTTGTGAATTAATTAATGAATGAAAAAATTATTAATTAATTTACCTAATTTTCATCAATTTCTAATTTCTTAATTTCCAATTCATCATTTCTCACCTAATTTTCTAATTTCTTCTAATTTCTATTTCTATTTTCAAATTCTTGTCATAACTTCTTGCATAGCAATGTGTCATTAATTGTCATAAATTGTCATAACATCTTGCATAGCAATTTGTCATACACTTGTCATAATTTTTCTATTCTTGATTTGAATTTCCATTCGAACCAATTTCATGCTAATCCTGTCTTTTCTCCAATTTATCTATAAATTGGATGAATTTCTTCAATCAAGGATCCCAATGAATTACATTTTTGAATCGATCCCAATCACGAATCAATCACGCTTCTAGTATCCTTATGCTATCTTGTCAATCTTGCTTTCATATTATGCTTATGCACTTGTAGGTGAGGTCCACAAACAAAGCAATTTGAAGGAGAAAGAAGGACAATGGAGAATTATGGAGGAGACATTCACATTTGTGATGGTTTGCATTTGAATTGAATGTTTTATGTTCATTATCTCTATTGATTGTTTTTAGGATTGTTATCATTGCAATTGACTTTTCGTGATTGAACTAGTCTAATTTGCTACTTGCTTTGATGATTCCTCAAATTCCTATCTATAGGAGGTATTATCCACAACAAATCAAACTATGATATTTCTATCAGGGTTCAACTATCTAGTTTTTGAGTCTAACTAATTGACCCATGTTTCATGAGTAATGGTTCACAAAGACACATCTCTCATGAGAATGAATGGTCCACTTAGCACTCATTGCATCTAGGTGATTCTCATAGGGTTGAAGCATTGGGACTTCCTAGGAGGTCACCCATCCTAGTACTACTCCAAATCAAGCACGCTTAAGAACATAATTCCCTCCAAGGTTAAACCCATTTACCTTGTGACCCCATTTTCAAAACCTTCATCAAGTGTTGTTCATTATGAACCATTCTTTATATATCCCCTTTAGCTCATCAATTGTTAAGTATGAGTTATTTTCCATAGCAAGTTTAACTATGATAATGCTATTAGGGTTCAACTATGTAGTTTTTGAGTCAAACTCATTAACTCATGTTTCATGAGTAGTGGTTCATAAGAATGCATCTCTCATGAGAATCAATGGTCCACTTAGAACTCCTTGAATCTAGGTGATTCTCATAGGGGTGAAGAATTGGGACTTCCCAAATGGTCACCCATCGAAGGACTACTCCAACTCAAGCGCACTTAATTACAGAGTTCCCTCCAAGGTTAAACCCACTTAGCTTGAAACCCCATTTGTAAAACCTTCAACAAGTGTTGTGCTTTGTGAACCATTCATTATAGAACCCCTTTAGCTCATCAATTGATAAGTAGAAGGTATTTTCCATAGCGAGTCAAACTATGATATTGCCATCAGGGTTCGACTATGTAGTTTTTTGACTCAAACTCATTTACCAAGGTTTTTCTAATGGGGTTGCAAGATAAGTAGGTTTAACCTTGGAGGCAAGTTCATATTTAAGTGCCCTTAAGTTGGAGTAGTACTGGGATGGGTGACCACCCAGGAAGTACCAATGCTTCACCCCTATGAGCATCACCTTGATGCAATGAGTGGTAAGTGGACCATTCATTCTTATGAGAAATGGGTTCTTGTGAACCAATACTCATGAAAAATGTGTCAATGAGTTTGGCTCAAAAACTAAATAGTTGAACCCTGATAGCAATATCATAGTTTGGATTGCTATGGTAAATACCTCTGACTTATCAATTGATGATCTAAAGTGTCTATATAATGAATTATTCATAAATCACAACACTTTTTGAAGGTTCTCCAAATGGGGTTGTGATCTAAGCGAATTTAACCTTAGAGGGAACTTTGTGGTTAAGTGCGCTTGAGTTGGAGTAGTACTGGGATAGGTGACCTCCCGAGAAGTCCTAATGCTTCACCCTTGTGAGCATCACCTAGATGTAATGAGTGTGAAGTGGACCATTCATTCTCATGAGAGACTGGTTCTTGTGAACCACTACTCATGAAACATGGGTCAATGAGTTTGACTAAAAAACTAGACAATTGAACCTTGATAGCAATATCATAGTTTGACTTGCTGTGGAAAATACCTCCTACTTATAAATATATGAGATAAAGGGGATCTATAATGAAATTTTCATAAATCACAACACTTGTTGAAGATTTTGCAAATGGACTCGCAAGCTAAGTGGTTTTAACCTTGGAGGGAACTCCATTGTTAAGCATGCTTGTGCTGGAGTAGTACTAGGATGGGTTACCTCCCAAGATGTCCCAATGCTTCACCCATGTGAGAACCACCTAGATACAATGAGTGATAAGTGGGTCATTCATTCTCATGAGAGATGGGTTCTTGTGAATGACTATTCATGAAACATGGGTCAATGAGTTTCACTCAAAAACTATACAATTTAACTTTGATAGCAATACCATAGTTTGACTTGCTATGGAAAATGCCTCCTGCTTATCAATTGATGAGATAAAGGAACTCTATAATGAATGGTTCATAAAGCACAACACTTGTCAATTTTTTTGCAAATGGAGTTGCAAGCTAAGCGGGTTTAACATTGGAGGGAACTTTGTGGTTAAGTGAGCTTGAGTTGGAGTAATACTAGGATGGGTAACCTCCTGAGAAGTCCTAATGCTTCACCCCTATGAGAATCACTTAGATGCAATGAGTGCTAAGTGGACCATTAATTCTCATGAGAGATGGGTTCTTCTGAACCACTACTCATAAAACATGGGTCAATAAGTTTGACTAAAAACCTACATAGTTGAACCTTGATAGCAATATTATAGTTTGACTTGTTGTGGAAAATACCTCCTACTTATCAATTGATGATCTAAAGGGGATCTATAATTAATGGTTCATAAAACACAACTCTTTTTGAAGGTTTTTAAAATTGGGTTGCAATTTAAGTGGGTGTAACCTTGGAGGGAACTTCATGGCCAAGCGTGCTTGAGTTGGAGTAGTAGTGGGATGGGTGACGTCCTAGGAAGTCCAAATGCTTCACCCCTGTGAGTATCACCTAGATGAAATGAGTTCTAAGTGGACCATTAATTCTCATGAGAGATGGTTTCTTGTGAACCACTACTCATGAAACATGGTTCAATGAGTTTGACTCAAAAACTACATAGTTGAACCTTGGTAGCAATATCATAGTTTGACTTGCTTTGGAAAATATCTCCTACTTATTAATTGATGAGATATAGGGGATCTATAATTAATGGTTCATAAATCACAACACTTGCTAAAAGTTTTACAAATGGGGTTGCAAGCTAAGTGGGTTGAACCTTGGAGGGAAATATATGGTTAAGTGCACTTGAGTTGGAGTAGTACTGGGATGGGTGACTTCCTGGGAAGTCTCAATGCTTCACCCCTATGAGAATCACCTAGATATAATGAGTGGTAAGTGGACAATTCATTGTCATGAGAGATAGGGTCTTGTGAACCACTACTCATGAAATGTGGGTCAATGAGATTGACTCAAAAACTACATAGTTGAACCCTGATATCAATATCATAACAATAAAATATCCCACAAACTCTTGCAAGTATTAGATGTTCTATGAGGTTAAGTAGACCTCCTAAAATATTTTCTCCTTTTTTTTATTCTATTTTATTAATTAATTATGGTGAACCAAAAGGATATGAAGAATCAATGCGCATGGATGCCAAACAAGAGTGGGAGCTAGGAATGAAAGAGGAAATGGATTTCTTGATGCAGAATCAGACTTGGGACTTAGTCCCATTACTTGTAGGAAAAAGAGATTTTCCATTCAATAAATGGGTTTATAAGCTAAAGGAGGAAGATGGAGGACAAAAAAGATACAAGGTCATACTCATAGTAAAATGTTTTTCATAGAAAAAGGGTATAGATTTTGATGAAATATTTTCTCCACTTGCAAAAATGACTTCCATTAGAACTATTCTTTGTCTTGTGGTTGTAGAAGACTTCCATCTTGAACAAATAGATGTTAAAATAGCTTTTATCCATGAGGATTTGAAGGAGGAAATTTACATGCAACAACCACGGGGATATGAGGTCAAGCGTAAGGAAGAGTTAGTGTGTAGATTGAAGACGAGTCTGTATGCCCTAAGGAATGTACCCCAATAGTGGTAATTGAAATTTGATAGTTTTATGGCTAAATTTTTTTACCATAGATGCCATTCTGATTATTATGTTTATTTTAAGAGATTGGATAATGACAGTTATATTGTCCTATTACTTTATGTTGATGGCATGCTTGTTGCTAGGTTTAACATTCAACATATAAATGAAAAACAAAAATTAGCAAAGTTATTTTCTATGAAGGATTTGTGTGCAAGTAAGAAAATCCTTGATATGAGGATTTCACAAGACAAGAAAAATGGAGCATTACATTTTTCTCAAAGTGAGTATATATAGAAGGTGTTGAAAAGATTTAACATGCATAATGCAAAAGTAGCTGGCACACCTTTGGCTAGTCATTTCAAATTGACCAAGGAAATGTGTCCAAAGACACAGGAAGAGCTAAACAAAATGTCTAGCATTCTGTATTCATCAGTTGCTGGCAGTCTAATGTATGCGATGATATGCACACGACCGAATATTACACATGTAGTGGGAGTTGTGAGCAGGTATATGAGAAATCCTGGAATGGAAGATTGCAATGTTGTCAAATGGATTCTCGAGTATTTGAGAGGTACTACTACCAAGGAATTATGTTTCAAAGGATCAAACTCTACTCTATGAGGATATGTTGACTCTGATCTAGTAGGTTATATTGATACAAGGAGAAATCCTATAGGGTATGCATTTACTATAGGGTAAACTACAGTTAGTTGGATTTCTATACTGCAAAAGGTTGTTAATCTTTCAACCACTAAAACTAGGTATGTGGCTACTACTGAAGCTAGCAAGGAGATGATTTGGTTACAATATTTTCTAGAAGATAGCCCATTGTACACTAATACCTATAGTGTCATTCATCTTGCATAGAATTATGCTCTTCATTCAAGGATAAAACACATTCAACTTAGGTACTACTTCATACGGTCTGTCTTGAAGGATGGCCAATTACGACTTGAAAAGATTCACACATGGCAATTCTACAAATATGTTCACAAAGGTAGTCACATAGGAGAAGCTGATTTCCTCACCAGTTTCTATTGGCCTTCTTGTTGGAATCAATGAAAACTGAGGAGTGGGGGGTGAATTAGTGTTTTGCAGCTAACAAACTTATTAAACTGATTCTTTAACCACTATATACATAAGAATGAAAGTCAAGTGCAAAAAAATAAACCAATCAACCACAAAACCATAACACTAGAATTTTTATGCAGAAAACCGGAAAGGGGAAAATCATGATGGGATTTGAACCCACAATATTATTATACTTTGATTAGGAGTATAATAATATTACAATTAGAGGAATGCTCTTGCATTCAAGCTCAGTGCTCAAATATAAAATAGGGCCACAACCCGGAGGACTCACTATCCTACAATTGATTACAAATGCTTAAAATAATGACTGAACTAAAGAATAGCATCTGCTAATGCCAAATAGAAGTTTCAGTTAAGCTCAGTTTAACTTTTACAATTGTTATGTCTCTCTGCTCTGTTTTCCTTCTCTGTCATATACCAGAGCACAAAAATCTTCAATTACATTCACCAAACTTTGCACATTCACTCATAAAGACGTCTCAGTCTCATATCCTCTACCAAAATGCTCAAACAAATTGATCTTATATATCTGCACCAATGAACTAAATCATTTCTCATGTTGGCTTCCAAAAACCGTATAACACGCGACATGAAATGCGTATCAAGAAGTCAGCTCAATACATCCACATTTCCATATGTGGACCTAAACAAGATGATAGAAAGCTTCACATATGTTGGCCCAAATTCCTAGAACACAAAACCAATAATCAAAATCATCCCAAGGATTGTAGACCACATGTTACACCAAAATAGTTCTATTCTTCCTGAATTACCACATACTAGACCTTCAATCTCGCTCATGAATCAACACTTGATATCAGGATTAAAGAATAATCTACCTCAAACCTCAAATAACCTTCCTCTATTACCACAACCAAAATCAAGATCTACACACTGAACTCATGCTTTGTCGGTTACTATGTTCCACCTTCCAAACTTATGCCTTATGAACAATGCAACATCCAGTAAATCAAATCTATGTACACCAGATATGATTTCTGAACTGAGTTGCCATCAATGACAACTCCTAATAATTTGTCATGCATTAACTTCCACTAGAATAGTATCTCTTGTGAATAATCTCGCCCTTTGGCATTGATGGAAACACTGTGAAAAAAGGAACTATACACTCAAACCTGCAAAACTCAAAAATTCAAAAATCTCCAAAACTCAATAAGACTCAACAAGCTCCCCTTGAGTATTTTAACCATTTTGCACTCCACTCTCTCCCCCTTTGAAAGAAATGCCAATGATAGGAATCCACCATAATTTATGTACATGGATATATATAGTGACTTACAAAAATTTGAAGATATCAACAAAAAATGCCTTTAGGTTCAACAAGTGGTTATACTAACCCTTCTCCAAACTCCAAAATACCGATCATACCACTAAAAATATATGCATGCATCTATGCCCCTCTTCTAGCTATCAGAACACTCTTGTTTAGAGCATCATTTTTATCTTGCATACTTGTCATCAGCAAATCTATCCGGGGAGTGATAAGGCTTCTTCCTTCTCCCACTCTACTCAAAATTTTGTCTTTTTCCTTATTTAAATTTTGAATCTTATTCAATATTCTCATAACTTGACCTTCAAAATTTCTACTCGGGACTAAATGACGTGCATAAGACTGAGATATGCTATCAAGCTAGCCTTCAGATTCTCTTATTTTATTGTCAATGCCAATGGTAAACTTTGGCAAAATTAGACATGACTTTTATATTTGGTCTCCTTGATCTAATGCATCTTGAATGCTCTTCATAGCAGTTATTAAACTCACCTTATCTCCCTCAATCATCTTCAAAAATGTTTTCAGTCTCATAGCATTAAATGAGTTAAAATTTTTGCATCTCCAACCTTCTCCAAAGACACAAAATGAGATTCTACTGCATTCAACATACTTCTAAGCTTACCATAGGGAGTATTAGTTATATCCAATTTAAAAGATGGCAAAATTTTCTCCAATACATCTGCCGCCAATGTTATCAACTTTTTATATGTGGTGTGGGACTTGACTAAGTCCTCACTTTATTTTTCTTGTGTAAGAGTTGCAAGATTCAATTGTTGAATAGGAGATAATGAACTTAGATATATAGGCCCTTGAGTAGAATCATCTAAATCAGTGACAACTTGTTTACCCTTGTCAGCTACAGTGTCTCTTGCCACTATCACTAGAGCCTAATCACCCTTGTCTTCTCCTTTCTCCTTCGTTGTTACCTCTACACTTGAAACTTTTTCACCCTTTTCTTCTTCAACCTCTCCCTTTTCTTCATCCACTTTTCCAATCTCCTCAACTTCCTTCGCTCAATCAACTTCTATCATCAGAGGGTCTTGTTCAGCTTCACCAAAGTTATCAACCTTAGTAGTATCATCTGTAACTATGGTTTGTTCATTTGACTGCATTGCTAGAGTGGTTTTCTTAGTTGTTTGATATATCTTCACATCAGGAGCGATTGTATGCACTTCTGGTTGAGTGCCATCTTGTGCTGGATTAACATCATATTTGTGCTCTTTCAAAAATTGTCTCAAAATAGCTTCGATTTCTTTGATCACTTCATCTATTTTACCAAGCATGATTTTATTGACTATCTTCTTGCTTCTAAATCTATCCTTGGCAATCTTCAACAATCGATCAATTTCAGCTTTAGAAATTATAGAAGACAAGTTGACTAATACATATTCCTTTATCCTTTCATCTTCCAAACTGGTTGTATGTCTCCTTGCATCCAAAATATCATATAGGCTCTTGGGTATCATAGATGATAATTCTATTAATGTTTTACTATAAAAATTCATATACTTTACTATTGCTTCTTCTATATCTCTTTGATCATTATCATCACATTTTTTATAATATACAGGAACATTCTTCAATTTACCTTCCTTAAGCAGTTCATCAATGATTTCATTTAAAGTCATCGGGGGTACAACATCATAAGTACCTTCAACTTTGTTGGACTTCAGAGCTTCATCTAATTCAGATTTGTGTTTCTTGCTTGCTTTAGCTCTACTAGATGACTCAACTTCTGTCCTTGGCTTCTTGGTCAAATGGGCTCCACTGAATTGAGGCTTCTTCACTACCCTAGCATAGGTAGCTATCTTTTTTACCTCTTTTATCGCTTCATCGTATCATGTTTCTATATCTTCTGTAGTGGCTACGACATATTCTCGTTGTGGCTTCTCCTTCCTTTTCTCTGCTCCACCAGTTGACTTGGCTTGTGGCTTGGGTGGAGGGATAGGCTTCCATGCACCAGAGGTAGGTGTAGATTGGGCTTGTCTTGGCTTGCTAGGAGTGGAGACTAGTTTTGCCTTCTTAGGCTTTACAATGTCCTCCTGCTTTAGTATATTCTTCTCCCTAGCCCTTTGAACAACATATTTTGATATTCCAATTTGTTCTACAAGCTCCTCAACCTCTTTTTTGATCTTCCTCTTCCTTGCAGGATCAATGAATTTCTTATGTAGGTCTAGATCCTTCTCCTTATAGGTACTGAACCTCTCTTCCTTCTTATCTACTGGTTTAGTCAACAGGTGTTGAGCATATGCATCAAGTGTATTTCCTTCCACCTCATACCCCATTAGCATGATCCAAACTATTCTAGGTTTAATTGCCTCCATATGACATTGATCTTTTTCTACCATGAAGTAGATGGTATTCTCATATTTTTCAACAATGTCGTTTGGGATCCTCTCTCTGCTTTGCATCATTGCTTGAAATGATTTGAAGTAATCCCACAAAGCAAATTTTTGAGTCATTGCATCACCTAACTCTTGGAAACCTTCCTTAATTTGGACTATCACATGTTTATCATAAGCCCACTAAACTTTTCCTATACTGGGGATTTCATTCAAAAAATAAAATGCCAAACAAACAATTAGAGATCTGAAATTGAAAACATGTTTCTTATCTTGTTTGATCTTCTTTAGATTTCTTATAAGATCACTAAGAAGAACTCCACACAAATCATATTTCTTATCTTCCTTTAGTATCTGATAGGCTGCAAATATTGTAGTATCGGTTATTGAATTTTGTCTGCTGAATGGGTACACCTTATATCCTGTCACCATTGAGGCAAATCTCATGTTATGTTCAATGATATCACTTATTGTCATCAACCGGCTATCATCCTGGGATCTGATAACCACTATCACTATTGTGTTCTTGACATTTCTTAGACTGGGGATCTCACTGGTTGCACTCAAATAGGTTACTGCTTGAATGGCTTGCTTTGTGATTTTGTGAGGTCTATCTAGGCATATAAACTCATCATGGATTCGACTCAAGACATACCTGACCCATTTGGGTTCATCTAACACCAAAAAGTGAATAAATTGGATAAAACCCTTTTCTTGCAATGATTTGAATTCACGATTTAGATTCCCCATTCCATCCATCATATGCTTGGTGTACAATGATAGCATGTCTTTTCAAATTCAACCGAATGTTAGGAATCACTATCAGATCACTTCAATATTTGTTTTCGCTTCTTAACCACTTTCGCATCGCTCTCCTTCTCTTTCTCTTAACTCGCAATATGAAGAATGAATAGAAGAATGCCTTTTTATCTTCCAAAAACCTAACTTCATGTTGTGATAAATGGAAAACCCTAAAGGCTTTTTAGATACCATGTTTCTTCAAGAATTCGTCACTGATACTCAAATAGGCATGTAATCTTTTGAATATCAATTACAAAACTAATCTCAATCATTTGCAACCTTCCTCTGCTGGTTACAGATCTCCAAAAGGGGTTTTAAGGATCTGCATGAAAAGATTCCCCCTAAGACCAAAATGCCTTAGTTACCGAAATGAGGTTCGAACATCGGATTCAGGTGTGAAGCCATTCTAAACATTTAAATCTTCCTTCTTAACCCACATCTTATTATGCTTCTCTAGGCCTTCTTGAATCTTCAGTTTGCCTTTCTCATCTGATCTGTTCTTATCTACTGGAGCATTCCTGCTCACATTCTTTCTTCTACAAAATTTTGCAATGTGATCGGATTTGTTGCATGCATAGAAAACAATATTTCCTTGCATCTGAAGTTCATCTGATTTTGTCTCATCCTACATTGGTTAGAAATGTGTCCAAACATCCCACAAGCATAACATCTCTTATTTTGGAAATTATTCCTCATCACTCTACACATGTTTGACTTATGACCAAAGTTCTTACATTTGAAACATTGACTGGTAAAGGTAGGAACATTATTCATCATCCTATTTCTACATATTTTTCCAGATAACAGATTATTTTGCAAACAAAATATTTACCATTGAATTTATAAGCATTAGGTTGTCCTACCGAAGGTCTCTTGTTCTTCTGATTATTTCTTTATCGAGAACTGGAGGATTCTCCTTTCTCATATCCAAGTCCTTGCACGTGTTTTCCACTTCTCTGACTTTCTAGCATCTCATCTAGCCTGGCTGAGCTAGCTTTGAATTTTTCTTTGTACTCATTATTAGTAGAAAGTTCATCTCTTAGGATTATGACCTTCCTATCAATTTATTTCCCATCATTCTAGAATTGCACTAATTCAAGTCTCAACTAATCATTCTCATAGTTCAATCAACAACATTTATCAGATCTATCCTTCAATGTCCGAGTCATATTTTCCTTATTTTTCTTCCTGTCTTCAATCTCCTTTGTCAACTTCATCACAATGGATTGCATCTCATTCTTCAGGACTACATTCTCTCTAGCAAGTTGCTCACATTCATCCGTCTTGTCTTGTAGGGCTTGATTGTTAATGCTTTGTTCTTCTTTCTCCTTGAGTTTATCCATCAGCTCCTTTATCTTCTCTTTGGACGTGTTCACTTATTCTTTCAAAGATTAAATGAAATTTTCAGTTGCTTCTAGACTTCTCCTTAGGCTACTTTTCTCTTTCATAACTGCATCAAGATCTTTAAGTGTCACAGTGAGTTTCTTCTACAAATCAAAGTCCATTGATTCAATCTTCTAGATCTTCCTCAAGATATTAGGCTCCTTCCGAGGAACTCAGCTCTGATACCAATTGTTGAAATCAATGAACACTAAGACATGGGGTGAATCAGTGTTCTGCAATTGACAAACTTATTAAATTGATTCTTTAACCACCAGATGCATAAGAATGAAAGTAAAGTGTAGAAACATAAACCAATCAACCACAAAACCATAACACCAAAAATTTTACGTGAAAACCCAAAAAGGGAAAAACCACAGTGGGATTTGAACCCACAATACTATTATATTTTGATCATGAGTATGATTATATTACAAAAAGAGGAATGCAATTGCATTCAGGCTCATTGCCTAGAGCAAATTGCTCAAATACCAAATATGAGTATCTAGAAATGAAGGAGGAAGAAATATTGTCACATACTTTCTTTGGATTGATATTGTTAATACCATTAGATGACTAGGTGAAGAAATAAAAGATTTAATGATCAATTTCCTATAAATTTGATTAAAAACTATCTAATCACAAGTATTTAATCACAAGATTTAAATAATTTAACATAGATGAGTTGCATTCAATTCTAGCCACATATAAAATGAGAAATGCAAATGATAAAACGTGCTTTTAAGGAATCATAAGAGAATGGAGATTCATATTGGAGTTAAGATTCGGATGCAAAAGAATAAAGTTTCGTTAGAAAATTAAAAAGAGGTTATGGCAAGTATTTTAAAACTTCATTTTCACTACATAGATTTGTATGGATACTACGACCACATAAAGTCTTGGTCACTCGCGGCAGCTTTCGACTTGTCCCGCCTGAATTGATGCTGTAGAACAATCAAACAAGCAATGATAATTCTTGGCTTCTGAGTCCCGTTAAGAATATTTGCTTGCCTAATTCGAATTCGACTAGGCACATGCCAAACTTGTAATGGTAGCCACCCGAATTCGACTAGGCACATGTCAAACTTCTAATGGTAGCCTCCCGATTTGGACTAGCCACTTGTCAACTTTTATAACCCAATATTCAAACAAAAGCTTAGAATTGCCCAATGAAGGCATTGCCCAAGTAGAGGTAGGTCTATCAAGGACCCTCACAATGATACAAGTACTAAGTTCTTGAAATGCTTAAAATACGAGATTTTAATGATATATAATTTAGAAACCATGGTAGCTTGTTTTTCTAGGAAGGCAATAATAAGAATGCTTAATCATAATTTGGGAATTCATAAAATATTAGATCTTTAAGGCCTATTTACATTGGTTTAAAAAGCTATTTTTGAGTTAAGGCTAATATCAAATGGTTAACTACAAAAATTAAGGATGCAATCAAATTGTGAAAGCTGACAGTAGAAATGGTTACAATTTTGGAAAATTTCTATAGGATATATCTGTTGGGACTGACGTCCATCCAAAATAGGGCTTTTGAAAGGGAGTCACAAGTATCGAGACTTGAGATCCTAAATTAGGTCATAGTCTGAGTGTTTCATGATAGTTAAATTGTACGATTCATAATAATGTTTTAATGTAAGATAGGTCCTAAATAGGCATAAAATGATTTAGGAAATACACACTAAAATAGGCACCCCAAATAGAGTGTGAAACTATAAAATGATACAAATTACTACACTATAGAGTGAAATTCTCAAGTTTGGATAGTTGATAGAGAGCAATTTTTATCTCAATTCCAATGAGTAGCCATAAGGCTAGGTTTAGTATTGTCTTAGAATTGTATTTATCTTTTAGTGAGCCCTATATTTAAAATAGGCCAATTTTATGAGAAATTATTTTTTTTAATAAATTTTGATTCGTAGCCCAAAATCCAGTTTCATCTTGAACAAAAGTTGATATTTTTCCATTTCCAATTCATTAGATCTATTTGAATTGCAAACCACACTGAGCTATAAGATGCCCTAATTTTTTCTTATGTGTTGGTGATTTTTTAATATTGTGAGTATTAGATATAGTACTTTCATTGATATCAAACGTGTTGTCAATATTTTAATTAATGTCAAGGTAGCCAAAAGATTGTTGAAGCATTGAAAAATTGTCATTCTATATCATGGAATTTGAGAACAAGTATAGAATCAAATATTGTTGGACATATCTCTTAATTTTATCATGATTCATTGGTATCAGGGGTTCCCAACTGTCTAGCATATCTGAGGAGATCCAAAAGTATCTATGATAATTTTTTGAGGCTTGTTGTTCAAACAATATATGTGTAGCTAGTTGTACTTTCATGGTGTTTTACTCAATATTCTACCATAGTTCTAAGTTATGGTTTGTAGTATGGAAGTAAATGTTTAGATGATCTATCAGAGTAGAGAATTTCAAAGGTTGAGATTTAGTAGATAGAAAGTTATAAGTTATAGAGTGTTATTGTGTGAGTTGATTGAGAATGTTTTTGATGATGAAACAAATAGGTTTTGAAGGGACCTGGAACCCTTTAACAAAGAACTACATCAAAAAGCTGCATTGAGATATACCATTACCACAATAGTCCAAAGACAACAAAAAACCATCAAAAAGCTAGAAACAAGGAAAGAAATAGTAGAAAGGAAGAAACTAGTACAAGTTTTTAAGGGCCTCATCGGCTTCAGTTTCTAGCTGAGTCATATTTAGAGCAATCTTCTTCAGCTTCTCAATACCTTGGTTGACATTTTTCTTCTTTAGGTTAGCTTTGGTTTCCTTGCACGGCCCCACTGTTTCCTCTAGTTTTTGTCCAATGCATCCACATCCACTATAGATCCTTTCTGATGGATGGTTTCAATCTTTCCAACCATGGTATTTAAGCTCTCAATAGAGTACTTCACCACTTTATGACTCAAGGTAACCAAAGATATCAAATTCTCATTAACTTTCTGAAATTTGCTCTCCATCTTACTCAATTTTCCTTCAAAGTCTTTCTTGAGTTTATCCTCTAGTTGAGATATCCCGCAATCACATTATTTCTTCATATCACTTACCTCTTCCACAGTCTTCTACATAGAGTCCAAAATTGACTTTCTCTGATCAACTGTCCACTATTTTGTAGCTTGGAAATCTTCTTTGCTGCTAATTTCCCAAATTTTCACATTAATATCCTTATTTTAATGAAAATCCCATTTAAACATCCTAAAGTTGTCTACAACATCATCATAGGTTGAGGACAAAATGTCATCACGGTTCTCCCTTTCTAGGTTGAGATAAGGTGAGTTGGCCTTGAGATCCTTAGGGAAGGGGGGTCTTTCACTCCTAGGTGGGGCCAAGGGAAACTTATCTGGAAGTGACTGGTGGGAGAGTTGAGATATTAATTTTAAAGTATAAATATGGGAGGCTCTACCATGTTTAACTTGGCGGCCAATATTCAAAGAAGACTCAAAACCAAATTCAAAATCTTCCATATCGGTATTCCATTCATCTTCATTCGAGGAAAGACTAACATGGTCCTCTTCCTCAGACTCACTAGAGCCATCAGGAACCCTAGTCAAAGGAGAGGGCCCAAGGTTTTGATATGTTAATGGGTGAGGAAGAGAAACCCACCATGTAGGACAGGGGATTTCTTGTTTTTTCTATGGTCCTTAATATTAGTAGTAATGGATGTCATCAAGAAGGAGGGGAAAAAGATTTTCTCTTTGTAAGCAAAACAAAATGATGCCCATAGGCCCTAGTAAATATACCATCAAGGGTAACATATTTCATTAAAACCACAAGAACAGAGCGCCATATAGATTTGATGTTACCCATGTCATAGCTACTTTTGTTGACTTTTTCTAGCTCTTCCCTCTCCTCATTTCTGGGGAATTTCTTGACTGCAATACCAAACATTTTCCTATCTTTCAAGAACTTCGCTTCTTCCATTGATAGGCTAGTGACCTTTGTGATGAGCTTCTCATCAGTTTCCACCCTTTTTCCCCCAATTTGAATTTTTTTATCCTTCAAACCTTTGGAAAATTTCTTTGACATTTTCATGGTCTCTATGCAATCTTTTAATAAAGGGGGTGAGACCGCCATGATCAAAGATACACGATATCATTTTATTCTTCTTGAGCTCTTCATAGTTCAAGGGTTCCACTGTTTTTCTTTCTCCTCCCATGAATTCAGCAATGGTGGTAATGCATAGGCTAGGGTAAATCTAGAGAAGACCACAAAATACCTATAAAGTGTGTGACCGAGCCAAAAGTAACACAAGAATGGCACATTTAATGATTAAAATGCAAGCCATCACAATAAGGCATTATATGATCATTTAAAGCTTGTCTCACTTGGGCCAAATCATATAGCATTAAGACCTTAATTTTAGCTAGTAGACTATCACCTAGCCCCCATTCTTTTTCATCATTACTACTAACTGCCAGGTTAGCAAAGTGGTCAGCCAACCCATTGGCTTTGCGATAAGCATGCAAAATATTAAAAGTTTTGGAATTTTTTTAATAAGTCCATAGCTTTCTAAATCCAATATTTTATATTCCATGAGGGTTTTTGTTTACCTAATAGACATTGGCACATGTCAACTTTTCATAATCAATTCAAAGAAAAGCTTAGAATTTCCCAATGAGGGAATTTCCCATGTATAGGAAGAATGTCTATCAACAAAATCATCAACGACCTCTAAAATGATACAAGTACGAAGTGCTTGCAATGCTTGAAATACAAAATTTTAATGAAGCATATTTTAGAATCCATGGTAGCTTGTTCGTTCATAAGAAAGCAACAATATAGAGTCATATGTAATAGAGTCACTAATTTATTTATTCAATATTCTTTAAATTGTGTTAAGAAGGTGAAATGAGTTTATAGGTAGAGTACCTCAATTAATTCATATATACATGAGAATGAGTTTGATCACAATTCTATAAATTAATTTATAAGAATATGTGAACTAATGTGGTTTTAGAGATATTATGTTTTGTTAATGAACGTAAATATGTTATTTTGATATTATCATTATATTTTAACATATAATTTTATTTATATGATGTCAAGAGGTGATGATAAGTAGACTAGTAATAGGAAGATGTGACTTATATGAGAAGTTTGTTAAACTTGTTTGATGTATTATATGCGAGTAAATAACAATCCACCCCTTTATATGTAGTAAATTAATGTATCTTGATATCAACATAATTATATCATTTTTTTATGCATTAATTAGTGAACAATTTCTTTAATTGTCCTGTTAGATTTTTTTATGTAAGCCACCATTTATGCCCCTAATCTATATTCCATATAAGCATGTCTTTTATGTTTCCAAATATGTTGATCATTTATATCAAAAAAAATTCTTCATCATGAATACCTTGATTGGATTCTTGTAAGCTTCATCAAGCATTCTCCATTATAAATAATTTTGTAGAAAGCATGCGCAATTCCATCTATTAAATCTTCTCAAATGTGTTGTCCATTAAAATTCAAGTTGTTCTCTTAGATATCATCTCTATCCAACAAAGTGGTTTTGTTCTTGGGAGGCAAATTCTTGACTCCGTTCTCATTGTACAAGAGAATATCTATTTCTTGTCTATCAACAAGAAAGAAGTTTTTTTACTTAAACTCGATCTTATGAAATCCTATGACCATGTGAATTGGTAATCCCTTGTTAGAGTTCTGAAGGCCTTTATTTCTCAAATGAAATTTCTTTAAATAATTTGTTAACTCATATCTACTCCTAAGGTTTTTGTGGTTGTCAATGGTTCTCTATCTAGATTTTTAAGTAGCACAAGAGGGATCAAACAAGGTGACCCCATATCTTGTATTCTCATTGTTATCGAGGATCTGGGGAGACTATTGTAGAAAGTTATCAATGATGGAACTCTGACTTGGGACTTTTTCTATCATCTAGTAATCAAGGTTTCTCTCGTCAACAATTTGTTCCTCTTACCACTAATATGACGAAGGCTTCAACTTTTGAAGCTAGAATACTAAAGTCTATTCTCCTCAATTATGAAGTTTCTTCTGGTTAGAATAACAGTCTTACTAAAATCATATTTTTCTTCCTAAATACTCTCGATCCAAGATAGATAATGATTGAGAATATTCTTCAATGCAAATTTGAAATTCTTCCTTCTTCTTATCTTGGTCTTCCTTGTTGTAGTAATAATATACTAGACTCTTATTGGAATAGGATTCTACACAAGTTCTCAACTAAACTTGTAGGTTGGAAAGGTTCTCTACTCAGCCAAGCTTGTAGAGTTCAATTGAAGAAGGTTCACTTCAAAATATTCACTTTTATGGCATGACTCTCTTCAAGGTTCCTAGAAAGTTTGCCAAGAAAATTGAGCACATTTAAAAAAAAAATTATGGATGGGAACTAAAAAGTCTAAATGTCTGGATATAGTCTACTGGGAAAAAATTTGTAGATTGAAGATGATGGGAAGCCTTGTCTTAAGAAAAGTCAAATATTTTAATTATTCTTTGTTAGCTAAAAAACTTTAGAGACTCCTCTTGAAGTGTACTAAATGGAATATGATTATATTTAGTAAGTAACTAGGAGGTAATGGTAATTTTAATTATATTCTCAATTATAAAAATCTTCCATCTGGGTCGCCCCTATGTAGCAATTATTTAAACTTAATATTTTTAATCTACAAAGGTCTTAGCTCGATTGATGAATATGGTAGTGTAGAGGTGCAATTTGGAACTAGGGTTTCACCAAGTACGATATGACAACTAATTAAATAAATTATCCATCACAATGAAAGAGGGGTGAGCCTAATAGATCTACGCCCAATCCAAATAAGGAAAGGGATGAAGTTCTGAATAGATTCATTGGTTAGTTTTTAGTTCCCTCTTTTTCAATTTAAATGGATTGTAAATTATGAAAATAGGGTAAAATGAGGGATTATTAAGCTAATTTGACAAAAACAATAAGTGACAAATGTCCCATAGAGCCACCAACTAAGATCTGAGTAAAATAAGATGTTTAAAAAATATTCCCAAAAAGTTCGGCTTGATTTTTTGGGAGCAAGTAGTACAAATCCGCCCTAGTCCTTTTAACTTTTCTCCATTAAAAGGTGACCTAGTCATCAATGTTCACTCTGCTGGAATTCCTAAGTTCAACTCCCACAACAATTTCCTTCAATAGGTGATGCAATTCTCTTAAGATAAGTCTTCCATGTGTTGATGCAATAACATTATAAGTTGAATAAAATCCATGATGAAAACAATAATTAAAACATAATGTGAAGATGCCTTGATGTAATTCCTTGCTCCTCGAATCAGATCTACTCTTGAGGAAGAAGAATTTCACTTAAATTGATGATAATTCTAGCAAAAGATGTAATTTTGCAAATGAATTGAGAGGGACGCGTTATATAGGGATTTTACAATTAAAATCACCATTAGGACAACTTAGATTTGATATATTCTCATACAAACTAGGATTTGAATTACTGCCGAATTATCCTCCCAAAATTCAAGGGAAAAAGTGTAGGACCATGGCGAATCCCATAACCCTGGTCCTATCAACTTTTTTTTGAATTTCTAGGGATGCAAGGTAAAATGGATCTACTGCAAATTCCAGATTGATGGTTCAAACCATAATGCATAGGTTTGCAAAATATGCTTTGAGTATTGAAATTAGGGTAAGATTAAGCATAAATCAAGATGAAATGATAAAGGGAACATCTGAAATTAAGGGTGGAAATAAGAGTGTAATAATGTAATTAAATATGAATTAATTACAATACAAATTCTTTAATGCATAGAGGAAAGGGAAGTATTGAAATAGGTGCTAGGAGACTATAAAATTGGACACACTAATAAATGTGTACATGTTACGATGCTATAGGTAAGCATATAAACTTTCTGGGAGATTGGTGGTAACATAAGCAGTATTCATTGACACACTTTTCAACAATTTGGTGCTTCCACAATTGGTTTTAGACTGCTATATAGGATTGGAGTTAGTTGGTGTCTGAACCCTCCATCTCGAGTGCTACATTTTAGATGATGCAAAGCATAGTGGTCAAAAATGGAAAAGAAACTAGTAGGAAGAGGGAGAAAATAATTCCTGTAGTATACCAAATGTCAAGACCCTTTTCCATTGTTGTCAAAGGGGGAGAAATATTTTGTAGTATACCAGATACTACATGTGTTGACATCAATTCCAAAGGGGAAGATTGTTGGCATTGTGTTGTCATTGATGTCAACCGAAAGTATGTGTAGTTGAATCCAACCGGTATGCAAGCTAGAGTCACTGGTATACAAGTTGATGTTGGGTATGAGGAAACCGGTATCTAGTTAAAAAGTGGATGAACATGTTAGTGTACATATTGGTACTAACCAATAAGATGATGACCAATGAGATAGTAGAGTGAATAGGCCACCAGTATGTTAGTATGATGCCATCTAGCAGGACTCCCACTAGATGAAGAGAAGGTTGACATAGTGTGTGTTGCTTCAATGAGAAAAGTTGACATATGAAAATCTATTGGGACATATGTCGGGTTGAAGATGTATCCTCTCCTTAGCGAAGTCAAATTATTACCGGTAAGTGAAATAGATCCTCCTCCACCAATGTTTGGCAGTTGAAGTGTAGTTGTCTATTCTTCCCACTTGTAAGTGGTAATACCTTTCTTATCTCACAACATACATGACATACATCATGACTCTCCAAGATAAGATAGTAAGAGTAAGAAAAGGTAGGTGATTGGATGCATAGCCTAGATGACGAAAGTGGAAGATGAGGAAGCCTTTAGAGGTCGAGACATAAGATGTACACTAGATCAGCATGTGAAGTCAAAATGTGTTGTAGGGACAGAGAAAGAAGAGAGGAGATGATGTGTTTTCCATCTTGGAAAACCATTTGAGAGGAGAACCAGTCAAATGAAGATGAATCTTTGTAGATGCACACTTGGGGTTACCAAGGTTCAGATGGAGATTTTTGTTGTCACCAATGGAGATGATTGAAAGTTGATAGCATGAAGTCATCAAGAGTCTGAACCGATAAACAAGGATACCGACATGCAACTAAGTGTACTAAGAGACAAAAGTGAAGTGCTCTCAATCTGATGAAGATGCACATGGTGAGTCATCCTAGATAGCTACTGAGAACTGGTATGTGTGATGACCAGGATGACATGATCCATCAACACAAGGAAGGTGAAGGTAAGAAGTTTAACTAGTAAGGAAAGATATAATGGAAGGGTTAGAGAACTAGTAGACAAAGAGGGGTCGATAGTATGAAGAATACACCGGTTGTGTGAAATTGGTTGGTGATCAAGTCAGACTAACATAGTGAGTTAAGGTGGATACCGACAGTGTGGATACATGGACTCCTGGTGGTGAACATGCATGAATTAGTAGATAGAGTGTGAACCAAAATGATTGTTACAGAGTCAGTCAACATTAAATGCAGATCTTATAAATCAAGGGATGCGTTGTAGAGATTTGCAGCTCACGGAAGGTCGAATAGAGGTGATAGATGGAATGCACTAATCGATGTAGAGTGTGCAGACGCAGATCGAAATAGGTGATGCAAACCACTGAACCATTTATGGTGATTGACCAAGTGCCAAGATAATGGAATTTTTATGTTTTCTAAGTATAGAAAATGTTCTTTGGAAGAAAGGAGATATGATGATGATATCTAATTGCTTCTAGATTGTCGATCTTCATGCAAAATGAGATCTGATTAGCTCCGATACTCCTCGTGATTAGTGGAAGAAACCCTAGCTTGCCAATAGTTTGAAGTTGAATTTTGGTGGGAAAGCTCCGCTATAATTATGTAGGTAGAAGACCATATAGATTGATGCTGCGAGAAGGTGTGATGCTAGTTGAATGAAAAGAGTTGATCTAACTGCGAGAGTGAAACAATTGAGTATTTTGAGTTTGCATTGGTAAGAAGTAGGCAGAGAAGAGTGAAGAAGTCATAAAAGAGTGAAGAATGTAGAGAGAGTGTTGAAGGATATGCAACAAGGTGAAGGATAGAGTAGGGTTGAACTAGTACTGAGGAAGTCACTGGTAACCAGATGCAAAGATAGACAATCGATAGAGCCTGAATTGGTAAGGAAGCAACAACAAGCTAAGAAGAGAGAGGAAGAGAGTAAGTAGAGATCAGACAAAGGCGGAGGTAGTGTGACATGAGATAGGAGTGAACTGGTGAGGCAGGGAAGTGTGAACTGACAGAGAGGAGGTAGATTGGAAGATAGAGAATACTATTGGAAAAGTTTATTAGGGTAGAAACCAGTAGAGAGATTATTTAGATAGGTTACATAACCCATTTGTAATGAGGATACAACTATTGTATTATTTTAATATAATGTATTATTGTCACTAAGTTGGAGCTTGGTGCAGGGGTTGGTGCTCCTTTGGGTTGGTGCCCATAAATCTGTAGGGGTTGGTGCCCTAAATGTTGTAACCAGTGTTTTCATTGTGACGCTGGATTGGAGTAGTAGACTCCAACAATTTTTCTCATCGAGGTTTTTCCCATCTTCAGTTTTCCTCATATATACCGGTGTCATGTGATGTGCTTTTGTGTGGTTGAATTGTGATGACTTTCTTCATATCACCAATAGATTTATTGAGTGTTTGTATTGCTAACCGATACACGCTCTTAGGATCAAAAATTTAAGATTTTTGGAAACCACTAATTCACCCCCCTCTCAGTGGTACATTGTGTTCAATATCAATGTGGCATGTGTAGATTTGCATTGAGTTTTGTGCATTGGAGGATTTTTTAGGCTAACTAATTAGCGTGCTATATTATTTATCTAGACATTTCATTTGATGTTGACATTCAAGAATGTGTTAACATGTTTATTTCATTGGAATTGTTTGGAAAGGATGTGTTGAGATTTTTTTGTGTCCCCTTTATCTCTCAGAGTGGACCATAATTAATCTTATAGGACCAAGTGGCCGAATTTATGTATAGATAAGAGTGTGTATGTATAAGTTGAGTATGGGATGTGCACATGAATTGATGTGAATTAGACATGAATGATATGCAAGTAAATTTGGCATAGTAGAAGTGTGAAAGACAATTTCTAAAGAGTTTTGAGATAGTGTTTGTTGTCAAATGTGTTTTCCATGATATTGGTCACTTGACATAGTAGTGCAAAGATACTTTCATGACCACAAGGTCTTGTTCATTCAATTCATTTGATCCTTTACACCTGTCATAATAATTTTTGTTCCTTTTGCCACATTGTGTAGCCCTCTATATCTTTTCCTAATCTTGTGCACCTTAGTTTTGCAAGACCTCCAGGAGAACTGATCTCTATGGCATTTGGCCTAAACATTTTAATCAATTATTTATATTGTGAGTATAATTATTACTATGATTTTTCTAATGTTTAGGAGTTTCCATGTAAATTCAGTGTTCATGTGATTTTTGTGCTTTGTACTTTCATGTTTCATAATTGAAATAATAAGATAATATTTTTAAGGTAAGATACATCAAAAGTAAAATATTTTGAAATCCAAATTCAACACCTTTTTTCTATGTTATCACAATGTAATGGAGAGGTTGAATCAACCATGGAATTCTTCTATTTGCATCTCAATTCTTCTATATGTTGTGTTTATGTTATGTCATACATGTTCTATTGTTGTAATTTTTCCTTTATGTTGTCTACTTGATGATGATACAAAGAGTTGAGATATGCCTTTTGGTATCTACCATGTGTTGGTTCCCAAAACCACAGATTAGAAATCAAAGAGTTTTGCCACTTCTCTTAATGACTTCTGATTCAGTCTTGGCCAACAAATGGGAATGATCAATAGATTAAATTCCCCTACACTTTAGGCTTCACTAAACCAATGCAGGGGAACCTATACATGAAACCTAAATCTATAGGTTAAAGCTTTTTATATAGCATATTTAAAAGGACCAATAATTTTAAGATAAATTTTTTTCTTAACTTCTAACTAGTTATAATACTTTCTTATTGAAGATTGAGAAATCCTTATTTATAAATGAAGGATTGTAAAGGATATGCTCATATGAGTTTAAAGTATGAATCCTTTAATGAAGATTTATCTAAAAATACTAGATTTAATCACATCAAATCAACAAAATACCAGTGCCTTCATCCCTCATTAATTTTACACCACTTCAATTGAGAAATCCTACATATAACCCTAGAGACAGTTTTGATAACTTGTTCTTATAACAAGACCATCACTTCAAAGACATTTGTATGAGTTTTAATCAGAATATAATATGCATTTTAGTCTTATTAAATTTAACTTATCTCTAAAAGACCAATAAGACAATTTGAAGTTTGTCAATCAACCCTTTAAACTGATATTCAAAATAAAAAATAAACTCAATCACAAGTACATAAGATAGCACATCAAATTAATCTATCTAAATAGATTTATTACAAGGAACTGATCAACCAATTGAAAATGTAGATACCATTAGAGATAAATAAATACTTGATTTTTATATTGAGAATGAAAGATGAAATCAGTTGGTCTCAACACATATTGTCTTGCTCCAACTTAGTATTTCCAAAAGCAACTTCATAAGTACTACATAGGATATTGTCTTGAAAAAGTAATAGGAAAAATAAATACTCTTCTCACTTTCTAGAAATATCCCCTATATATAAATGAGGATTTAGTTCCATAATGAAAAGGAATACCCTTTCATTTGGAATCCAATTAACTAAAACTAACTAAACACTAAGAAAGCTAACTGACTAAAACTAACTTGACTATTGGACTCATTACATAAAATCATTTGAAAATAACAGTTTGAAATAGTTGGGAATAATTTTAATATTCAAGGGCCTTGCCACATTTTTTAATATGCTCCAAGTACTCTGTTGATTTATAGGTGTCTACATCCTGGATCAGGTTCCTAACAATGATCTCCCATGTGATGAACTGTTCCATCTGTTCCATAGTCCCCTTTAATTCAACTCCATTAATCTGGGCAATATCAAGGGAAACATTGAGAAGACCTCGACACTCTGAGATCCATTTGTCCATGTCTTTAATATCTTCATTTTGATCAATCAACTCAGGGAAACCATGTTGCACTATCTAATTGCATTCATCGTATTCATATTGTAACTGTTCATCAAATTCATTGTGTTTTTCCAGCAATCTTTCTACTTTTTCAATTTCCTTGGATTCTGCTTTGGTCATTGTCCTATCGTGCAATATCATTCCCAACCTATTTTAAATCCTATTATGCAAAACTACATTGTCCACATTCTTCTGAAAAACCATGCAGAATTCTCCCAAAAAACCTTGTAGGGTCTCAGATCTTTTGGTTAGGAATACAGAGGCAGTATCCACTCTTACAATCTATATTTGTCTAAGTAACTTCTTATTTTCTTGTTGCAGCTCTTTGCAATTCTTCTTCCACTATGAGTTATCAGAAGAAAGAACCATTGGTACCGGTTGTCCACTTCTTCTTACTGTTCCTTCATACAACCCTTTGTACTAGTCTCTGTGAATTATCCTTTGCTAGTGTGCAATATGGTTTTAACAATATTAACTCATCTATAGGATACACCTACATACTGAATTAAAATGAAATTTGCCTCATGTGAGCCATAGATATACTTACTGCAAGCATGAAATTGTAAACCTCTGTTTCAATTTTGAATTATGATGAGTAAACCTCTGCAAAACCTTTCTTTTATCCCGATAACTTATTCTTCTTCATCGGGATATCCTAAGCTGACAACTTTATTTTCTAATGCATCGACCCAAGTTGCCCTGATACTTTCATCGGCTATCGAGTTAACTCATTTGGCATCATAGCGATAAGAATTTTTTACTCGATGAATTTCTTTTCGCTACAACCTTCATCGATGGACATTTTCAATATTGCGCTTATCGGTATAAGTCTGACCGATAGCCTCATTGGCTATCGACAAGACAATTTTATGTTTTTGCCACTTATGTTTACTATGCTGATGAGCCTTATCGATATATGCTTCTCTGATATAGCCGTTGTTGATTCCATGTTGTAATTGGCAAGAGTGATGCTGATAGGTCTGACCTTGGATTTCCATGCTTGCTTATCGGTATATGATACACTGATCAAAAGCTAGTATATGTTTCCTAAGTGTATTTATCAGGGTAACTTAGCCCGATAGTGCAACTTTTAATTATTTGTAACTTTATACTTCCTCTTAAGGATACAAAATATTAATAATCAAACAGGAACTTCTACCATTCATAAGGGTGATGCCTTTTCTCATTATGCTTCTTGAGATTCTATAGAAATATACACCTTGGAAAGACTCATGCCTACAAGGATCCCAAATTTCCTTATCCTATCTCAATGCCACCCCCAATATGCCTGAATGATGGTTGAATCTTAGGAGATGGATCATAAATATAGAGGACTAATGTTATGAGATCATCCTTCACATAAAATCCAGTAGTAACTATTCTCATGATAAAAAGTGTTCGATGAATAAAGCCAAGAAATAGAGGAGAACAATATTTTAAGAGCATAATTAATTTGAAAAATTATATGCTAATAGTGGCTCTTTCTAGGGACATATGTTTCTTTATGAACATAGCAAGATCCTAGTTATCTTTGGGGAGTAGACCATTTTATAAAAAATACAACAAAAACAATCTAAACTAATATTGTGCAAAATAAATACTATTAGGTCCCGGAGACAACTGAGAGGAGGGGGGTGAATCAGTTGGCTAATAAGTTCAAACCAAAAACAACTTAACCAAAGGGTAAGTGCACAAAGATTGTGGTCAGAAAAGTGGACACACCAAAAAAAATACATGAAAAACACCAAAACGCGCATGGGGTATTTCAAATTTAGAGAACCCCGTATGTGTTTGGGCTTGTTTTGCTGAGCCTAACCAAAGCTAAATCACGTGCGCGGTTTGAAACATACTAACCACGTGCGTGGTTTAAAGAATAATAACCGCATACGTGGTTTAAAGCATACTAACTGTGTACGCGGTTTAAAAACTAAAACCACGTACGTGGTTATGTCTGTCAATAAAATACAATTCACTTACATTCCATTTGGTTTTTCAATGTGATATATACATAAAATATAGCATTTAATTATGTTTGAGAGTGGTTCCAAATCTCTAAGAGTTATAATGCCGATTCTAGTTTTTTGAGTATTCTTGGAAATTTCAGACTTAGTCAAATTTCAATAATCAGCATGCTCATATCAGCATTATGTCTCTCATCTCTTCCCTACATTCCGCTCTCTCTTCCTTAACCCCTACCTTTTTGTCTCTTAGGAATCTCCCTCTCTACTTTCTTCCCTCTCTTGGGTATCTCTCCATCTCTTTCTCATCTCCCTCACCCACTTTCTCTCTTTCATATATCCCTCTCTTTCTCTCCCTCTCTCAAATATCTCTATCTCTCAATCTATCCCCCTCTCTTAAGTGTCTCTCTCTCTCATTCTCTCCCTCTCCCTCCCCCTCCCTTTCTCTTCCTTTGTCAAGTATTTATTTCCCTCTAACTCTCTTTCTCTCGAGTCTCTCTCCTCTCTATCACATCTCTAGCTATCAACATTTATCTCTCTCTCTCTCTCTCTCTCTCTCTCTCTCTCTCTCTCCCATTCTTTTTCTCTTAAGTCTCTCTCCCTATTCCTCCATCTCTCTATCTCACTCTCATCCTCTTTCAAGTGTATCTCTTTCCCACTCTCTCCCTACCTCTACACCTCCCTTTCTATTTTTCACTTAAGTCTCTCTCTCTCTCTCTCTCTCTCTCTCTCTCTCTCTCTCTCTCTCTCCTTTATCTCTTGTCTCTCCCTCTCAGTCTCTATCTCACTTTCCTCCTTTCTTAGGTGTATCTCTCTCCCATTGCCTCCCTCTCCTCCCCCTCTCTTCCTCTCTAGGGTCAAAAGGTATTCTTAGGGGTCATATGGTATCCTAGGGATCAATGCATGTGTCCTAAGGGGTCATAGGACACCATATGACTCCTTAGGACACCATATGAGCTATAATGACACATAAGAGGTCATATGGAGTCCTAAGGGATCATAAGACACCATATGACCCCTTAGCACACCATACGACCCACAATGACACCAATTGGTATCCTAAGGGGTCATAAAACACTATATGACTTCTTAGGACACCATACGACTGATAACGACACCATATGGAGTCCTAAGGGGTCAAATAGTTTCCTAAGGGGTTGTAGGAGACCATATGACCCCTTAGGACACCATATGACCCCTAATGACACCATATGGTGTCCTAAGTGTTCATTAGGTGTCCTAGGGGTCATACGACACCATAAGACACAGAACGATACCATATGGTGTCTAATGGGTCATTGGACACCATATGACCCTTAGAACACAATATTACCCCTAACAACATATAAGGGGTCATCGGACACCATATGATCCCTTAGAATACCATAGGACCTCTAATGATGCCAAATAGTGTCCTAAGGGGTCATAAAACACCATATGACCCTTTTGGGCACCATATGGTAGTGTTATGGTTTGTATGGTATCCTGAGGGGTCATATGGCATCCTATGACCCCTTAGGACACCATATGATGTCGTTATGGATCGTATGGTATCTTAAGGGGTCATATGGTGTCCTAAGGTGTCATAGGACACCATATGACCTCTTAGGAAACAATATGACCTCTAATGACACCTAAGGGATCATATGGTATCCTAGGAGGTCATAGAATACTATATGACCCTTTAGGACATCGTACGACCCATAATGACACCATATGGAGTCCTAAGGGATCATATGGTGTCCTAAGGGATCATAGAACACCATATGACCTGTTAGGACACTATATGACCCATAATGACACTTAAGAAGTCATATGGAATCGTAGGGGTCATAAGACTCCATGTGACCCCTTAGCACACCATACAACCCATAATGACACCAAATGGTGTCCTAAGGGGTCAGAGAACACTATATGACCTCTTAGGACACCATACGACCCATAATGACACCATATGGAGTCCTAAGGGGTCAAATAGTGTCATAAGGGGTCGTAGGAGACCATATGACCCCTTAGGACATCATATGACCCCTAATGACACCATATGGTGTCCTAAGTGGTCATAAGGTGTCCTAGGGGTCATACAACATCATAAGACACATAATGATGCCATATGGTGTCCTAATGGGTCATAAGACACCATATGATACAACCCCTAACAACATCTAAGGGGTCATAGGATACTATATGATCCCTTAGCACACCATAGGACCTATAATGATGCCAAATAGTGTCCTAAGGGGTAATAAAACACCAAATGACCCTTTAGGACACCATATGGTGTTGTTATGGGTTGTATGGTGTCCTGAGGGGTCATATGGCATCGCATGACCCCTTAGGACACCATATGGTGTCATTATTGTTCGTATGGTGTGTTAAGGGATCATATGGTGTCCTAAGGGGTCATAGGACACCATATGACCTCTTAGGAAACAATATGACCTCTAATGACATGTAAGTGATCATGTGGTATTCTAAGGGGTCATAGAATACCATGTGACCCATAACGACACCATATGGAGTCCTAAGAGGTCATATGGTGTCCTAAGGGATCATAGAACACCATATGACCCATAACAACACCTAAGGGGTCATAATACACCATATGACACCTTAGTACACCATACGACCCATAAATATTATCCAACCAATACATCCACATGATCCAAAGAAACCAATACATTCATTTTCTTCAAACGTTCTACTTTATATCCTTCTTCTTTTAGAAAAAAGAAAACCCGACCACCTTTTCAATCTTCTTATCACCTTATATATATGCAAACAAAAAGAAGATATATTGGAGGGAGAGGAAAAGAGAGGGGATTGAGAGAGAGAGAGAGAGAGAGAGAGAGAGAGAGAGAGAGAGAGAGAGAGAGAGAGAGGCACCTTGTACGTGTTTGAGAGGCAGACAATACACATACATACACACATATGTGTATATATATATATATATATTTAATATATATTATATATATACATATATATAAATATTATATATTTTTTTATTTTTTATATTATATATTATATGTATATACACATATTATATAAATACAATAGCATATTATACACACTTCCAAGATTTAAACAAACTTAGCCCATATGCGCTATTTATAGTGAGAATAGCGTGTACACGCTTTTTATAGTACAAATAGCGTGTACGTGCTTTTTATAGTAAAAATAGTGTGTATGCGCTTTTTTTACTATAAAAAGCGCATACGCACTTTTTATGGTTAAGATAGAACGTATGCGCTTCTTACACCATAAGTACCTTGTACGCGCTTTTTATACCATAGGTACCCCATACGTGCTTTTGTCTATTTAGGCTTGGAAATAGGCCTAAATGACAAAGCTACAGTTTGGAAGTTTGATTTCTCTCCATTTCTATCCTTTTTGGCATTTTTATTTCATTAACTTGGTTTCTCGACTTTGTCATCATCAGGTTTACACATCATCAAGTGGGTATTTCTAAAATTTCCACCATATTTTCACCCATCTTCTTAGCTTTCTAACCATATCATTTTTTTAAATTTGAATAACAATAACATATTATTATTGAATTTCTTTTACCAAAGTCTCCATAGTTGTCACAGACATAAGTGCACTATTTTTTTAATAACTTTTGATATAATTATCCATATTTTAAAAAAATTATATATTATTGTAGTGAACTTGATTCTTTACAATTTTTAAAAAAATTGCATTTTCATTTTTTTTAGTGCAACTTATGCTTCATGCACGAACAGGTACCTAATTTTCAGGATGTGCTTGATCGAAAAAATCATAAAAAAAAAATTCTCAACAAAAAATTACAAACAAATACACATATTCTAGTGTTCACTCTTTACTATCTTTCTGGCAAAGGATTTGTCAAAATACAAAATATAAATATGACTTTGTTGATGCGCACTTCAGACACTATGTTATGTTTTTCTGACAAAATCAGGGTCTATTTTTCGTGTGTGAAGGATTTGACCCCCTCAATCTTATCCAATTTTGAAAACATTTAGTAGTTTGGAAACTAGATTCAGAGTACTACAATATTTGTTCTTTGATTATCTTCATATCTTGAGTGGATGACTTTCAAATTTTGCCCCAAGTTCAGGTTCACCTGATTTCAGAAAAAAAGTGTCGACTTATACCCCCCTTTTTGACCACCATCTTTGTGCACTTACGCGAAACTTAATGCTTAATACCAATGAACCAAACTTTATGTCGGTAGATAGTTTATCAGTTAATAGTAGTACTAGTAAAGATTAATGCATGAAACAGAAAGACAATAACATCCACAACACATAACACCAATATTTGTACATGGAAACCCTGTAAGGGGAAAAACCATGGTGGGAAACCTTGCCCACAATCAGATGATACTACTATAGATAGTATGTGTATACAAATGGGGTCTACACATGCAGAAAGGCAAAGAGCCTAGATCTCACCACTCAAACACAGATAGGAGTCACACTGACTACAATTGGATGGTTAAATCCACTAATGATGTACTGCTCAAAATAACATCTTCATATGCTGGATTCAGTACCGGTTTAGTTCTAATATGCCTTCTTCATACCTTCCTTTAATCTAAATGATGTCTGCATGTATAACTCTGCTTATATTCGCATATACCTTGTTACAATCCTTTTCTCATTCACATATCGATCTTACAAATAAGTGATAACTTAATGATGAATGAATAGTACCAAACTGGTACTGAGAGGGGGGGGTGAATCAGTACAGGCAAAAACTCAACCTTAAATGAGTTTGTCAACTAACACTTATGCACTGACAGACAAACATCAGCACTGGTCCTTTAACAGAGTTCAACCGGCAAAACCCAGTATAACTGAGACAAGCAAAGACTGGTTGACACTTATCTTCTCACATAATCTAACTCTTCATTCCCATTTCACTCTAATGCATGAACATGCAATCTACCATCAAAGATGTACATATTACAGCAAGATCAACATGCATCACCACTTAATCAGAAAATAATCATAACATCACATGAAGAAAGCATCACACATGACACACACATTTTTCACATGGAAACCCAATTGGGAAAAACCACGGTGGGGATGAATACCCACAAGCTATTTTTGAACTCTTTAGAAGTTCGCTCTATTAGAAGCCTTGTCTAGTTAAAGACAGATGCAATAGGTTCTGTTAGGAACCGATCCTGTTAGGGATCACCCGGTTAAGGGATGGCTACAATACCCAGTTAAGGGTTAAACCCTGTTAAGGGTACCTTGTTAGAGGATTTCAAGAACTCAATAGCTAAAGGATATCAATGACTCAGTAGCTTCGAGTTACCCTGTTAAAGGATTTTCAACAAGCTGGTTAAGGCTACCTTGTTAGGGGATTTTCACAACTGTTGAAGTGGTTAGAGATCAATAGGTATATCAATGACCTGATAATATCACTCAATGCCAATGCAGATCTGCTTAAGCTCCTCTTCACCTTCTGCACTTATACTCTGCAGATATGACTTCTCTCCTCTGGTATGGCAAGAATCACATATCTCTTCTCTTAGATACACACACACAACCTTTTCCAACAACCTCTAAAAGAATCACAACATCGACCTTATAGGACAATAGATAGGTCGGTAGCATAAACCTTAAACCCTAAACCTATTAGGTTAAGCAATTCAAACGGTTCAATCCTGACTGTTGAACATACTGCATTAAATGCAATATATCTTGAATAAATCTCAAGACATTCTCTATCGTTCATTATCCACCGATTTCATGGTAGCTTATAATCCATCATGCGTTTTCACCATTTACAAACTTCACACATTCCCGAGGTAGATAGAGATAGTCTTCTTCATGCAAAATCCTTCACGCGCATAAGGCTGTCATGGCAACACAATCTATTCTTTGTTATACTGCTAACTCATCAC
The DNA here is from genome assembly GCF_030272615.1 of Cryptomeria japonica. NCBI lineage: Eukaryota > Viridiplantae > Streptophyta > Pinopsida > Cupressales > Cupressaceae > Cryptomeria > Cryptomeria japonica. The sequence continues at coordinate 192,742,107 of NC_081412.1, read as the reverse complement.
ACAAAGATCACTGATTGAGTCACACAGGCTTGGAGTACTCCAACCGAAAATCTTGAAGTGGAAACTACCTATCAACCGGTAGTCATACAATGCTTCCATGTGTTGGTTCCCATGACTACATGTCAGTTCACCTTGACATGCTGGTTCACCTTGAACAAATATACCGCTTTACTTTGGCATATATACCGGTTCTCACATATGCCGGTTCTCTCTTCATATCACATATTGACATCAATGACAACATACAATATCATTATGTCCTCATATCGGTTCACATAATGCCAACAATAAGATCTTACATTTATACCATAACCTAAGACCAATTTTAGTAGGTCAGCTCTAAAAGATATTACAATAAAAGAAATTACAAATAAAACAATAACCGATGCAATAACTGATTCAACATGTCAGCTTAATTCATTTACAACAATATTAAATCATTTCCATAGCATGCCATGCTGATCTGGAATAGATAAGCTCACCGATGCTTATCCTTGACGTATTTGCTGGTAATAGCAAATATGCAAACTCGAATATACCAGTGAATAAATCTCCAAGACAAAGTGTCCAAATGATCTCTTTGACATAACCAAGTATTTTCCATATCATTTCAAGTGCCGGTGAACAATATATCCTGTTGGTGTACCAGATACCGGTGAACATTGTCAATTCTCCAAGTGCCAGTAGGCTGACCAAAATTGATAAATGTTAATAGGTGTTGACATCAATGACAAAACCATATCAACATATCCAAAATACCAACAATCTCCCCCTTTGGCATTGATGGCAACACAAGATGGAAAAAACATCAAAGTGCCAAAATAGAAATGCCAAATACCAAAAACCAACAATCTCCCAAAAGAGATAAAAACCAGAAATCAAAATTCAGGTACAAAGAGTAATCAATCTCTCTCAAAATAACAATCTCTCCCCCTAGGAGTAACATGTGTTTTTCCATATCAATCTCTCCCCCTTTGACATCAAATGCCAAAGCAATACAAAAACCAAGTTCAAATACAAAATACCAACTTATTCAGTATACCAACTACTCCCTCTAAGAAGTAGCTCTCCTCATCAAAAGCCGGAGTAAAAAATTTCAATGTTAGTTCTGCCAGTTGATGACAAACATGAACTGTCTAAGTCTCTACCGGTAGGGGTATGAGCCCAAGATGATCTCTGAGATATTCAAAAGTCTCCTTAGGCAAAGGTTTAGTGAAAATATCTGCAATCTGGTCTTTAGTATTCACATAAACCAATTTTACTTCTTTTGCTTCAACATTCTCCTTTAGAAATTCAGTTTGATAGAAACATGTTTAGTTTTAGAATGTAGTACCGGATTCTTTGATATATCAATCATTGTTGTATTATCACAATAGATAGTTATAGGTTCCTTTCATTTTACCTTTATGATCTTCAACATTTGCTTAAGCCATAATACCTGTGTATAGTTAGTTGCTGCTGCAACATATTCTGATTTTGTTGTTGATAAAGATGTGCAACTTTTTTTCTTACTGTAAAGCGGAAAATAATCGAACCCTAGTCGTTCTCCCCTCCCCAACTCCAAGGAGAGAGAAGGGAGAGTCACTAGGGTTGGTGGTTTTCACTTAGGGGAGACTTTACATTCAAAATAGGGGTTGAAACCCACAAGATCCAATCCCACGCAATGCAAGATTGGATTCTATATGAGTTTCAAGGGTTGTGATAGCAAGGATACCCTCTTTTGTAAAGAATGTAGATGGAATGATTTGAACTAGGAATGCATAGAAAGTGAGAAAGATTCGCTTATAAACTGAGATAGGGATATAGGATGAAGCTGCGGACCTGGAATTAGCAGTAAAATGTCGATACGGCGCTGTCCTGCAAATTTGAGCAAAAGTTGTTAGGACGATGGCGCCCGGCGCCACGGTCCTCCAAAAAATCCGCGAAACGAAGGGGGATCTGTTCGTCTCTGCACAAGGATTCCAGATCTTCAATTTCAGCCGCGTACCTGCAACCTACACACAGAAAAGCGAAGACGATTGGGGGGTTAGGGATTAGGGGTTTGCCTTTAGGTCAAACCCCTGTTTTGGAATTAACCAAGAAATGAGAAATTGCTGTAAATGTAATGTAAAACAAGTACTAATACCTTGTTGTAAGGATGTTTGTATCCTTATATGCGAAGGTATAGATGTTGTTGTTTGTTGTATGTTGTATGTTGTAGCATGTAATGTGTTGTAAGTGATCTCCTCTTCAATGGTTGAATCCTTGTCTTGAATGCAACACTTAGCCTTGAATGGAGACTTGAAATGATCAATTACTTGAAGGAATGCTTGAATGCTTGAATGCTTGAGTATAGTTTCCACGCTTGTACACATATATCCTTCTTATCCAAATGGGAGAGGCAAATGTAGTTTATATACTTGCCAATTAGGGTTAATAGACTGATTTTCCCGACCTTAGGCCGACCAGGAAAGTATATTTTCCAAATTGCAAACAAAAGGACCCGAAGCCCCATAGGAGACCGGGCCCAAAATAGGGCCAGGGACCAGGGCGCTGGGCGCCGTGGTCCTGGGGGACCAGGGCGCTGGGCGCCCTGGTCCTGAAGGACCAAGGCGCTAGGCGCTCTGGTGCCCCCTCCCGGGACAGCAGGGTGCAAAGGAGGTTCAGGCCAGGGTGCAAGAAAATGCAGTTTTTGGTGTCGTGAGCAAGTTTTGGGGTCTCCATTCAGGTTCCGTGTTGCGTCACCATCGTGAAGACCGAAATGCAGTCGAAATTGCAAGTGTCACAATTTTAGGATGCTACATTTAGCCCCCACTTTAGTGGGAGTATAAGCGTACGCTCATACTTCCGGTAAATTACAAGGAAACAACATTGAAAAACTTTCACCACGTCAAGGAGGCAAGATACACCAAGCCCCCAGTGGACTAAGGATCTTATGACTTCAATTGACAAAGTAAAAGGGAAGATCACGAGGGAGAACCATGACTGTCAGTAGTAAGGTTGCCTCACTATGAGTCATGGAAGAAAGATATCAAAAATTTTCAAGGCAAAGCTAAATTTGCCAAGAAATTTTCAAGTATCTTGAAAATATATGAATGGGATGTATGCCCCCCTACGTTAAAGCGATCGCACACACCTCACCGGGGGTGATTGCTTTAAGGTAGTGATACATATAAGAAATGAGAAAGGAGCATGTTATCACAAGGATTTAGCCCCCAAGTGTGAGATAAGCCCAAGGATAATAGACACAAAACACAAAGCATAAGGTGACTTCGCTTTCCTCGGGGTCAGTATGCTGTATGATAATTCATGTATATCATATGTATGTATGCATAATTGTTCTTCATTCCCCAATCAAGGAAGGTCACCTAGAAGAAGGGAACACATGTGTCTTTTGAGTCAACAAGAGATCTCAATGCTTTGCATCGTCCTCAAGTAGATAACACTAAGGACAACAAATAGAAGAATGAGAGTAACATATAGAAGAAGTAACAAAAGAGAGGAGGAGAGAATCTGCTATGCTAATGAAACTAGTCTAGCACGTCATCTACCCCATGATCTTGCTGATCAATGTTTCGGGAAGGTAGGGAACACGCTAGAGGAGGAACATCCAATACAGCAGATGGAGCTATCACAAGATCCAAACAAGGGCTATGTTCATGTCCCAAGCCGCGGTGTTCTTGTCTAGGAGCTAGGATAAGTGCTTTAGAAAATTCATTAGATAAATGGTTATCAATATCAACAAGTTCATATTCACTATCAGAATGAACAAGAGTAACATTTGCATCATGAATAACAGTTTCATCTATATCATCATCAAGATTTATAAAAATAGGATCTTTAACTCGCACAGGATCAAGACCATCATGCATCTTATGTTTAGGAGATTTCGGCTCAATCGTCGGCTGAGGAGAAAATGGAATAATGCTTGTTGAAGGTGTTTTTGGGGATTGCAAAGTTTGAGAAGTAGCTGCCTGAGCTCTAAGACGACGCTTTCGTCGGCGTTCACATGTAGAACTATTTTGTCTAGTCTTAGTAGGAAGTTGAGAAGATTGAAGAGGAGGAATGTTCTCATCCTTATCACTTGGGTGTTTAGGTTGTGGTCTCTTAGGCTGAACAATAGGAGAAGAGGAAGGTCTCTTCTCTCCATAAGAGGAAGGAGGAGGAACTGCTCCATATAAGGGAGGAATATTTGGTTTAGGAAGGAGAGCAAGTCCATCATGACGAGGAGGTATAGGTCTACTCTTAGGAAGTTTATTAGATATAGGCATAGTCACATCCATAGGAATGGGTTGGGAATCTTCTTGAGGAAAGACATTAGTTTTATCTTTCAAAGGAAGAACTTCCTTCTCAAGAATGATAGGAATATCAAGTTTGGGTGTTCTAGGTTCACTTAGAGATAGGATCATATCTTTTTTCCACTTTCGATAAGATTTGAAAAGATGATCACTTCGCGGAGGAAGAGATTGGGATTGTTTAGGCCAAAAGTAATCTATAGGAACACTAGAAGTTCTTTCAGCTGGTTTAAAGAGACTATGATTGACAGTAACAACTTCACCATTATGGGGAAATTTCAAACACTTGTGAATAGGAGAAGCAATAGCTTTCATGGAAGATAGCCAAGGATAGCCTAGCTTCACACGAAATTGTTCGGATGATGGAATAATAGCAAAGTACACATCAAGGGATTTGTTATGGACCTCAATAGGTAATGTAATAGAACCCATTGCAGGAGAAGAAAATGCATCAAATAATTTCACAATCACATATGTTTTGTCATAGATCACTTGATTCAATTGCAAAGTAAAAATAAATTCTTTAGTAATAACATTAACCATGCAAGAAGGATCAATAAGCACTCCACGGCAAGGTGTATTTTTGACTTTTGCAACTATATATAAAGGACCATTAGGTGCCCTGATAGTTTCACTAGAATCAAATGTGATGGAAGGTTTTTTAGGGATTTTCTGCTGCTCCACAAAGTTAATCACATTCGGAGTCATAGACACGAGATCATCAGGTGAGACAGAGGAATCAGTAGTATCAATCGCATTAGAAGTATGAGAAGGTAATGGATCAGTAAAAATCTGAAGATTTTGGTTAGGGGGAGCTACAGATGTATTGCCTTTATCATTCACACCAGAAACAGAGATAGTATTATTATCAATCAAATCTTGAATTTTACCCTTTAAAGCAAAACATTTTTCAGTATCATGTCCAAGTTGACGATGAAATTGACAAAAAGATTTGTTATCAAAATAGGGTGAATTAATCTTTGCAGGATCAATTTGCCTTATAGGAGGAAGAGTAAGCACATTTTGTTCCAATAACTTATTCATAATACTATGCAATGATTCATTCAAAGGAGTAAACTTTCTTTCTTTCTTGAAAAACTTAGAAATAGGAGGCACACCTGATGCTGCATTCACATTGTTGTTGATGATGTTTTCATTGAATTTAATGGACTCTCTGTTCGGTTTAAACTTCCCAAATGGTTGTTGACTACTATCACCCTTATCATTCGGAGCCATAGGATGTGATTGTTCCATTTGACTCACAGTCAGTTGATAATTGTGAAGAGTTGCGCACAACTGTTGGAAAGAAGTAAACTCAGAAAACAGCAGTTTTTCTCTAATGTCTTTTTGTAAATTAGAAATAAAGATTCTTTGAATATCATTGTCAGGCACTGGAAAAGAAATTTGAGCATACAAATGCTTATATCTACCAATGAAATCAGTCACTTTTTCTTTAACACCTTGTTTACAATGCATTAAATCAATCAAAGTAACTTTAGGACTTATATTGTTTTGAAATTGTTGAATGAAAGCATTTGCAAGTTGTTCGAAAGAAGTAATAGAATAGGAAGGCAATGAGCAATACCATTGTAGGGCTTTGTCTCTTAATGTTCTAGTAAACAGTTTTGCAAGCAACCTTTGGTCATAAGCAAAATCAGTACATATTGTTTGAAAAGTCTTAACATGTGTTAGAGGATCACCCTTACCATTATAAAGCTCCAAATGCGGAATTTCAACATGTTTAGGGGGGATAGCTCGAACAATGTCAAGAGAAAGTGGGCTCGCAATGTCAAATGTGGTCACACTAAACTTAGATTGATTCATAGAGGCAATTTGTTGCTGTAAAGAAGAGACAGTTTGTGCAAGATTGTTAATGGTCGCTTCAGTCGAAGAGTTCATATTAGACGTGTTAGATTGTGATGGATGTGTTATGTTATTGAAAGAAGGTAGAGAGTAAGGTGGTGGGACACTATGATAGTTAGTCATAGGAGATGATTGGATAGGAGGAACACTACAAGGAGGAATGGAATGGTTAAATGAATTGCCCCCTTGCGTCATGTTCATTTGTGGAGATATAAGAGGAACACTCACTGAAGGAATGAATGAAGAAGTTGGATTGAATGAAGGAAGAGGATTGATTGAAGAAGAGGGATTGCCCCCATGACTAGTGATCATAGGAGGAATGTCTTGTGTTGAAGTAGTCATTATGTTTGATGTAAAAGTAGGTATGCTAGCAATAGAAGTCATCAAAGGATTAGAATGATTGACTTGAGTAGGAGGTTGTGTATAACCTAAGGTTTCGGCACAACTTTTCATAGGCATCACATTTGAATCCACAATGTGTGCAATACCACGCAAAATATCAATTCCATTCTTATCACTTTGAAGCATACGTTTTAGACCCTCAATTAAAGGAAGAGCTTGACTATCAGGGTATTCTTGAGACATCCATTGTCGAAAATCGTCAAATTGGTTATCCAATTTTGAAAGTTATTCTACAGAAACCTCATGGAGAGGTTCTTCATCATTAAGAGGATTAGAGGAATTACCCATGTCCTCGTTAAAAAGGCCATTCAAATTAGGTTCCATCTCCTCAGTAATTAAACCTTGGAAGGACTTAATTCTAAGGCTTCGTCTAACGGGAATAGTGTAAGTAGGGCTTATTGTTGTAAAACTCATGCACTAAAGCAAGAGAGAAGATTTTGAATTTTTAGAGGTAGCAAATTTCAGTAAAACCAGCCAATCTTCTAGATTTAAGCTGTTAAATGCAATCAGGACAATCTCCCGAAATTTCAGAAAAAATGTCCAGGACCGTGGCGCTCGGAGTGCACACGGTCCTCGCAACTTTTTTCAAAATTTGTAGGGATGAAAGTTATGATGATTTTACAGCTAACCTGAAAAAATTGAGTGATTTTACGATCTGTAGATAGGCCAAATTAAAGTTGCAATCTCAAAATTGAACCCTACCAAGATTGTCGAAAAATGCAAAATTTGAATTTTGAAAAAGAGAGGGAAACTGAAATTTTGAATTTTATGATTTTAGAGGGAATACCAAAAGCAATGCAAGTTTTGAAATTTGAAGGTTGACTCAATTTCACACAAAATTCAATTTTGAAAGCGGAAATCAAAGTTGTTGTAATTAAGCACTTAATTTCAAAAGTCACAAATTGCAAAAATTTGAATAGAGCATTGAAATTTCGAATGAATGCTAACACACTTTTCAGATTTAGGACTGTAAGAAACACAATTTTGACATGAATTTTAGTTTCAACAATTTTTGAATGATTAGAAGCCTCAATCCAAGCAATCGCTAGACCAACTTTGACTGTAATTTTGAAAGTGTTAAAATTGATAAAATCAGCCAAAATTCTGGATTTTAGTAGAAAAATACAATAAGATCTAGCTCCCGAAATTTCAGAAAAAATGTCGGGGACGATGGTGCTCGGAGTGCACACGGTCCTCGCAACTTTTTTCCAAATTTTCAGGGATGAAAGATATTATGATTTTATTGCGGAATCTAGTGTTACAGCAGATTTGGAAATGTTTTGATCAGTGAAATTGTCGAACAAAGGTTGAATCAAGAGGGTTTCAAAAATTAGGGTTTTTACACTTAACCACTTAATTTTCAAAATTAAAGCACAAATATGAATTGATAATTTGTAATAGAAGGGCAGATCTGAAACAAGCATTTAACAGTTAAACATTTCACAAGTTTAATTACTTAAAAAGAAAATTTAGGGTTTTTATGCAATTAACCTCTAAAATTTTGCAAAAGATCAAACATGGAAATGTAATCAAGGAATCCAATTTTCAGATCTAACTATGAATAATCAGAAAGGATGTTCACGTCGGGTTCACCAAAATGTAAAGCGAAAAATAATCGAACCCTAGTTGTTCTCCCCTCCCCAACTCCAAGGAGAGAGAAGGGAGAGTCACTAGGGTTGATGGTTTTCACTTAGGGGAGACTTTACATTCAAAAGAGGGGTTGAAACCCACAAGATCCAATCCCATGCAATGCAAGATTGGATTCTATATGAGTTTCAAGGGTTGTGATAGCAAGGATACCCTCTTTTGTAAAGAATGTAGATGGAATGATTTGAACTAGGAATGCATAGAAAGTGAGAAAGATTCACTTATAAACTGAGATAGGGATATAGGATGAAGCTGCAGACCTGGAATTAGCAGTAAAATGTCGATACGGTGTTGTCCTTCAAATTTGAGCAAAAGTTGTCGGGACGATGGCGCCCGGCGCCACGGTCCTCCGAAAAATCCACGAAACAAAGGGGGATCTGTTCGTCTCTGCACAAGGATTCCAGATCTTCAATTTCAGCCGCGTACCTGCAACCTACACACAAAAAAGCGAAGATGATTGGGGGGTTAGGGATTAGGGGTTTGCCTTTAGGTCAAACCCCGATTTTAGAATTAACCAAGAAATGAGAAATTGCTGTAAATGTAATGTAAAACAAGTACTAATACCTTGTTGTAAGGATGTTTGTATCCTTATATGCGAAGGTATAGATGTTGTTGTTTGTTGTATGTTGTATGTTGTAGCATGTAATGTGTTGTAAGTGATCTCCTCTTCAATGGTTGAATCCTTGTCTTGAATGCAACAATTAGCCTTGAATGGAGACTTGAAATGATCAATTACTTGAAGGAATGCTTGAATGCTTGAATGCTTGAGTATAGTTTCCATGCTTGTACACATATATCCTTCTTATCCAAATGGGAGAGGCAAATGTAGTTTATATACTTGCCAATTAGGGTTAATAGACTGATTTTCCTGACCTTAGGCCGACCAGGAAAGTTTATTTTCCAAATTGCAAACAAAAGGACCCGAAGCCCCATAGGAGACCGAGCCCAAAATAGGGCCAGGGACCAGGGCACTCGACGCCATGGTCCTGGGGGACCAGGGCGCTGGGCGCCCTGGTCCTGAAGGACCAGGGCGCTGGGCGCTCTGGTCCCACCTCCCGAGACAACAGGGTGCAAAGGAGGTTCAGGCTAGGGTGCAAGAAAATGCAGTTTTTGGTGTCATAAGCAAGTTTCGGGGTCTCCATTCAGGTTTCATGTTGCGTCACCATCGTGAAGACCGAAATGCAGTCGAAATTGCAAGTGTCACAATTTTAGGACGCTACACTTACTCAACCAGGAAATTAATCTACTTTCAAGAAAAAATGCTCTGCTGGTGGTGCTTTTTCTGTCATCTACATCTCCTACCCAATTTGCATCTGTGTATGCACATAATTCAAAGTTTTCATCTTTAGGATACCATAAGCCAAGATTTGTAGTGCCTTGTAAGTACTGGAAAGTCCTTTTTACTACTGATTCATGATTTTCTCTAGGATTACTCTGGAAGCTTGAAACAATACATACTGCATTCATAATATTAGGTCTTGTTTGTGTCAAATACAGTAAACCTCCTATCATAGATTTGTACCTAGTCAGATTAACAGGTGTAGGTTCATCCCTTAGGGATAATTTGTCATTTGTAGTCATAGGTGTACTTACCGGTTTAGAGTTTTCCATCCCAAATTTCTTTAGTAACTCCTTCAAGTACTTAGATTGACTCAAGAATATACCTTTATCAATTTGTGAGATCTGCAATCCTAAAAATAATTTTATCTCTCCAATCATAGACATTTCAAATTCTTGTTGCATTTCAATAGAAAATTATTTACATAATCCATCTTCTCCTCCAAAGATTATATCATCAACAAAAACTTCTATAACCAAGATGTCATCATTAGTCACTTTATAGTATAAATTCATGTCAGCATTACCTTTAGAAAACCAATCTTCAAAAGATATTTATCCAATCTAGCATACCAAGCTCTTGGAGCTTGCTTCAACCCATTCAAATCTTTCCTTAACCTGCAAACCATATCTTTGTTATCTCTCAAAGAAAATCCATCAAGTTGCTTAATGTAAACTTCTTCTTCAATATCTCCATTTAGAAATGCATATTTAATATCCATTTGATATACTTTGTAGTTCTTGTGTGCTGCAAAAGCCAAGAATAATCTGACTGCCTCAATTCTAGCTACCGGTGCAAAGGTTTCATTGTAATCAATTCATTCTTTCTGTGAATATCCCTTACAAACTAGTCTTACTTTATTTCTAATTACCTTACCATCTTCATTGAGTTTGTTTCTGAATACCCATTTTGTTCCAATTACATTTTTGTCTTTAGGTCGGGGAACTAATGTCCATGTGTTATTCTTTTCAATTTGTTCTAATTCTTCTTCCATAGATTTAATTCGATGTTTATCTTCACATGCCTCATTAATTGATAATGGCTCAATTTGAGAAATAAGACATACCTCTTCATTTAATAGTCTTCCTCTTGTCATAACTCCTTGATATTTGTTTCCAATTATTTGATCTTCAAAGTGGTTCAATCTTACATATCAGGGTGTCTTTGTTTGTTGTTGTTCTTCAGTTACAGTGGAATTTTCAAATGATACCCGTGTAACTGGATCTTCATTTTATACCAATGGGTTCAATGTAGGTTCATTTGTCAGTATCTTTATTGCTGGTTTAGAGTCTATATACCTTGAAGTTTCTCTAAACTATTCATCAATTTTCACATTTTTACTCTCAACAATTTTCTGCAATCTCTTGTTAAAACATCTATATGCCTTGCTCTTAGATGAATAACCAAGAAATATTCCTTCACCACTTCTAGGATCAAATTTTCCAATATACTCATCTCTTCTAATATAGCATTGGCTTCCAAATATTTTGAAATATTTAAGAGTAGGAGTAATACCAAACCATAGTTCATGAGAGGTCTTACCAGTTTCACCTTTGATGTGAACTTTATAGAATGTATAGACCGCTGTGCTCACTGCTTCTCTCCAATACACGTGGTATATTTGCTTCTGATAATATACTTCTAGGTGCATCCAAGATAGTTCTATTTTTCCTTTCTACAACTCCATTCTATTGTGGTGTCCAGGGTGCTGATAACTGTCTTCTGATTCCATTCACTTCATAGAATGTATTAAACTCCTTAGATGTGAATTCACCTCCTTGATCTGATCTCAGACATTTGATTTTCTTACCAGTTTCATTTTCTACCATCACCTTGAATAGCTTGAATTTCCCAAGTGCTTTTGAATTTTCTCTGAGAAAAGTAACCTAGCACATTCTAGAATAGTCATCAATGATTAGCATGAAATATCTATCACCTTGTAAGCTTTTAGTTCTAGCTGGACCACATAAATCAATATGAATTAATTCAAGACCATTATTGGATTTTTCTAGAATACTTTTAAAAGATGCTCTAACTTGTTTTCCAAATTGACATTCCTTACATACTGGATTGTGAGGTTTAACGATTTTAGGTAAATCTCTAACTGCTTTAGTTGTAATGATTTTCACAATGCAATCAAAGTTTACATGATAGAGTCTCTTATGCCACAACCAACTTTCATCAATATGTGCAATCAAGCATGTCTTTTCATTGTTATTCAAATGAAAGATATTACCTCTAGTTTGATTATTGGTCGCAATTTCCAAACCAGTTTTGTGCATAATTTTGCATTTCCCATTCTTGAATTGTAATTGAAATCCTTTTTCAGCTAATTGACCAACACTTAAAAGATTATGCTTTAAACCTTCAACATAGTAAACATTGTCGGTATTATGTGTACCATCGAGAGATATAGTACCTTTTCCATTGATCAAACAAGCTTTATCATCTCCAAATCTTACTAGGCCTCCATTATATTCCTGAAAAGTCAAGAATTTACCTTTATCACCAGTCATATGATGTGAACATCCTGAATCAATGATCCATTCATCGTTAACTTCAACTTTAGCTACTAGGGCCTTCTCTACCAGTTGAACAGTAGGTGTCGGTTGATCTTTTGTTATAGCAACAAAGGCCCATCCTTCGTCTATCGGATCCTCATCAAAATCATCAGTGACTCCTTCATCAACAAGATAACAAGATTTGTCTTTATTCTTCTTAAATCTATATCTCTGATATTCAGGGTTAGGCTTGTATGTTCTTCTAGCTTCTTCTCTCAATCTTGCATGTCTATCAGGGCATCTTGAATCCATATGACCAATCTTATTATAGTTAAAACATTTAAAGGGTTCTTTACATCCAACTAGACCTTTAGGCATTTTCCTTGCAAATAGTGCTTCAAGTTCTTCATTTTCTCTTCTGCTTTCTTCAAGTTCTCTTGCATAAAAGGCTTTCCAATCAAATTTGTCAAATGATGGTGTGGATGATGTTGATGCCTTAAAAGCTAAATTTGTCTTTATAGTAGCAATAGGACCAAATTCCTCAATCTTAAAAGATGAAAGTTTTCCAATCAATGTGCCCCTAGTTACTGATGTATTAGGCATTGTTCTTAACTCATTTATAGTATTAACTTTCATTTTGTATGCTGGTGGCAATTCTCTTAAAACTTTTTTTAAAAAAATTCATCTTCACTTAAGGTTTCTCCACAATATTTAATACCCAAAACAATTTCATTTACTCTTTCCATAAAAGCAAAAATCCATTAATCTTCTTCCATTTTCAGATTTTCATACTTGACCCGGAAGCTTTCAATTTTTGCAATTTTGACTGTGGAATCTCCTTGATTAAATGTTTCCAAATGGTCCCAAATAGCTTTAGTAGTAGATCTATCTGATAAACCCATGATTTGCTGATTTGATAATGCGCTCAAAAGTGCTTCCCTTGCTTTGCAATCATTTTCCTCATCTTTTCCTAAGGTAGGTGGATTAGGATGACCGGGAGTAGGAGCAGTATAGCCATTCTTTGTAACTTCCTAGATGTCCTTCCCAATGCAATTCAAATGTGTCTCCATCCTGATCTTCCATATGCCATAGTTGGTTCCATCAAGTTTAGGATTGTCCTTCCTGAAATAGTTAGAAGACATTGGACCTCCTCAATTTGTTAAACTTATGCAAAAAGAGGACTAGGCTCTGATACCAATTGTTAGGTCTCGGAGACAACTGAGAGGGGAGGGGTGAATCAGTTGTCTAATAAATTCAAACCAAAAACAACTTAACCAGACTTAATGCTTAATACCAGTGAATCAAACTTTATGTCGGTAGACAGTTTATCAATTAATAGCAGTACCAGTAAAGATTAATGCATGAAACATAAAGACAATAACATCCACAACACATAATACCAATATTTGTACGTGGAAACCCTGTAATGGGAAAAACCACAGTGGGAAACCTTACCCATAATTAGATGATACTATTGCAGATAGTATGTGCATACAAATGGGGTCTGCACATGTAGAAAGGCCAAGTGCCTAGAGCTCACTACTCAAAGACAGATAGGAGTAAAACTGACTACAATTGGATGGTTAAATCCAATAATGATGTACTACTCAAAATAGCATCTTCATATGCTGGATTCAGTACCGGTTTATTTCTAATATGCCTTCTTCATACCTTCCTTCAATCTGAATGATTTTTGTGTGTATAACTCTGCTTATATTTGCATATACCTTGTTACAATCCTTTTCTCATTCGCATATCGATCTTACAAATAAGATCTTACATTTATACCAAAACCTAAGACCAATTTTAGTAGGTCGACTCTAAAAGATATTACAATAAAATCAATTACAAATAAAACAATAACCGATGCAATATCCGATTCAACATGTTGGCTTAATGCATTTACAACAATATTAAATCATCTTCATAGCGTGACATGCTGATCTGGAATAGTTAAGCCTATCGGTGCCTATCCTAGACCTATTTGCCGATAACAACAAATATCCAAACTCAAATATACCAATGAATAAATCTCCAAGAGAAAATGTCCAAATGATGTCTTCGACATAACCAAGTATTTTCCATGTCATTCCAAGTGTCGGTGAACAATATATCCTGTCGGTGTACCAGATACCGGTGACTGTGCATAAGTCACTTGCTTTCTGATGAACATTGCCAATTCTCCAAGTGCCAGTAGGCTGACTAGAGTTGATAAGTGTTAATAGGTGTTGACATCAATGACAAAACCATATCAACATATCTAAAATACCACCAAATACTCCTTGCCATTTTCTCAAGAAAACAAATGTTTCAAATATTTCCCGTGGACTGGAAAGTCCTAAATTTCCCCATCAAGATTTTGCAAAAAGTATGTGTTCTCTCCTCCCTTTACAACAATGATGTAAGGGCCAAGCCAAAGTGCTTCAAATTTTCCATGTTTTTCTTTGTCCCGATCCTTCACATTCGATTTTAGTACCCATTCTCCTTCTTTGAAGGTTTTGTAATGTGCTTTCTTATCATGCAAGAGTTTAATCTATTGCTACTTCTTGATATTCTGTTTTTGAGCCTCTCTTCTAATTTCATCAAGTTCTGCCAACTTTGTCAACCTATCATCCATGAAGTTAATATCTTCCAACTGTTCCTGTGTAACAAACTTATAGACTAGGAGTAGATTATTCAAAGGCATCCTTGCTTACTTTTCATAGACCAACTCATATATAGAAAATCCCGTAGACTTCTTAGTGGTTATCCTATCAGCCCATACTGCTAAATTTGACTTTGAATCCCATGCCTTCTTATTATTACCCAACATCCTTTTGATTATTTTCAGGAGATTTTTATTACTAGACTCAGCTTGTCCATTTATTTGCAGATGATAAGGTGAAGAGTAAGATAAAATAATACCATAAGATTCACAAAAATTAGAAAATTCTTTTGACCTAAAACACATCCCATTATTGACTACAATCTTGTGAGGGGCTCCAAACCTTGTCAAAATATTTTCCATAAGAAATTTAATTACAACTTTGCTTGTAGCTTGCCTTGTTGGTATTGCCTCCACCCATTTAGTGAAATAGTTTGTTGCCACTAATATCCACTTGTGTCCTCCACTTGATTTGTCAGAAATTTCTCCTATAAAATCAATTCCCCACATTTGGAAAACCTCCTTAGTATGCCGGGGTCTGAGAGGTAATGTTGGCAAATGCACACTCCAATGAGATATTGTAAGTGATTGAAGGTTTTTTCATTGATGGCAACCTTACAATCCTATGACACCAGTAAGACAATTTACCAGCATCGAAAAAGATAGACTCTACACT
This sequence comes from Cryptomeria japonica, assembly GCF_030272615.1. NCBI lineage: Eukaryota > Viridiplantae > Streptophyta > Pinopsida > Cupressales > Cupressaceae > Cryptomeria > Cryptomeria japonica. The sequence goes on along the minus strand of NC_081412.1, from coordinate 192,726,761 downwards.
AGCACAGTGACCACTGACAGTAAAAGGAAGCATACCGGCACAGAAGCCAACAAGAATTTTGTTAATTATTGTAAAATCATTGTAAGCTGACATGGCAAGTTGTAAAATGACTCATATATATAAGATATCATTGTAGAAAATTTTGTAATAGATGGAAGGAAATATATAGACGAAATAAGGCAGACCTATTATGCAAATTATAGGTTAAGGATTTATGTATGTAGCAGAGCTATAAACCGGTACTGGATCTGGCATATTAGATGCTATTTTGAAGCAATACAAGACATTGGATTTATATAATCCATTTTGTAAGTCAGTGAGACTTCCCATTTTTGTAATTGAGTAGTGAGCTCTAGGCACTTTGCCTTCCTGCATGTGTAGGCCCCTCTTGTAGCAGTAATATTCTCTTATTGGCCAGTAAGTGAATATTGTGGGTCACAAATCCCACCAAGGTTTTTCCAACACCGGGCTTCCTCGTTAAACTACTATGTTATGGTGTTTTTTTCATGTGGTTGTTGTTATCTCTGTTTATTGCATTATTTCTTGTTTATTAGTATATAGTATTGATATACTTTACATGTTTTAAGTTAAGAAAATCTTTTAACCGATCAGATATTGATTCACCCCCCACCCCCTCTCAGTATTTGTGGGAATCCTAACAATTGGTATCAGAGCTTGGTCCTCTATTTTCAGAAGCCTAACAGCTTGAGGAAGATCTTGACACCTGTAGAGATGGAGAACTTGATGAAGCAATTATAAGAAGCTATCTCAAACTATGATGCAGAAAAATTAAAAAATATCAAACTTGAAGATGATCTAAAAGCTACACATGATATTATTCAAGCACTTCAAGAAAATCTTACCATTATAGGAAACAAGAGAAGAGAACTTTGTGAAAAGATGCAAAATGAGAATGATGAAAAGGAAACTCTTAGTGATCTGATGAATAAGGTGAAACAAGAAAACATGACAACAAAGAATGAGATGCAGGATATGACTATGAGATTTTGTAAAGAAATTGAAGATAGAAAGAATAATGAAGAAGACTTGACTAGAAGACTGAATGATGTTGCAAATGAAAACACAAGACTTAGTTATGAAAATGATATGTTAAAGACATATCTGATGCATGCACAGAATGACTCAAATGAACTCATGAGACAAAAAAGTATTTTGGAAGGAGAACTGGTTGCTGCAAATTAGCACAAAGAAAAATTCAAGAAAAGCTCAGAAGAACTTGGTGACTTGTTGAAGAATCAGAAACCTAATGGTGACACTAATGGTCTTGACTTTGAAGCTGGTGAAAGCTCTGATACTGCAAACACACAGGATCAAGGCAAACCGATAAGACAACCTACTGCTTATAAATTTAATGGCAAATGTTTTAACTATAACAAGTATGGTCATAGAGAAAGTCAATGTAGATCTATAAATTATCAGAATACCAATACACCCACCGATCAATGTTCAAAATGCAACAAAGTTGGTCACAATTTAGAGAATTGCAGAATGAATGTAAGATGTTATGTTTGTGGAGGATTTGGACATTTATCTAATCAATGCAGAACACAAACTGACATAGGATATGGGAAAGCTATTCAAAAAAATAATGTGACTTGTTATGTTTGTAACAAGATTGGACATATTGCAAAATTTTGTAGAAGCAAGTCCTCACCGGTAAATAACAAAGGTCCTAGTTTGAAAGGTAAAGAGAAGGTTGAAGAAGTAAAGCAAGAATTCTCAAAACAATGGATCAGGAAATCAAATCTAAATGGTGATAGGAACAATCCTCCACTGGTAGAACAGAGTAACACTCCACCAACAGAAGAGAGTAACACTCCACTGACAGGAGACTCTTCATCTAACTGAAGAAAATTCCCTTCAGGGTTTAGCAATCAAATGTGAAACATGCTATTATTCCCTCGGTTGATGGTGAGAAGTTGAAATTACTTCTATACTGGCAGATAAGTTAAGTCATTACTTAGCTGGCAAGCATTAAATGTGGTGGTTGGCAAAATTAACATTATAAATCAACTGTTTTGGCTCCAATTTCATTTCACCGAGCATTCAAACCTTCGAGAGCGTGGAAATTCCAGAGCAAAGGCATTCCGAGCAAAGAAGTGAAGCAATTCAGCAAGCAATCATTCCTAAGGTAGATAAAGGTATTTATAATCATGGCTTCTTCATCTATTCCTGAATTCATAGCAAACCCTACTATATTCAAAGTGATTAAATGCCCTAGACTCGTATTTCAGTTAGTTCCCGAGATTGCCAAGAAAGATGATAATGTTGGTGCTTTTTCTCAAATCCCCAAAGGAGTAGTTTTTGCAGAAGACTCTCGAATGTACATTCATTGTCACATAGAAGAATTAGGTGATGAGGAAATCAAGAGCATGTATAAGACTGTAATTTGTGATGATTCTGGTAATGTGAAACCTGAACACAAAATAGTTGAAACCCTAGGATTCACTGAAATTCTCAGTATTCTAGATTTTCCTAAGGATGTTATAAGGATAGTATTAAGCAGGGTACATGGTGCATTCTTCTGGTTAGACTCAGTTCACAAAATTACAAAAGAGGCAGTAAAAGTTGTGACAGGGTTACCTTCCACCGGTAATAGACCTGATAAGACAAAGAAGGTCTCAAATGACCTAGTGATTAATATAACTGGTGCAACATCTGATAAGAGATCTTTAAGATTAAATGATGTAACCGACATCAATGTCAGATTCTTTAGCATGATTTTAGGCTACAAAACCACACATGCAAACAAGTTAAATTCAGTCTCTAGCCTATGCATAAAGTTTGCCTATGATATGATTAAAGATAATGCAAAAATAGATGTGTGTGAATGGTTGAAAGATGAACTTATTAACAATCTTGGAAAGATAAAGAAAGACAAAAAGGGGACATTCAGATTTGGAAACCTACTTGTCTATTTAATGCTACACATAACAAAACAAGTGCCCAATATCGGTAACAAAAATCTTGGTTTTGATATACCGGTAGGCAAACAATTATCTGATTTATTAAATAACATGGGTAAAAATAGAGAAAAGAACATAGAAAGGTATTTTCAGGCATTAAAGGCTTGGATGAATACTAGAGTCAGATTATCACAAGCAATTGTAAATAAGTATAAGGATGAAATATGCTTTGTTATTAAGAAGGATGAGATTTGGATGGAGGCAGTTATCCCAAGAACCATTTGGGTTACTTAAATGGGTTATGAAACTAATGACCACATAATTGAAACATATGCAAAATCCCTCTTGGAAGCACCTAAGGAACCTAAAGAAGAGGTATTTGGCAGTACTGAGACTATTGAAAATCAAATCCAATCAAAGAAAAGGGTAAAGAAGGTGGAAGCAACAGTTAGAAGAGGAACTAGACAAGCTAAAGCTATCAAAGAAGATGTACTTAAACAAACTGGCATTACTGAAGATGAGTTAGAATCACTTCAATCGAAAACTCACCTTTCACTGGTTGGAAATTCTTCAGAAAGTGATATACCAGCTGAATTTAAAAGAGTTGTGAGGAAAAGGAAACCTTCACCGGTATCTACACCTTCTCCTAGAAGAACCAGATAGAAACAACAGGCAGTAAGGCCCTCAGCTAGGAAATTGACTCCGAAGAAGAAGTTAACACCCAAGAAGAAGACTCAACAAACCATTGCTCCAATTGACAAACTTCTAAATGAAATAACAGAGGATGGAAAGCTGAAAAACATCAATAAATTGTATGATTCATTATCAACTGATGACAAGGAAAAAGTTGAAAATAGTGTAATCCTACACTTGGATATGTACAAGAAATTTTTGATGCAATTTGTGGATGAATTACCGGTAGAACTATTCAAAAGACTTGAAGCTAGAAGGCAAGTTGTTGTAGAGCTTGATAAGAAATTTTTTTTTGAAAAACTTCTTGCTGTATATCTAGTCAACTCACTAAATGAGATAGATAAACTGATCTCAAAGGCTAACCGGTCAGTATTTTCAACTGCACATCGAAATGTAGCACTTATGGTTGGTAGAGTGAATGAGGTAGCAGAGGAAATTGCAAATGCATGGGACATATTCCTTATAGAAAAAGAAAAGAAGGAAGAATATAGAAACCCTAAACCCATCAAAGTATACCGAAAGGATAAGGATAAGGGAAAAGGCAAGGTTGGTGGACCACCTAGCATAAAAATAGCATATAATCTATCCCCATCACCTCTTGATACTCCACCGGTAGTTACCACAGACAATCAACCAGCTAGTGAGAGTATGGACACACCATAAGAGGACACAAATCCCAATTTTGACGTGTTATATACAGTGAATATTGACAGTCAGAAAGTCAATATTGTGGTAGATAAGGATTCAATAGGAAAAACATATGTGAAAAATAAGCCACCGGTAACTAATAGCTCAGAAGATAAACCAACAGGTGACAACACCGAGAAATAGGCAGAGCAACAGGCTCCTTCACAAGAATAGGTTCATACGTAGATAGTGCCACCCGCAATAGTTGAGCAATCCAAACCTTTACTTAAAGAAATGCAAACACAAACTGACCTTCTAGAGGTCACCACAAGCAAGGAAATTGCTCCCACTGGCGGAATATAGATTGTTGGTTCATCAAATGCAGAATTCAAATCAACAAATATAACATAAGTTCTTTTGGATTCCATAAAGAAGATAATAGAGTGTAGCTCACAAGCATACAAGGCAATTGATGACACAATTCCAATTTTGAAAATGATAGCACCTAAGTGTAATATAGATAACAAAGATTCTTTAGGTCAACTTGACACTTTGTCTAAGTATATTATTGACAACACTGTGAAAGTTGAACAAATAAAAGAGGAAGCATTCAAGGAGAGACTAGAGAAAAAAAAACACAAATTCTTTGAGGAGGAAATAAAGAAGTGTACAAGAAAATTTGACACTCGTTTACCGAAACTGTGTAGTGCACTGAAGGAATTTAAAACTTTGCACAGGGATACATGTAAAACTAAATTTTTGACAATAGATATAGACAAGAAAATCAGAAAGGTTCAGGAGGAAATAAATCAACTAGCTGATAACTTCATTAATTCATCTGATTCATTATCAGTTTTTGAGCAGAAAATAACAGGTTTTGAGGAAGAACTACTAAAGTTGGAAAGAGAGAAGGAAAGAATAAAAGGAAAGGCTAAAGATCTACAATGGAGATAATCCAAAATTGGATTACCTCACCTCCTTAACAAAAGAAATATCTGATGCTTTGATTCAAGGATAGAAAACACTGACAGAGAAAATGCAACACCTCACCGGTACAGTTCAGAGGACTGAGGCAACAATAAAAGATAGCAAAAAGTTCATTGAGAGCCTGAATCTGGTTTTGGTAGATCTTTTTCAGATTGTAACCAACCGATTACAAGGATGAAATAGGAAACCACACTCAATTGACACTTTGACAACCTTTGTCATTGATGCCAAAGGGGGAGTAGTGGAATGAGAAAAATAACCAGCAAATGACTCATCGGCTCAAGGGGAGCACATATTCTTTTGGTACACAAATTTTTGGTAAGACAATTCTAGTAGACTCTTTTGGATAACAATTTTTGGATTTTTCTCATGAGTGTTGCCATCAATGCCAAAGGGGGAGATTGTTGGCAAATGCACACTCCAATGAGATATTGTAGGTGATTGCAGGTTTTGTCATTGATGGCAACCTTACAATCCTATGACACCGGCAAGACAATTTACTGGCACCGACAAAGATAGACTCTACACCGGTACAGTGACCACTGGCAATAAACGGAAGCATACCGGCACAGAAGCCGACATGAATTTTGTTTGTAATATATTTTGTTAATTATTGTAAAATCATTGTAAGCCGACTTGGAAAGTTGTAAAATGACTCATATATATAAGAGATCATTGTAGAACATTTTTTAATAGATGGAAGGAAATATATAGGTGAAATAAGGCAAACCTATTATGCGAATTATAGGTTAAGGGTTTATGTATGAAGCAGAACTATAAACCGATACTAGATCTGGCATAGTAGATGCTATTTTGAAGCAGTACAAGACATTGGATTTATATAATCCATTTTGTTAGTTAGTGAGACTTCCCATTTTGTAATTGAGCAATGAGCTCTAGGCACTTGGCCTTCCTGCATGTGCAGGCCCCTCTTGTAGTAGTAATACTCTCTTATTGGCCAGTAAGTGAATATTGTGGGTCAAAAATCCCACTGAGGTTTTTCCCGCACTGGGTTTCCTTGTTAAACTATTGTGTTATGGTGTGTTTTTCATGTGGTTGCTATTATCTCTGTTTATTGCATTATTTCTTGTTTACCGGTATACAGTATTGATATGCTTTACATGTTTTAAGTTAAGAAAATCTTTTAACCAGTCAGATACTGATTTAGCCCCCCTCCCCCCTCTCAGTATCTGTGGGAATCTAAACAGGTAAAGCTCCTTTGTATTCAATTTTCCCTAAAATTTTCTTTAAAAATTTGAGGTCAATAATAACCTACATGTAATATTTTATGTGTAGTGGTTTTGGCTGAGAAATGTCCTCCACAAACACCGTCATGCAGATCCTCAAGAACTGATCCTGCTTGATATGTATCTAAACAAAGGAGTAATATACCATCTCTATTTTCCTAATATAAACCTCCTTGTATTAAAACATACCTAGCTTCCTGTAGCTTGATTGTTCTCTTCTGGCTATCAGTGAGACTTTCCTGACATTTCATATGTTTTAAATAATAAACCATATTTATATACCATGGGCACTTCTCAATACTTATCTCTAAGTTTTCTATCTCCACTTGATTTATCTGTGCTGCTTCTAGGTTAGAATATATCATAAGTTTAGCCAAACCTTGCCCTCTTAGAAGCTTAGTAATTTGTATATCTATGTTTAACTCCTGAATCTGATTAATCCATCTTCATCTACGACTAGTAGTCTCTGATTGTTTGAAAATGTCTTTGACTACTACATTTGGCACATAAGCTATTACATGGGCTCCAACCAAGTATGGCCTAAAATATTTCACGGTCTTCACCAATGCATAAGCCTATTTTTCATTTGAATCATAATTTAGCTCTGAAGATTGCAATGTTTTACTGAAAAATGCCACAGGTTGTTTGCGTCCCGCATCATTTTTCTGCAACATGATAGCTGCTATAGTATGGTAAGATGCAAAAGAAAAAATCTGAAAAGGTTTTGAAAAATTAGGAGATTTGAGGACAAGAGCTTCTTTAATTTCTTTTTTAATATTTGCAAATGCTTCTAGTGCTTCATTTGTCCATTTGATCCCTGCTCCTTTCTTGAGCATTTTGGCTATTGGTTTTACAATTTCTGAGAAGTTTGACACAAACCTTCTAACAAAATTTACTTGCCTAAAAAATGATTGAATAGCTTTAACAATTCTAGGTATTTGAATCCTATCTATACAAGCAATTCTTTCAGGGTCGATTCTGACACCTTCTTTTGATACAATATGTCCTAATAATTTACCCTTTGTTACTCCAAAATGATATTTTTGAGGGTTAAGAGAGATACCATACTCTAAAGCTCTTATGAAAATTTTCTCCAAGTCATTGCAATAGTCTTCCTCTTTCTTTGAGTAGACAATCAAGTCATCTTGATATACAACCAAAACATAATTGATCAAACCTTCAAAAGATACATCCATAACCCTTTGAAAAGTAGCTCCTGCATTAATAAGTCCAAGAGGCATTCTAGTGTACACATATGTTCCCCAGGGTGTTGTAAAGACAGTTTTGTATTTCTTTGTTTCCTTGACCTTCACCTGATTATACCTTGAAAACCCATCCATCATGGAGAGTAGTTCATTCCCCACAACTTTCTACAATAAATTCTGCATATTAGGCAAAGCGTAATTGTCCTTTAGTGAAGATACATTTAAATTTCTAAAATCCACACAAATTCTTATATCACCATTCATTTTTCTAACAACCACCAAGTTGGACACCCATGTTTAATGTCTAATTGGTTTTATAATCCCTACATTTCTCATCGTCAATTCCTCTTTCATTTTTGGAGCTAAGGTTGGGTTTATAGGCCTTTGTCTTTGCCTAAAAGGTTTTGTATCTAAATTTAAAGGGATTTTATGATGAAAAAGATCTTCTCTATATGCTTTGAGATCATCATATGACCATGCAAAGACATTTCTATATTTTCTCAATAAATTATCAAGGTCGTTCTGATCTTAGGAGTAAGTATTTTTCAAATGAATACCTCCCTAGGATTATGCTCACTACCCAAATTTATCTTCTCCACATCTTCACAACTTATAGAGCTAGACTTTAGATCAACTCCATCTCTATTATCAAAAATTATTTCCAATGCTACTAGTCCTTTTGGGATCTTGTTTGATCTTAGTTGAACAATTTCTTTCCCAAACAAAGTATCTTTTCCATCCTTATTTTCCACATATACATTCCAATCAATCCTTGGTTCTTCATATTGATCTTCATATGTAAGGAAATTCAACAAATATCTATCATTATTAAAGATTTGCCAATTTTTCACATTGTTTGGTACTATTGGCCTTGTTTTGATTTCGACTTGAGTAAGCTCATCAAGAGGCATGTCATTATGTTTGATTGCCAAATTCACCATAAAGTCTACAAGATATTGTTTGATCTTTCTGTCCAATTAATTATAAATGCATCAAAAAACTCCATGGAATCCCATGCTTCATTCCTGTAACACTTGAGTTGTGAATTTTTAGTAACAAACCTATTTCTAACCTGAGATACAATCAACTTTGAATCATCATAAACAGTTAGCATTTGAATTCCATGTTTCTTGTAATTCTAAGGCCTAACAAAAGGGCTTCATATTCAGCCACATTATTAGTACATTTGAATGCCAACAAAAATGAATATTTAAAAGATTTTCCATTAGGAGAAATAAGGACAACTCCAACACCATTACGATCTTTATTGCATGCCCCATCAAAATACATTTTCCATATTATATCTTTATTTTCTTTGGAATGCTCTTCAATTTCTTCTATCTTTGGCACAATGGGTTTGGTCATACTCACCTGAAAATTGTCCCTGTTTGTATGGAAAAAACATGTTATTTGATTTGGTTCCACTTCTTCAATGATGTAGGATGACCTTGGCTCTCTGTTGATTCTTACCTCGGTACCATTAACAAGAATAGTTGCATATGATAGCTCGAACTGCACATGTCCTCCTACCAGATTAGACCATTGTCTAGATAGCAACATTCCATAACTTGCAGGTACTTTAAGCATTGTAACATTAGTTTTGTAAGATACTTCAGGACATGCTGGAAATCTGAATTCTACATCCTTCATGATCCCCACCATAGGTACTGATCTATTATCCATAGCATAACACTTTCCATATGGGGAATCCACCTGCATTTCAATTTCTTTCATAACTTCTGCTGGCATGATATTTACTATTGCCTCTGAATCAATCATACAATTCTTAACCATCTTATTATTAATCAATAAAGTTAAATAAAAGGGATCCACCTGAGTAAGATTTCTAGTTATAGAGGTACCCAAATAAACAATTGGTGAATTTTCAATATTTTGTTTTCGTTTAGGATTCTCTTTACTTACTTCATGAACACTAGATAGTATTTTTAGTGTTTCATTCTTATAATCAGTAAATTTCATAACTTCTGTATGTCAAAAATGTGGTATCAACCTGCAAGAGGAGAAAACAATTCAAACACACACATGAAACATTGCATTAGAGGTGAGAAATCCAAACAAAGCAAGTTAAAAAGAATCTTCTAAACTCTTTAATATCGTTCCATGCTCCTCTATCTCCAAGGATCTTCAAGATTCAAGGTGGCTCTCAGCTTGGAAGAGCACTTGATTCTTTAAGATGACAACCTAAAGAACGAGATTAAAATGATTCTAAGATCTAAATGGAATGCAACCAAGATCCTAGTGATGATTTAGATATGAAACTAGATGATGATAGGATGCAAGATATTGATATGAAGCTTGAACTAGTATGAAAATGATACTAAGATGAAGCTAACATGATATATCTAAGATTGGAATGCTATCAAAATGATCTAACATGCTATTCTATCAAAGAGAGATAATATGCTTAATCTTATGAGACTATAAGTTTGATGCACAAAGACTTGATTTTTTTGAAGAAGGAATGGGCTCTATTTATAGGGAAAACAGGGCAATGGATGGTCAAGATTGGATAATCTTAACAAGGGCCAAGATTGAAAGTTGGGAATCCATGTTTGCAATTTGGCACCAATGAAATGGTGACAAATGTCAACATAAGATTGGTTGAGAAAAGGGGTTGGAGATATTAAATGCCTGAGAAGACTTCATGGTTATCTAGAGGGTAAGGTTCAAGCTTAAGTTAAGATTACCCGTTGAATTAAGAGTTAATCCAAGGATAAACTCTTGTGCAAATTATTAAGAGATAATCATGGTCAAAGCATTAAAGGCTTGATGAGACCCTTGGGTTGGATGAAGGTTAAGTTAGGCAAAAAGTCTCTAACCATGTAAGAGGGTTGAATTAACCATTAATGGTTTGGGAGACTTTGGGGATATTAAGTGGTTGAAGATTTGAAGCCTTTAATGGTTATCAAAGACTTTAAGGTTTTGAGAAGTGACCTCCCCTTGCTTAGGGATGTGACAAAGTTTAGAAGATGGGTTAGGCTAATTAGAAGCATTTAGAAGAGTCTAGAAGAAATTAGGAAGGAGTTTAGGAGGGCAAGTGGGAGATGTAGGAAAATGCAAGTGGATGGAGCGATAATAGGATTTAATTGAAATAAAGTTAATTTAATTCAATTTGATTGCAATCAAATAAATTAGATTCATTCAATTTAGGATAAACTTTTTAATTAAATTTGAATTTAATTAAAAGTGGATAGAAGGGTTTTAATTGAATAAAATGATTTATTCATTAAATGGTAAAAAGAAGTCTAGTGAATTTAATTTAAATAAATTGAGTAATTTACTTAATTTAAATAGAAGAATGTGGACCTGATTTAATTAAATTAGATTTAATTAAATAGAGAAATGAACACAAAATATTCATTTACGAATATGGTCATTTTTATACGTCTACATTTTGCCCCTCTTTGAAGTGACGTGTGTGCACATGTTATTTCAAAGAAAATGATGTGTTATCGTGATTTATGATCAAATGGAATTTTTGTCGCTTTTATGATTTTCAAGTCGTGCCCCATATTTGATTTGATGTGTGATGCGCCAGATTCGATATTTGATGGTGATGCCCCCTCGAGAGATCGTTTGTGCACACAAGGCATGAATGATCTCTCAAAAGAAGAAGAATGTTGTTTGAAAGATAGAAGAGTAGATAGTGATGGCATGCATGGGTTTGATAAGATTGATTAGATTGATTGGAATGAGAACAAGTCTGGTTTCAGGTATGACACCTCCTGTATAAGACATGGATGATCGAGCATCTAGTTTTAGGAATGATACCGCCTGTATAAGACATGGATGATTGAGCATCTAGTTTCAAGAATGATATTGCCTGTATAAGACATGATATAAGATAGTTTGGAAGAATGATAGAAGATAGTTTGGAAGAATGATGAAGATAGTTTAGAAGATAGTTTAGAAGAATGATAGAAGATAGGTTGGAAGAATGATGAAGATAGTTTAGAAGAATGATGAAGATAGTTTAGAAGAATGACAAAAGATAGGCTGGAAGAATGATGAAGATAGTTTAGAAGAATGATGAAGATAGTTTAGAAGAATGATGAAGATAGTTTAGAAGAATGATAGAAGATATGAAAGTGAAGAAAGATTCCATGATGGTGCGATAGATATGCATGTGGGGGATGCAATGATGAATGATGAATGATATGGATTATGTTTCGATCTGAGATTTTATGAGGATGATTTGATGCTTAGATAATAATGCTCTTGATTTTGATTATGTTGTGAATGTATGATTGATGAAAAGAAAAATGTGATGATGCATTGATTTGATTTATGAGATGTGAGATGTATCTTGAAAATGAGATGTATGATAATGATAATGATGTGAAAATAAATGAAAGATTAAAATGATATGCAACTTAATGCAAGATTAAGATGATAATGATGTGAAGCTAATGCAAAGCTTAATATGCATTCTCGTTCTCAATGTTGCCATCTATTGTGATCAAAGTGCTAGTGCTTCCTTTGTTTTCATCATCGAGCCTTGATTTGTTGAAATTTGATACAAGCATCATGGTATAATTGAACCATAATGACCTGATTATAGCTTACATGGATTTTGATATTGCAAGATGACACAAGCATCAAGGTATAATTGAACTAGGATGACCAGAGTGCAGATTGCGTAAACAGACAAGAGTTAACCTTTGTCCCATACAAATCTGAAATGTCCTCAGTGATATGCCACCTAATTTCTTTGTAGGACAAATTTGCATGATAAAAGACTTCACTCACAGATAGAAGACAAATAAAACATCACACTCCTTCCTTGCTTCTCTAGTCGTAAGACATCCTTGAGTCACTTAGGAGATATGATAAGCAAAAATTAACAACCATAAGTAAGCATGCATGCTATTTGGAATGTATTCTTGTCAATTAAAACATCTTGCAAATAGATCTATGTTTAGTTGAAATTAGTTCAAGTCTGTGATGTTTAGCCTTCTCGCATTGTCGTTTGGCATTTGTTGGTTGTTTTGATCCTTGTTGTCTTGCTATGTTTTTGGTCTGATGTTGAAAATCTTGAAGGTGAAATGCCCCTAGCGAGGTCAAGATTTTGCCCCTTGTTGTTGATACTAATTTGATATGGATATGTACACTGATCACCAAGCCATGGTGGGATATTATTTGGATAATTGTTTCAGATAAACTAAGGACAGTGACTACACTAAGTATGTCCAAGATTGATAAGCATTTGTGAATTTCTGGTGATGCCTCAGATGGGTGGATATGATATGTACAATATGATTTGTGAAACATGTATTTCCATCAATTGATAAAGACAAGGCTAACTAGAACAAAACCCAACAGTCATACTGATTGATGTCATTGTTATGATTTGGTCGATGATTGATAAGAATGTCTGGTTTCAAAGAGTGAGTACCCTGTATAAGATTGATCTGTCTGGTTTCGAGTGTACCTATCCTTGTATAAGACATGTTGATGTTGATATTGATAGATGGATTGATTATCAAGACTTGATGATTGATAGAAATGTCTGGTTTCAAAGAGTGAGTACCCTGTATAAGACCGATCTATCTGGTTTCGAGTGTACCTATCCCTGTATAAGACATGTTTGATGTTGATGTTGATTTCAAGTAATGAATTGATTAACAAGACATGTGATAAGTTTGATTGCAGACTTTGAGAGTTTTCCTATTGCTAATCTGATTTGATGGATGGTCCATGTGTTCATGCTTTGATTTTTTTTTATTTTGTTGATTTTTAGTTTTTGGATATTTTGATTTTTTTGAGTTTTGGATATTTCGAATTTTTTGAGTTTTTGGAAATAGATTTGTTGTCCATAGTTTTGATCATTGAGGTGGAAATAGATTTGTTGTCCATAGTTTTGATCAAGATCAAGGATGAAAAAGGGGATATGGATAGAGATAGGATATAGATAGCACTGGATGATAGAAGCAATGAATAGATAGGATAGATAGATATGAAATAGAGTGAAGCAAGATTGTAGAAAGAATTGGATGATAGAAGAAATGAATAGATAGGATAAGGGATATGGATTAGAGTGAAGCAAGATTGTAGAAAGAATTGAATGATAGAAGAAATGAATAGATGGGATAAGGGATATGGATTAGAGTGAAGCAAGATTGTAGAAAGAATTGGATGATAGAAGATATGAATAGATAGGATAAGGGATATGGATTAGAGTGAAGCAAGATTGTAGAAAGAATTGGATGATAGAAGAAATGAATAGATAGGATAAGGGATATGGATTAGAGGACATGGGAGATATGGTAGGAAGAATAGAGTGGATGAACTTTGCCCCCCAAGAATAGAGGTTTCCATTTGCAAAGAGGTGATATGTAAGATTGTCACAATATTTAGCATCATCTGAATAAGTGTTCTTGAACTTTTCAAAGATAGAGACCCAACCCACACTTAGAACCTCTGGAAATTTCAACTAAACATTTCTAGCAACTAGGAAGCAGACTCAAAAGGGAATAAGAATCCCAAACTGGATCAAGGTACTTAGTCTTTGATTACCCATGTGTGTGCAAGTGGGTTCATTCTGGCTCATATGATCATTGTAATCTTCATAATCCAGCATGGCGAGCTACATGAGTTACCTTGACTTCAAAAGCATCCTGGATAGAGCCTCGCTGCCTGTGAGCGTCCATAGCCCCGATGAGGTTATCGCTGTAATCTCACAATTATTGCTCCATTGCTAGCCAGGCGTCCATAGCCCCGATGGAGTTACTTGCCTATTCCCATAGCCAATCATTTTGATATTGCATTTCATTGCATTTTTCTTTTCTTGATATTCATTTTCTTGCTCATGCTTTTGATATTTTTTCATTTTTTTTCTTGCATTGGCTTGAAAGTGATGAAACTTACATGGGTCTGATAATTACAGTGGTGCTAAAGAAAGATTTTAGATTTTTCACTAGCCATGTCTTCAATTTAAGAGATCACAATGATTTAGAGCAATCGATTAAGTGTATGAGATATAGTAATCAAAAGATACTGGTACCAAGATACGATAAGTGGTTCTTTTCTGGCTTGAGTGTGTATCCCAACCAAAAGAAAATGTTAAAGAGGAACAACCTCGGATTTTGAAGTGTTTCATGAATAGATATCTAGGAAAAGGACTGAACATGAGATTCGAGCATGGGCAAGTATGTGACAAAATGACACAAATTCCTATTTCACGGATGAAGGATTTATGCAAAGGATTCAATGAAAGGGATGGAAGGATAGAAAAGAGGTGTTGGATAATAGATAGAATGTTTGAAGATTTGTGCAAGGATAGATAGAAATGTTTTCAGGATGAGTGTTGGTACTTGAGAAGTGATGAAGAGATGGAGGAAAATTGAATTTTGGGACAGAAGGACCCAAAATAGATAGAGGAAATGATAGAAGAATAGTTTTGGAAAGATGTTTAGATAGAGGGTTGAAAGAATTTCAAAGATGTGTTCCTTTGTTGATCTTGCTTGTGGATCATTTGAGGTGATGGATTTGTGGATGGAGGGAAGTAAGGACCCAAGATGGATGGAAGGGATGGAGAATTCAATTGTGGAATGAAAGGACCTAAGATAGATTTAGAAGAAGAAGAGTTTGACTTTGGAATGAAAGGACCTAAGATAGATTTGGAGGATGAAGAGATTGACTTTGGAATGAAAGGACCTAAGATAGATTTGGAGGATGAAGAGATTCCTTGATCTTGATCTTGACTTGGAGTAGGATCATTTGAGTTTGTGCTTTTCTCTTGATTTTGAATTAGAATAGTGGAGGATATGGAAGGATTATCATGATTTTGCTTAAGAGATGGATGTTGAATGGGACTCTGCTCTTGAGATGAAAGAGGGTCATCGTGGATGGAATACCAAAATTTTAGGGGATCATCATAAGATTCTTGACAGGTGGGATCTTGATAAAAAATGGGATTAGATTGGAGAGCCATGATATCGTGATCTTGATTTATGCTAGGACTCATTTCCTTTGACTGGGTTTCCTTTTTCTCGATTTGATGATGAATGGTCATATGAATGATCAAAGTTGATGTTTTTGATAGTTTGATGTAGAGAAATACTCCTATTGATAAGGATCTTAGGACTAGGTTGTCTCTTCTTTAACTTAGTTTTATGATGAAGACTTGTTCGTCTCAAAATATAAGGAGTGGTCATACACAAATGATCAGTGGTTTCCTTCGATGTTTGGATTGAGATACTTCATTTGGAAACTTAAGTCTACTTTTATCAAATGAAGGTTTAGATGCCCCCTCACGACAAAGTGTGTCAAATGATATGGATAAAGTCTCCCGATATGGAAACTTGATTTGACAACTTAAGGTTTAAACTTGGTATGTTGTTTGATAGAATCCTTTAGATGATGGACCTTTTGATCAAGGTGATGATAATACCTAATTTTGATAGGATAAAGTCTTATCTTTAGCTAGTTTTGGATTTGACAACTTTTGTTCTAAGACTGATTTGTTTGATTTGGAAATGATTTCTTTGGTGTTTTGATTTGATTTCTTGTGATCGCGTTTGATATTGGACCTGAAAGGATACTCAAGAAGTTTGAAAACTTTTTCTAGAAAGGCTTGTTTTGCTCTCTTGTTTTCTGAGTTTTGACCATGCGCTAAGCCAAAGACTAGATGTGCTAAAACAAATTCTCAATGCGCTAGAGAAAAGACTCCACATGCTACACTACCCCCTGATATGCGCTAACTGGTTTATTTTTCTTTTGCCTTGGTTCAAAAAGGTCATGCACCAATATGGGTCACCAATGTGCTAACTGTTAAACCCTACGTGCTAAAGTTTGGCTTCCACGCGCTAAGCTGGTGCTTCAACGTGCTAAACTATTTTCAAAACATGCTACTTGAAACTGCTAGAATTGGATTTCTATGAAGTGCTAATGTTAAGACTTAATGCGCTAAGGTGAAGGTTTAATGTGCTAAAAGATGGTCCCCACGCGCTAAGAAGTTGCTCTCATGCGCTAAACTGCTCTGATATATTTTGACTTGGTTGTTTTTCTGTGATTTTTGGAATTTTTAACACTTGTGATTTTGATGGATGATTTCTTTTTGGATACTCAAGCTTACTAAGTCGAATAGATAAACTCTTGATCACTTGTTTTGATATTCCCTTAATCTTGTTGGATGAAATTCTTTCCTAAAGATAGTTGAAATGTTGATAACCATCTCAAAAGATATTTTGTTGGATTTGGAAATTTTCTCCACTTTATGATTTTTCCTTGTTTGAACTAACTTTTGAGTTTGATTGTTGGATACTTTGCAAGATATTTTAACATTTGTGACAAGAATACATAGCACACATGAAGACAATGGTCATCCTAATGATAAACATTGAGTGTATATTCTTTTTAGGATGTGTTCAAATCCCCGATGTTATCACTGGTTTGATTTACAACAAAAGACACATCAAGTAGACTCTTTATTCAAAGGTCATTGACAATATCATAGCCCACTAGTCTCGATACTCCGTCAGCTCAAACAGTCTTGTCACCCCCTAGAGGGCGCCCATTTTTTTGCCTTTTGCCAGAAATTAACTCAAAGTGAATTGCTTCACAATTGAGTAGTTATCTTGGGAGATATATGGTGAGTGATCTTGGGGGCGGATTCTTCCCCACCCTTGCACTATGATATTGCCAATGTTTGGTGACTGACTCGGTTCAAGGTTTCTATTTCTAAGGTTCGTAATTAGGCTTCCTGTTCAGTCGTCAGTGATAAACTCCCTCAGGAGGCTTCCCAACCTTTAGAACAAAGGCTTTACGTATCGCAAGGATACTGAGGGAAGGCTAATCGCTACGCAGAACTGTTGAAAAGGACTTTCGTCACTTTCCACTTTTGATTATAGTGGGTTGGAACACTTGGCATCAAAGTCTTTTCCCACTTAGGTCGTTCCCTTCACACCGGCCAAAGAATGGCTTTAAGAGTTTTTCAACCCCTTGGGAAGGCAAGCCTTCTAAAGGATGTAAATGCTTGAAGTACAGAAAGCTTAAGAGTGGTTTGGCTTTTTGGTCACCTAGTTATGGGGAGAGCATATACCTTCCACTTTCGAGACAAGGCAATCAAATTGTTCTTTTTAGCCTTCAAGACAATGATTTGCTAACTTCTATTTGGAGATGTTGCTCCAACAAGCATGGTGTTCCTTTTAACCCTTCATAGCAAAGTGTGTATTTCCAAAACTTTTGAAAAATAAGCCTGGTCAACAAAATTAATATCGATAGGGGAAAACTTTCCCTCTTTGCCTTGCACAAAATGAAGATGAGGTTCTTTTACTTTGCAAAATGAAGTGAATCCTTTTAAACACCAAAGGATGGTGAGGTTATTTTTAAAACTTTTGCCAAAGTAAAGATTGTTGGTTCTTTTTACAGCTTCCAAAATGAAGTGTTTTTCCTCTAATCTTGCAAGAAAGCAAATATGAAGTTTGTTGTTCTTTTTACCTTGCAATAAAGAAAAGATGAAGTTTTATTTTAAAACACCAAAAAGGAAGGCATGAAGTTCATTTTATGCATCCAAATGATATGATGAGGTTTATTTTAACTTTTGCAAAAAGGAGATTGAGTTCTTTTTAACCAACTTTTGTTGAAAGAAAGTAAAAAAAGAAACTTAAAGCCTCTAAACTTGCTCCTTCCCCTGCACAAAAAATATTAGAACTTGCACACAATCAGTGATCAAATGTTAGTGTGGGCTTACACAAGCCTAAATTCTGATCTTGGTTACAAATTTTACAATCCTGATCCTGAAATGCCTTGAAATTTGACTAAGTCTGAAATTTGGAAGATCTTCCAAAAACTAGATTTTGCATTATAACTCCTAGAGGTCCGAAACCCCTCTCAAACATCCTGACAATATATATGGAATATAACTTAAAGTGTTATATTCCATATATATTATGCCTCCCACAAGCCTAATTTTTGACTCTGTCATAAATTTTTGGCTCTGCCAACTCTATGCACTAAGAATTGATGTCTATGCGCTAAGAAAAAGCACCTACGTGCTATTATGTGCCCCCAATGCGCTAAGCTATTTTCCTGATGCGCTATTCTATTTTTCTCTTGCGTTGATACCTATAGAAAACTATTAGAAATATGATGCACTAAGGAAAAGACTTTACGCGCCATAGAATAGACTGCACGCGCTAAATAGTGAGCCGGATGCGCTATCTAACAGACCCAACGCGCCAAACTATTTTTCAGATGCACTACTCTATTTTTTCTCTCGCGTTGATACCTACAAGAAAAGATTAGTGGAAGTCATGCACTGAAGAAAGGACTTCACGCGCTAGAGTATAGACCCCATTGCAACTGCACATGTCCTCCTACCAGATTAGACCATTGTCTGGATAGCAACATTCCATAACTTGTAGGTACTTTAAGGATTCTAACATTAGTTTTCTAAGATACTTCAGGACATGCTGGAAATCTGAATTCTACATCCTTCATGATCCCCACCATAGGTACTGATCTATTATCCATAGCATAACACTTTCCATATGGGGAATCCACCTGCATTTCAATTTCTTTCATAACTTCTGCTGGCATGATATTTACTATTGCCTCTGAATCAATCATACAATTCTTAACCATCTTATTATTAATCAATAAAGTTAAATAAAAGGGATCCACCTGAGTAAGATTTCTAGTTATAGAGGTACCCAAATAAACAATTGGTGAATTTTCAATATTTTGTTTTCATTTAGGATTCTCTTTACTTACTTCACGAACACTAGATAGTATTTCTAGTGTTTCATTCTTATAATCAGTAAATTTCATAACTTCTGTATGTCAAAAATGTAGTATCAACCTGCAAGAGGAGAAAACAATTCAAACACACACATGAAACATTGCATTAGAGGTTAGAAATCCAAACAAAGCAAGTTAAAAAGAATCTTCTAAACTCTTTAATATCGTTCCATGCTCCTCTATCTCCAAGGATCTTCAAGATTCAAGGTGGCTCTCAGCTTGGAAGAGCACTTGATTCTTTAAGATGACAACCTAAAGAACGAGATTAAAATGATTCTAAGATCTAAATGGAATGCAACCAAGATCCTAGTGATGATTTAGATATGAAACTAGATGATGATAGGATGCAAGATATTGATATGAAGCTTGAACTAGTATGAAAATGATACTAAGATGAAGCTAACATGATATATCTAAGATTGGAATGCTATCAAAATGATCTAACATGCTATTCTATCAAAGAGAGATAATATGCTTAATCTTATGAGACTATAAGTTTGATGAACAAAGACTTGATTTTTTTGAAGAAGGAATGGGCTCTATTTATAGGGAAAACAGGGCAATGGATGGTCAAGATTGGATAATCTTAACAAGGGCCAAGATTGAAAGCTGGGAATCCATGTTTGCAATTTGGCACCAATGAAATGGTGACAAATGTCAACATAAGATTGGTTGAGAAAAGGGGTTGGAGACATTAAATGCTTGAGAAGACCTCATGGTTATCTAGAGGTTAAGGTTCAAGCTTAAGTTAAGATTACCCATTGGATTAAGAGTTAATCCAAGGATAAACTCTTGTGCAAATGATTAAGAGATAATCATGGTCAAAGCATTAAAGGCTTGATGAGACCCTTGGGTTGGATGAAGGTTAAGTTAGGCAAAAAGTCTCTAACCATGTAAGAGGGTTGAATTAACCATTAATGGTTTGGGAGACTTTGGGGATATTAAGTGGTTGAAGATTTGAAGCCTTTAATGGTTATCAAAGACTTTAAGGTTTTGAGAAGTGACCTCCCCTTGCTTAGGGATGTGACAAAGTTTAGAAGATGGGTTAGGCTAATTAGAAGCGTTTAGAAGAGTCTAGAAGAAATTAGGAAGGAGTTTAGGAGGGCAAGTGGGAGATGTAGGAAAATGCAAGTGGATGGAGGGATAATAGGATTTAATTGAAATAAAGTTAATTTAATTCAATTTGATTGCAATCAAATAAATTAGATTTATTCAATTTAGGATAAACTTTTTAATTAAATTTGAATTTAATTAAAAGTGGATAGAAGGGTTTTAATTGAATAAAATGATTTATTCATTAAATGGTAAAAAGAAGTCTAGTGAATTTAATTTAAATAAATTGAGTAATTTACTTAATTTAAATAGAAGAATGTGGGTGATTTAATTAAATTAGATTTAATTAAATAGAGAAATGAACATAAAATATTCATTTAGGAATATGGTCATTTTTATACATCTACAACTTCAAGTAGGGGAAGGGAAATTTTCACTTGAGACAAAGCCTAGGACATAAAATAATTATAGTTTGAAACTTGCTTACCATCTATCTTTTTATGAGTAGGTTTTGTTAGCTTTGGAGGTTCTACATGTCCAGTCTGTTGTGGTATACTCTCCTTTCCCTTTTTGAGATTTCTATCTTTATTACTGTTTTGCTTTGGTAATTTTATAAGCATCCCTGTTGGATTTCCTTGATTTGCATTCACTATTCTGTTACTCAATTTTTAATTACTCTTTTCCTATGCTACTGTTGCTATTGTGTAAGACTTATTTTCTTCGTCTGTTAGAAAAAAGTTACTCAGTGTAGGTGTCTCCTCTTCATTTGAAAAAGCTTTATGTGCACTACTTTGTTGATTCATCCTTCTTAACTGTACATTAGACATATATTCTTCTGTTGATGAACTGTAGTCATCTTTGCCCCAAAGTGGTTAAGAGGAAAGTGCATTTACTATGGGTTGTGGATCTTCATCTTGGTTCTCATCTTCCAACAAAATTTGAGCAATCACGCACTGTTCAGGTGCATGAGGCAATCTAGAAACATCGCACCATGGGTAATCCTATACTAGATGATTATTCTTGTTTAATGGATCGGGGGTCTCCTTATTTTGATTAGACTTTTCAAGCTTACCATCTTTCCAACTAGTATTATATGGCATATCATGGAGTCTAGGCCTATAATTATATGGCTTATCATTCTTATACATTGTTGGTTTGTCATTTCGATTCGACCTTCCTTTCATGTCTTTGAGGATATCCATTATTTCTTTGAAATCATCTTTCTTAGGAGCCCTAGGATTATACAATTTTACATCATCTTTCTTGTTTACTCTTCCAGCCATTGATTCATTAAAATTCTTTTTTTATGCTAGTTAATTCATGAGAGGAAAATGATGTATCATTATGATCTCTGAATTCTTCAATTAATTGTGTTACAAAATCTTGCCAACTTGCAATTTGCTCATTAGGTAGGCCTCTATACCATTCACCAACATCTTCAGTCAGGGATTGGACAACTAATTTCATAAACACATCTTCATGAGGAACCTCAAACTCTTCAATGGTATTTTTCAAATTAATCACATGTTGTTAGGCTGATTTTGTCCCATTTCCAGTGAATTTTGGAATGGTTGTCCTTAATTCATTCTGAATAGGATTTGGATACCCTACTATGCCACTAAAATCCAGTTGTTTGTATCATTCAATAGTCATAGGTTCTCTGTATCTAGCATTGTGATTTTAATTATTATCATTTCTCTCTGAATTGTTTTGATTTCTCCTATCATTGTTTCTTGTGTTATTTTGGTTTAGATTTTCATTATTTCATTATCTTGTATTATTCCAATCTCTATTCTCTACATGGTTTGTTTCCCCCTGTCAGTCTATTCTTTCATTTCCACTGTTACCATTCCTAGTTTTTTCTTCAACTTTAGTTTCAAATAGTGGATTTCAATGACTCCTGATGAGAGGTTGTTCTTTACCTTTTCATTGGGGAGGGTTATATCTAGGGATTGTTCCACCCCTTGATCCTCTTTCATCCCCACCTTCATCTGTTCTCTACCTATCACTTCTCATTGATTCATCTTCAGAGGATTTTCCTTTTGGAGTGGTAATTTTGTCTCTTTTCATCCCCAATCTCTCTAGTATTTCATTAGGCTGCCTTCTAAGGGATCTAGCCATCTTAAGAATGAGAGCATCCCATTGTTGTTCATCTTCTTCTTCTCCTTCTTCTGTCAATGCTCCATAATGCATCTCAACCCGAGAATTATTCTCTTCCATTTTTATCTTGTAAAAAGGATTACAATTTTCATCATAACTTTTGTGAGAATGATGGTTTGTCATGTGTTCATCCTCTTCAGTCGAGTTTTTTCTTTCCCTATTAGGAAAATTCTTAAATCCTACAAACCCCATGTCTGAAGTCATATTCCTATTATTATTTGACCTTTTCTTTGGACTTAACTAAATATGATTATCTTGTCCCTTTTTTAATGATATTTGTCCCCACATAAACCTTACTGATAAATGCCTTGGATTCTTCCTCACTCTCTCATAGGCTAAAGCATTAATCATATTTTTTTTGTAAAGTTGCCACCTCCTACAAAGGAAGAAATTTTTTTGGGTTGATTCGCGTTCTTGTCTCCAGTAGAGTCTAGATTTATATTTACCAAAGATTATGAAGAGCTTAGCTTAGCAACTCCCCAACAGAGTCACCAATCTGCTGGTTCCCAAAACCACAGATTAGAAATCAAAGAGTTTTTCCACTTCTCTTAATAAGTTCTGAATCAGTATTGGCCAACAAACAAGAATGATCAATAGATCAAATTCCCCTACACTTTAGGGTTCACTAAACCAAGGTAGGTGAACCTATACCTGAAACCTAAATCTATAGGTTAAAGGTTTTTATATAGCGGATTTAAAAGGACTAGTAATTTTAAGATGGCAATTTTTCTTAACTTCTAACTGGTTATAATACTTGCTTATTGAAGATTGATAAATGCTTATTTATAAATGAAGGATTGTAAAGGAAATGCTTATATGAGTTTAAAGTATGCTTCCTTTAAAGAATATTGCTCTAAAAATACCAGATTTAATCACATCAAATCAACAAAATACTAGTGCCTTCATCCCTAATTAATTTCACACCACTTCAATTGAGAAATCCTACGTATAACCCTGGAGATAGTTTTGATAACTTGTTCTTATAACAAGACCATCACTTCAAAGACATCTGTATGAGTTTTAATCAAAATATAATATGTATTTTAGTCTTATTGAATTTAACTTCTCTCTAAAAGATCAATAAGACAATTTGAAGTTTGCCAATCAACCCTTCAAATTGATATTCAAAATGAAAAATAAACTGAAACACAAGTACATAAGATAGCACATCAAATTAATCTAGCTAAATAGATTTATCATAGGGAACTAATCAACCAATTGAAAATGTAGATACCACCAGAGATAAATAAATACTTGATTTTTTTATTGAGAATGAAAGATGAAATCAGTTGGTCTCAAAACATATTATCTTCCTCCAACTTAGTATTTCCAAAAGCAACTTCATAAGTACTACATAGGATATTGTCTTGAAAAAGTAATAGTAAAAATTAATTCTTTGTTCGCTTTCGAGAAAGATTCCCTATATATAAATGCGGATTTATTTCCAAAATGAAAAGGCATACCCTTTCATTAGGAATCCAACTAACTAAACCTAACTAAAAACTAAAAAGGTATCTAACTAAAACTAACTTGACTACTAGACTCATTACATAAAAGCATATGAAAATAACAGTTTGAAATATTTAGGAATAATTTTAATTTTCAAGCACCTCGCGACATTTATGAATATGCCCCAAGTACTCTACTAATTTATAGGTGTCTGCATCTTGGATCAGGTTCCTAACAACGATCTCCCATGTGATGAAATTTTCCATATGTTCGGTAGTGCCCTTTAATTCAACACCATCAATCTGGGCAATATTAAGGGCATAATTGAGAAGACCTCGACACTTTGGGATCCATTTGTCCCTATCTTTGATCTGTCCATTCTTGTCAATCAACTCTGGGAAACCATGTTGCACCATCTCTTTGCATTCATCATATTTATATTGTAACTGTTCATCAAATTCATTGTGTTTTTCTAGCAATCTTTCTATCTTTTCTATTTCCTTCAATTCTGCTTTGGACGTTGTCCTATCATTCAAATTAGTTCCAAATCTATTTTGAATCTTGTTATACGAAACTGCATTGTCCACATTCTTTTGAAAAACCATCTACAATTCTCCTAGGAAACCTTGTAGGGTCTCAGATCTTTTGGTTAGGAATACAGAGGCAGTATCTACTCTTACAATATGCATTTGTTTGAGTAACTTCTTATTTTCTTTTTGCAGCTCTTTGCACTTCTTCTTCCACTCTGAGTTATCCGAAGAAAGAACCATTCGTACTAGTTGTCTATTTCCTCTTTGTGTTTCTTCTTACAACCCTTTGTACTAGTCTCTAGAAACTTAATGTATGCTCTCTACGAATTATTCTTTGCTAGTGTGCAATACAGTTTAAACAATCTTAACTCATCTCTCGGATACACCTACATACTGAATTGCAATGAAATTTACCTCATGTGAGCCATAGATATACTTGTTGCAAGCATTAAATAGTAAACCTTTGTTTTAGTTTTGAATTATGATGAGACAATGGTTCATCAGGATATGTCTTCCCGATGTATATTTCTCTTTGGAAAACCTTTCTTTTATCTCGATAACTTATTCTTGTTCTTCACGATATCCTAGGCTAACAACTTTATTTTCTAATGCATCGGTGTAGGTTGTCCCGATACTTTCATCAGCTATCAGGTTAACTCATTTGGCATCATAGCAATAAGAATTGTTTCCCCGATGAATTTCTTTTTGCTACAACCTTCACTAATGGGCATTTTCATTATTGCACTTGTCAGTATAGGTCTTACCGATTGCCTTCAACTATCGGCAAGACAATTTTCTTCTTTTGTCGCTTATTTTTACTATGTCAATGAGCCTTATCAGTATATGCTTCTCCAATATAGCCATTGTTCAATCCATGCTATAATTGGCAAGAGTGATGCCGATAGGTCTGACCTTGGATTTCCATGCTTGCTTATTGGTATATGATACACCAATCGAAAGCTAGTATTTGTTGTCTTAGTGTTTTTATTAGGGTAACTTAGCCCGATAGTGCAACTTTCAATTATTTGTAACTTTCTACTTCCTCTTAAGGATACAAAAGATTAATAATCAATAAGGAACTTCTACCATTCATGAGGGCTATGTTAGGATAACTGGTGAACAACTAAGAGGGGAGGGGGTGAATCAGTTGTTAATAGATTATAACAATTAATCCTATATACAACCTTAAACTGGAGCATATAAACATTAAATACCGGAATACCAGAAATAGATATTGGTGGAAATAGATATCGATAAACAATGCAACTCAACAATAAAATATATAATCAACACAATGCAACCATACCACATAACACCATGATTTTTACATGGAAAACCCGATAAAGGGAAACACTATGGTGGGAAGCCTACCCATAGTCAGATGATCTACTTCTGTAGAAAGTATGTGATACAATGAGGGGCCTGCACATGCAAGAAGGCACACTTCCTAGAGCGCACTACTCAATACAAAAGAGTCTCACTAACTACAGAAAGGTTAAAACCACCTCAAGATATTTAGATAACAATCCAGTAAAGTGTACTGCCAGAGATAGCATCTACCATGCCTGATTATAGTCCCCATTAAGCTCAATGCCCGAGGCCTTTGACCTCTTACATAGCCCCAGTTTGATCTTCAATGATCGACCTAATCCTCTGCCTGAATGATATTACAATATTCACACATTCCACTCATTTCCATGATCTACAAAGAGATCTTACATTGATTTATACCAACCCTAAGGCCTAAACCAATTAGGTCGGCCACCTAAAGATATTACAATAAGATCATTACATATATCCATATTACAATGATATGCCATGTTGTCTTTAGACCAAAATAACATTAACCAATCCATAAATTATCTCAGTAACGTGTAGAGAACACGTTAACATGATATCGGTCCATAACCTAGATAGGCACCAGACCAATTTTGGGTCCACCACGCCAAAGTAATGTCTCCACCTGGTTGAATCACAATTAGAGAAAATCTTGTTCATCCTAGAAACCACACCAACACCACTTATGAATCCTGTCAAGGATTCTCAATAAAAGCTCTATCGGTAAAACCTTACACCTATGCTGGTAAGGATTTAATAGAGTGTATGGTAGTATTTGATTACCAAGTCAATACCATCTAACCAAGAAATGGTCCAGAAGCATGTAACACATATAACCAAACATATTCCATTGATCCAAACATGTCGAAAGTGTCCAACAGATAGTCACTACTATCGGTAACACTAGATCTTCTGTCGGTAACCAAAACCTGTCTGCTGGTAACCTTCCATAATAGCTAGTGTTGACATCAATGATAAAACATCAATGCAACACATAATAAATCCTTCCATATTGCCAACAATCGCCTCCTTTAGCATTGATGGCAACACTAGATGTAAAAAACATCTAAGTACCAAGAAATACCAAACAAGTCTCCCCCAGTGGAAGACAACCAACAAACTCCCCCTTTGAATAATATCTTTGTATAGCTCTTGAGTTTTCTTTTTCACATCAATATCTCTCCCCCTTTGACATCAATGCTAGAGATATGACATAGATATCAAAATTTTGTGAATCTTAAAGCTGACTACTCCCCCTAAGTAGTAGCACCACTCATTAGTGCCAGAATGAATATTATCTCTAATAATGCATGTTAGATTGATGCCAAACTGCAGCAATCAAGTTTCTGCCAGAGGGGAAGAAACCCCCAACCTGTCTCTCAAATATTCAAATGATTCTTTAGGCAGCGGTTTAATGAATATATCTACAATCTATTCTTTAGTGTTCGCATAAACCAATTTGACTTCCTTTTCCTCTACCTTTTCCTTTAGAAAGTTATACTTTATTGATATGTTCTTAGTCTTAGAGTGAAATACCATATTCTTAGACATGTCAATAGCTGTTTAGTTATCACAATAGACAACTACCAGTTCACTACAATTTACCCTGATATCCTTCAACATTTGCTTCATCCACAAGACTTGTGTACAATTAGTTGTTGCTGCAACATATTCAGCTTCAGCAGTAGATAAATAAATGCATGACTAGTTTTTGTTGATCCATGAAACCAGTTTCTTTTCAAGGAAGAAAGCTCCACCAGAAGTGCTCTTCCTATCATCAGTATCTCCTGCCCAATCTGAATCTGTATATGCACATAAAGTGAAGTTATCATCTTTAGAATACCATAAACCATATTTAGTTGTTCCTTGTAGATACCAGAATATCCTCTTTACTGCACATTCATGATTTTCTTTATAATTACTTTGATATCTTGAAACAATACTCAATGCATTCATAATATTTGGTCTAGTTTGAGTTAGATATAACAAGCCACCAATCATAGACTTATACCTTGTTGAATTTACCGGTACAGATATATCTTTGATAGATAATTTTTCACTTGTCACCATAGGAGTACTTACCGGTTTGGAATTATGCATACCAAACTTCTTCAATAATTCCCTTAGATACTTTGTTTGATAGATAAAGATGCCTTTGTCAGTTTGAGTAATCTGCAAACCTAAGAAAAAATTCATTTCATTAATCATGGACATTTCAAATTCATTCTTCATGTTGTTAACAAATTCCATGCACAATTTATCTTCTCCTCAAAAAATGATATCATCAACAAATACTTCAATAATAGGAATATCATCATTAGTAATTTTGTAATACAAATTACTGTCGGTATTGCCTTTAGTAAAACTAAGCTTCAAAATATATTTATCCAACCTTGCATACCAAGCTCTAGGAGCTTGTTTCAATCCATATAATGCTTTATTTAACCTACAAACCATATCCTTATCATCTTTCAATGAAAAAACATCAGGCTGCTCAATGTATACCTCTTCTTCAAGTTCACCATTCAAAAATGCACATTTAACATCCATTTGATAAACCTTGTAGTTCTTATATGTTGCATAGGCAAAAAATAGTCTAACAACTTCAATTCTAGCTACAGGTGCAAAAGTCTCACCATAATCAATTGCTTCCTTTTGAGAGTATCATTTACAAACCAGTCTAGCCTTGTTTCTTATAACTTGACCATCCTCATTTAGTTCCAATAACATTCTTATTTTTAGGCCGGGGAACTAAAGTCCAAGTCTCATTCTTTTCTATCTTATCTAATTCATCTTCCATAGCCTTTAACAAATGTTTATCTTTACAAGCTTCAATAATAGATGTCGGTTCAACTTGACAAATAAAATATACCTCTTCATTTGCCAGTCTTCTTCTTCTCATAACTCCCTTGTTCCTATCTCCAATGATTTGATCTTTAGAGTGATTTAATCTTACATACCTTGGAGTCTTTTGAACTTTAGGTCCACTGATTTGATCATCAGTCACATTGAATTTTCTGACTGTGCCAGTGTAATAGTCTCAATGTCCTATACCGGTTGAGGCATTTTTGATTTAGTTATGATCATTTCTACTGCCAGTTCCCTATCATGTGATATAGATTGATTTCTATATTGCTCATCCACTCACATTTTCACTTTCGACAATTTTTTGCACTTTTTTTATAACATCTATATGCTTTTCTTTGATTAGACTTGATGGATAATGATGAACAACAAATGCCCTAACTGGTACTAAGAGGGGGTTGAATAAATACATACAAAAAATTCTCCACAACTTATCAAGTTAAAATAATGCTAACCAGTTGTCTTCATTACTGAACTTAACCATGGCAATATCGGTTAAACACAGTAAGACTTCAGACAACATAAACCGGTAAAACTGAACACTTCAAATACATTCAATACTTGATAAATACTTCACCCATAAACATATGCATGTGGTGCATCAACAATACCATAACCATTAGCTCTGCATACATAATCACCTAAACAAAGAATACTTAATCATCACATGCAAAATGCACAACTCATGACACACAAAATTTTCATGTGGAAACCCAAATGGGAAAAACCACGATAGGGATGAATACCCAAAAGCTTGTGTTGAACTCTTTTGAATCTTGCTCTGTTAGGAGCCTAGTCCAGTTGAAGACTTTACAATAAGGTTCTGCTAGGAACCAATCTTGTTAAAGATCACCCAGTTAAGGGATGGCTATATACCCTGTTAAAGGTTGAAACCCTATTAAAGGTTACCTTGCTAGAGGACTTGAAGAACTCAATGAACTTGAGTCACCTGGTTAGAGGATTTACAGTAAGCTTGTTAAAGCTACCCGGCAAAAGGATTTTCCTTCTGTTGAAATGGTTAGAAGACAACAGGTAAAAATTTGATCTGATAACAACACTATATGCTAAGGCAGATCCTTTTCAATTCCTCTACTCTACAATCACACTCTACAGTTTTCACTCACTCATCTAGCAAGTATCTCATCACTCGGATAAATACACAACTTTTTCCAACAACTACGATAACAAACATCATGGACCTTATAGACAACAATTAGGTCGGTAACATAAAAACCCTAAGCATCTTAGGTTTACAATTACAAGCGGTCCAATCCTGATCGTCCAAACACTTTTCATAGAATGAAACAATCTCAAACATATCACAAGTCATTTTGCATCATCCATTCTTTACCGCACATAGAAATCAGTAACCCATCATGCTTTCTTCTCCTACCACTAAGAAGTATGTTCATTCTCGAGGTAGACATTTAATGTAATCAATCTTCATATGCAAGATCCTCAAGGAAATTCTTCACGTGCACAAAGCTGACGTGGCATATCAATCTAATCCTTATTTCTTAGCCAACTCATCACAGAATATCATTGGTTGCATCACACAAGCTAGATTGCCAAACCAAAAACCCTAGAGCGGAGACTACCAACCGGTAGTCACACGTAGTGAAACCTTGACACCGGTTCGCTACATCTCTTCATACTGGTTGATCTGTGCCGCTTCCAAGCTTCATATCGGTGCATACTAATGTACCTACTTGAACACATATTGACATCAATGACAACATACTTTGTCATCGGTTCATCATATGCCAACAAGAATAACCAAGAAATATTCCTTCATCACATCTAGGATCAAACTTCCCAATGGAATCATCCCTTTTGATATAACATTAAATTCAAAAAATTCTGAAGTATTTAATAGTAGGTGTATGTCTAAACCATAATTCATAAGGAGTCTTACTGGTTTCACCTTTGATGTGAACTCTGTTTAATTTGTAGACTGATGTACTCACTGCTTCTCTCCAATAGATGTGAGGTAATTGGGCTTCCACCATCATGGTTCTTGCTACATTCATACTGGTTTTGTTCTTTCTTTCCACCACTCCATTCTGCTGAGTAGTCCTAGGAGCAAATAATTGTCTCCTAATTCCATTTGTCTCATAATAACTGTTAAATTCATGAGAAGTGAACTCATTGCCTTGATCTGATCTTAGATATTTGATTTTGAATCCAATTTTAGTTTCTACTTTTTCTTTAAAGATCTTGAATTTCTCAAAAGCTTCATACTTCTCCCTAAGAAAAGTCACCCACATCATTCTAGAATAATCATCAATTATTAGCATGAAGAACCTATCACCTTGAAAGCTTCTAGTCCTTGTTGGACACCATAACTTAGTATGAATCAAATCAAGAATATCATTAGATTTATCTTGTATGCTCTTAAAAGTAGTTGTAACTTGTTTTCCCAATTGACATTCCTTACATACCGGACTATGAGGATTAATAATCTTAGGTATATCTCTAACTGCCTTTGTTGAACTAATCTTGACAATGCAATCAAAATTAACATGACACAACCTTTTATGCCATAAACAACTCTTATCAATATGAGCAATCAAACATGTCTTACTACCAGTGTTCAGATGAAATATATTACCTCCAGTCTGAGTACCAATAGCAATCTCCAAACCAGTCTTGTTAATGATTTTGCATTTTCTATCCTTGAATTGAAGTTGGAATCCCTTGTCCACCAATTGACCAACACTCAAAAGATTATGCTTTAAACCTTCTACATAATAGACATTGTTAGTATTATGCTTACCATCCAAAAAAATAGTACCTCTACCTCTGATCATACATGCTTTGTCATCTCCAAATCTTACTTGACCACCATTGTATACATGTAGTAACAACAATTTTCTTTTATCTCCATTCATATGATGTGAGAATCCACTATCAATTACCCATTCATCCTTGTCTTCAACTTTTGCTGCCAGGGCCTTTTCTTCATTCTTGATAGCCAGATCTGGTTCATCTTCTTATAGGGCATAGAACACCCATTCCTTTCTATTGCTAGATCCACTAGAAAAGTCTTCTATCGGTTCATCCTCAGAGTCATCAGTTACTCCTTTGTCATTTGCTATGTAGCATTGTTTGATTCTCTTAAATATATATCTGTTTTGATTAGTCTTGAATGATTTCTTAACTCTTTCTTCAAATCTTCCATTCCTTTCAAGACATCTAGATGCAAAATGACCAATCTTATGACATGCACAATATTTAAAAGGTTCTTTTCCTTCATACTTACTTCCTGTCGGTCCTTTAGGTACTCTTCTAGCAAATAAGGCTTCAAGTTTCTCAAATTCTTCATCCTCTTTCCTAATGTCTTCAAATTCCTTTGCATATAGGGCTTTCTAATAATTCTTGTCATTATATGATGATGATGATGATGCATTAAAAGAAGGTTAAGATTTTGCAGCTCTAGAAGGTCCAAATTCTTCAAGCTCTAAAGTAGATAACTTCCCAATCAGAATGTCTCTATTAACTGAGGTGTTTGCCATTGTTATCAATTCATTAATTGCATTTCCCTTCATTTTGTAAGTTGGTGGAAGGGCTCTCAATACTTTGGAAACTATTTCATCTTCACTCAGAGATCCTCCACAACAATGAATTCCCATGACAATCTCATTTACTCTCTCCATAAATGTAGCAATTTTTTCATTGTCATCCATCTTCAAGTTCTCATATCTCACCCGGTAGCAATCAAGTTTAGAAATTTTGATAGTAGGGTCACCTTCATTCATAGTTTGCAATTTATCCCATATAACCTTTGCAGATGATTTATCAGTCTATCCCATGATCTGATGATCAGTAAGTGCACATAGGAGGTCTTCTCTAGCTATGAAATCATTCTCAATATTCTTATACAAGTCTGCAGGAGCAAAATTGCCAAATGCTGGATCATAAGGTGTGTAACCTTTCTCAGTGATCTCCCAAATATCCTTGCCATGACATCTAAGATGAGTCTCCATGTGGATTTTCCATATCCCATAATTTGTTCCATCAAACTTAGGGATTTCTCTTCTGAAGATAGTTGTTGGTAGATTAGTTGTCATAGGATCTACCTCAAGTAGTTAAGCTTCTGCAAAAGAGGAACAAAGCTCTCATACCAATTGTTAGGATAACCGGTGAACAACTAAGAGGGGGGGGGGGGGTGAATCAGTTGTTAATAGATTATAACAATTAATCCACCATACAACCTTAAACCAGAGCATATAAACATTAAATACTAGAATACCAGAAACAAATACTGATAGAAACAGATACTAGTAAACAATGCAACTCAACAATAAAATGCAACCATACCACATAACACCATGATTTGTACGTGGAAAACCCGGTAAAGGAAAAAACCACAATGGGAAGCCTACCCATAGTTAGATGATACTTCTATAGAAAGTATGTGATACAATGAGGGAGCTACACATGTAAGAAGGCACACTGCCTAAAGCACACTACTCATTACAAAAGAGTCTCACTAACTACAAAAATGTTAAAACCACCTCAAGATATTTGGACAACAATCCAATAAAGTGAACTGCTAGAGATAGCATCTACCATGCCTAATTATAGTCTCAGTTAATCTCAATGTCGAAGGACTTTGACCTCTTACATAACCCCAATTCGATCTTCATTGATCGACCTAATCCTCTTCCTGAATGATATTATAATATTCACACATTCTACTCATTGCCATGATCTACAATAAGATCTTACATTGATTTATACCAACCCTAGGGCCTAAACCGATTTGGTCAGCCACCTAAAGATATTACAATAAGATCATTACATATATCCATATTACAATGATATGCCATGTCATATTTAGACCAAAATAACATGAACCAATCCATAAATTGTCTCGATAATGTGTAGAGAACACGTTAACATGATACTGGTCCAAAACCTAGATAGGCACCAAACCAATTCTTATTCCACCATGCCAAAGCAATGTCTCCACCTGCTTGAATCATGATCAGAGAACATATTCTTCATCCTAGTAACCGCACCAACACCACTTATGCATCCTATCAAGGATTCTCAATAAAATCTTTGTCGATAAAACCTTAAACCTATATCATTAAGGGTTTCCTAGAGTGTATGATAACATTTGATTAGCAAGTCAATACCATCTGACCAAGACATGCTACAAAGGCATGTAATACATATAACCAAACACATTTCATTGATCCAAACATGCCGGAAGTGTCCAATAGATAGTCACTAATGCCGGTAACACTAGATCTCTAGTCGATAACCAAAACTTGTCTGTTGGTAACCTGTCATAATAGCTAGTGTTGACATCAATGAAAAAACATCAATGCAACACATAATCAATCCTTTCATATTGCCAACAGGCTATGCCTTTTCTCATTACGCTTCTTGAGATGCTATAGAAACATACACCATGGCAAGGCTCATGCCTACAAGGATCCCAATTTGCCTTATCATATCTCAATGCCACCCCCAATATGCCTGACTGATGGTTGAATCTCAAGAGATGGATCATAAATAGAAGAGGACTAATTTTGTGAGATCATCCTGCACACAAAATCCATTAGTAACTATTCTCATGATAAAAAGTGTTCGATGTATAAAGCCAAGAAATAGAGGAAAACAATATTTTAAGAGCATAGTTAATTTAAAAAATTATATGCTAACACCTTTTTGACCAAATTAGACATGTTTATTAATCTTATGTTCTCTTCTTCCAATGTGTTTGTATTTCCACTACCTTTGGGTGATGTTGCCAATTCAATGAAATCATACTTGATATACATGATATATCAACTGCACATCTTGATCCCATTTAGTGGATCTCTTGTGTGCTTTCTCATTATTTTTTGTGATTATTGTCCTTTCTCAGGGACATATCATTTTGGAAACATGCTTGTCATTTGGATGTATGTATGGTACCTTAAAGCTATTTATCCAATTAATGCATAAGAAATCTCTTTAATGTGGAGGCATACACTCCACACATTATTGCAATTTGTTTACACACCACAAGACTTGGTTTTTAAAATTTATATCACACATAATAACATGTTAAATACATGTTGCAATACCTATTTTGTAGTTGTTTTAATTTACTTAATCAAATTACTTTGCAAGTTGAGCCTTTTTCTTTTGTGCTATTTTTCACTAGTTTTTTAATTCAAATTTTCAAATCAACATGACTCATAGAAGGCATAATCCTTACTAGGCTAGCATAGTCATACTCTCTTCTTTCTTCCTTTGTTACTCCTTTTATCTTGATATTAGATTGATAGGATCCTAAGTCCTTGGGGGTTTGGTGTGTCTTGCCTCTTTAATATCTTGATGAAAGGTTGTCAATGCTACTTTGCACTTTACTGAGAGTATGAATGTACCCTCATAATCACTCTAACATAGGGGCTAGGTGTAGAATCATAAATTATATCACTATACAATTTCAACCTCACTTAGCCCTCACTTCAACATTCTCTCCTTTTGTGCCTTGACCCTATTTTTATTCTTCTCACACAACCCTAAAATCAATACCTTCAATAGTGTTTTGAGACTCTATCTAATATTCAACATTGATGGGTAGGATACAGATGCCCTAGGCACCATTTTCCTTAGACAAAGACACCCTGGGAACCCTTTTTCTCCCAATAGGGGCCCAAATTTGGACCCTTAAATTGTCATATTTTAAAGGTAGGAAAAATTTCTCTTTGTTTGCTTGCTTCAAAAATACAAACATGTTTGGTGCGGTTAGGTATTAAAGTAAGCCTTATCCCCTCATTTTATCATATCTCTTAGTTACAATTTCACAAGATCATTTGAAAAGTTCAAGTGAGAAATCAATCAAGCATATTCAAGGGAGTGAAGGAGAGGTCAAGTTTAGATTTAAAGCATTCATGATGACATCAATGATCAAAATATTATGAAGAGATTCCACATGACAACATAAACCATGGTATATAAAAATTTTAAATAAATATTTGTCAAGACATCAAGTTCCAATTCAAGAATTTCAATTTAGATCTGGCCTTGCCCTCTAAAGGAAAGGTTTCCATTCTAGTTCAATTCTATTTAAAGTTTCATTTCAATTTTGATTCAAGGGTTTATTCTATACCTACGGTTTGGTCTAGGAAAACCCCTATCAACAAAACCAATGTTAGAAGTACGGTTGTCATTGCACCAGCAGATCAACCTATTAATCCCCGATAAAAACACTAGACTTATAGAATCCACAGGAGGCGGTCAAGTCGTGTCACAAATTTGAGCACTATGCTACACAACACAAGGAGACCAAGGGCACACACCTTGCAAGAATCTCCCCAGCTCAAGAAAGGGGGTTTGAACTTGTGACCCAAGCTCTAATACCACTTGTTAGAAGTACGGTTGTCGTTGCACAAAAATATTGGCATGTTAATGCCCGATACAACCACTAGACTTATGGAATCGAAAGGAGGTAATTAAGCCATGTCACAAACACGAGAAAAGTGTTGCACAACACAACAAGACCAAGGGTGCACACCTTGCAACAACCATTTCCCCCCTTTCATTGTAGGTGACAAATACAAAAGTTACAATCAAAGATTCCATAATAAAATACAAAGTTGATAAGACATGACTTTTGAAGGAGTGAAAAAGAAGAGGAAAAGGTTTCCCTACACCACCTTGTCTCACAAATTTCTCATGAAATTCTGGGAGAAAATTGTAATTGACATTCCAATTCTAAAAGTTTCTTGTCCACCCACATTCAAAAATTGGAGTAAAGGTTCACTGCAAGCCACCTTGTCCTATACTTTTAAGTCATATTTTCATATGTAAGTGCCACTTTTTTCCCCTAGTTCAAATCTAGTATCATGTCTCGATACCACATTCATATTATTTTATGTCCATCTTGCATCTTTGGCCCTAGATCTATCATTCATTTTTTATCCCCATAATACACATTCAACTCAATTGCAAAAAGGAAGTGAATTCGATTTGTATTCGATCCATTTCATACTTAAAGTGAGATTGGATAAAAAAACTCACTCTCCCTTTAATGTTTAATGTTTGGAAAGTAAGTGTAATTACTTGTTTGCATGCATAAACATGTAAACCTTGTTTTCCATCATTACAATCCCTATACTAAAAATCTTATTCTTCTTCTTTGCATAGTGAAACAATTAAATTGCTATAATATATATTATATCTCGGATTTACCTATGGTGGTTATTAGAAGAAGAATGGTCAAGTGATTTTATGCTAGAAATGAGACTAGGTGAATATTTATGAGTAATAGATAAACAAAAAAATTATTAACTAAATAATAAAATGATATTTAATTGATTAGGGTTTCCTTAGCAAATTTGAATGTAAAAAAGGAAAT
This sequence comes from Cryptomeria japonica, assembly GCF_030272615.1. Lineage (NCBI taxonomy): Eukaryota > Viridiplantae > Streptophyta > Pinopsida > Cupressales > Cupressaceae > Cryptomeria > Cryptomeria japonica. The sequence goes on along the minus strand of NC_081412.1, from coordinate 192,689,555 downwards.
TGTTGAGACGGCAGGGGTCAAGGTCAACACTCCTAAGTCTGAGGGTACCCGTAGGGGATGGATTTCCATATTGAGATGCGTGTTTAAACTAAGAAAGGTATCCCTATAGGAATGGATAAGGAGTCATTTTCCATGAGGTTAGGAGATATGTTGATTGTGGTCAAGGATGGGTTAGCTTGTTTAAATGGATGGTGTTTGAAATCAATTTTGTCAAGGATAGGGATAGTTAAGTGTGAACAAGCCCTTGCCTATGGATAATGTAGATAAAATGATTTCCCTTGTTTAGAATGTGGCCAAGGATGTGAAAACAATGAATCTGGATCATGAGGAAAATATTAAGTCTCTCAAAGTTACCATTGACAAAATTCATGATAAGCTTAGGCTCATGCTACCTATGAGAAAAACTACTATGCAAAATAGCTTTGAGGGCCTCACACAATTAATGAGAGGGTGAAGACCCTCAAAGAATTTTCTAAGGGTAATTTTGACTCTCCATTTATTGTTGTGAAGGATGATGGGAAGAATGCTGCTACTATTCAACATGGAGCAGATTATGGACCTATTCTTTGTCCCTTTACTAGAACACACAACCATGACAAAGGTAAGAATGAGCATGCCTAAGTTTTTCATGATGTTCTGAAAATCAATGAAATTATAATCAGCAAGAATATCAAAGTCTAAAAGATGTTGAAAAATCTTTACTAGGCTCTTGGGTCTACGTACCCTTCATTGTCTCTTTTGTTTTGATGTTGGCTAGTTGTTGGCTTTTGTCTAGTCTTTCTTGGTTTTGGTTGTCTATTTTTGTTAAGGGTTTCAAGTGCCCTTCAAAACCTCTTTTACTCTAATCAAAAACATTTTTAAACAAGTTTATATTTTTATTTAATATTTGAATCAAGAAATCAGGATGTATTTGAAAGAAGATAATGATATATTTAGTTTAGTAGCAAGAAATATAAATGTAATGTTGGTAAGAAAAGAGATGCCAATCCTTGAAGAAATTACGAAATAAAGTAGTAAACAATTTAATAATTAATTTGGATAATTTTTATAACTTAGAAAAGAGAACAAATTTCTTAAAACTATTATATAATCCACATTGAGCTTTAATTGTATAGTCTATCATTATAGAGAGAAAACTATCATAAATTACAAAATGATATAATTCAGATTAACTCATTTATTCCCACTATTTAAGAATCAATTTAAACAATTAAAAAATATATTTAATAATTAACCATCTCATATCTTGAAAGAGAATAAACAAGTTAAAATATTTAAAATATTGTTTAAACTTTTTCAATATTTTGTACCAATTATAAACTATGATTAACAAAATATAAATTAAGAAAAATAATATTCTAAAAATAAAGATACCAAGAATAAACTGCAATTATATAGATTTTTAATAGATACACTATACATCAACAATAAACACACATGAAATGGAAGATAAAAGCCAACCCTATCTAATGGATCATTCTATAGTAAAAGAAGTGGAGACATAGTAGAACTATTAACGACTATGTGAGCAATGACATTATTACAAAGCGTTTGTACATATGAGCAGAGCTTTTGTGTCGAAAACCTAACCACTACATAATTTTAGAAGGGAACCTCCAACGTATGCTTGAAAAACCAGGACAGGTGCAGGTTGAAGATATATCTGGAATTTTCAGAAAAGAAAAGTTTTGGTTCTAGTCGAAATAGATACGAAGAGGTTGTACAGTCAAATTCCTTACTGAATATGCTGAAAGTATACGTGAGACTGAATAACAAACTATTATGACTCCTGGCAAACAGGAGCTTTGCAGACAGGGCACTTGTTCTGACACAGAAGCCATCGATCGATGCACCGCCCATGGAAATAATGTTTACATTTAGGAAGAATACGCACACTCTCTTCCCCACCAATCCCTTCCAGACAAATACAGCAGTTTTCCCTCTTCTCTTCATCCACTAAACTCCCATACTTTACTTTGGGAAGCCCTCCAATCTTCCACCTCCTTAGAAAATAGCCGAGAGGCGAGTTGTGGATTAGTATTGAGAATCCCATAAACAAACCCAACAGTCCATTAATAAGCTGCAATGAAGGGAGCACAAATTCGTGTGCTTCCTCAATTAGACCTACTATACCTTCGAGGTAATGATTCCCTGCAACTATATCCGTTAAAAGAATCAACATGCAGATAATATATCCCACACCAACGCAAAAGGCGTATAAAATTAGAATTAGAGTAAGAGCTGTCTTGAAATTTTGGAGTTGAGCCACTGCTCTGCGCAGAGAGAGTCCAAAATGTTTAAGAGAATTCCAAGGCGCCTTTCCAACTATAATCGAAGGCTGTGCCATCTCATAACTCGCTCTTCTTCTACCATTCATCTCTCATCCAACCACAAAAAATAACTGCGCTGTTTTGGTGTGTTGTAGACATTTTATAAAGATGAACTTTTACTGTTAGTTATTTTCTACGTAAGAGAAGCTTCTTGAATGTAACATTGGCGATTTCATTCAATATTTTTAACAACCAAATTCTACAATATGACGATGAATGTTAGAATATGTTGGAAGTCACTTCTAGAAACAAAAGCAGATATTTTATCGATACAGTGGACTATGGAAACTTTGATTATTTGAGCTCCGTGGCCTTCTTATCTTTCTCAATTTCTCCCATCGTGTTATATTTTCTTATATTCATATTTTTTTATATCAATCTTATATTACACAATTTGATGTTGAAAAGTAAACGTGAATTAATTAAAAAGTAAATGTGAATTAATTAAAAAAACGTTTCGATATAGTCAAAGGTAAAATTTGGTGTGATGTTTATGATTAGTCAAATAGAAATGTAATGGGTAGTGTGAAACATTTTAAAACTAGCATATATATCTTGAGTTTTAATATTAAAATTGAATTAAATTATTAAATGCTTTCTTAAATTTCTTAGCAATAATACATCTCACACCAATCCAAAAGATGTATAAACTTAGTATATTTATATTCTTAAAAAAATATATGTAAAATAGTATGGAGAGATATTACATAACTGTCTTGCATGTTTATTAGTTGTCAAGAATGGCATGGGGTTGAATAATGCTCCACTCTTCTCTGATTAAAGATGTAACAGTTTTACATACTTAGAGACAAGTGGCAATGATTCTATTTTATTTAGAGTAATAAAATAATATGTACAGAGAAACTCAAACATGCATGCAAATATCATCTACATGTCAAATTCAGATATTTGTATGTCATTGTAGATGCCTCTAGACATAATTACAATTAGAGTAACAGACGTCTTGAAATTGTAGAATTCAGTCAATGCTTTGCACAAGGACAGTCCAAAATGTTTAAGAGAATTCCAAGGCACCTTCTTAACTAGAATCGAAGGTCATGCCATCTCTTAACTTGCTGTTCCTCTACAACTCATCTGTATTCCACAAGTAAGGTATGTACACCTCCTTTGTAGTGCAGTTAGATACCTTCCGCAAGGAGTACTGGGTAGTCCCATACTACTCTAATCCATTTGTAGACCCATACATAAATGACTGGCATTGTGAACTATAAAAGACATTATTATTATTATTAATCATTAATAAGACAAAAAATAACTCTGCAAGCCAAATTCCACCCTAAATGACTATGGCTGTTCGACAGGCATCTTTATTGCAACCATTAATTTGATAGGCATTGATGGATATTGGTGTAGGGTCCGCGGCTCCTCCTTTCTGCGAAAGCCATGCTTACTCTGTAGGCCCGAACGGGTCGGGTAAAACACGGTTGAGACTCAAACAACCTTTTCTGGGTTTATTCAAAGCTGGAGAGCAATCAATTGCGAGGGGCTCCACTCGCTTCTAGAAACAACAGGGAATGCTTTGATTATTTTAGCTGGCCTGGGTTCTAATCTTTCTGAATTTCTTCCCTCGTGTTATATTTTCCTGCTTTTTACTTCAACTATCAACTAAATTTCCTATCAACATTACTTGGTTATGTTCGTGCACATTGTTTTGTGATTGAAATTTGGTAATTTGAGTCAGAGCATTTAATAATGAGATCTGTCTTTGATCTTTCTTTTTACATTTTTCCTGCAACCATTGAACAATGGGTTCTATTTTGACCTTTATGTTTGAAATTTGAACAATAGTTTATTGAGAAATTTATTGTTGTCGGTGAATTTGAAATTGGATGTGTTAAATAAAAGAAATAAGAAGAAAACTATTAGGGGAGAGAATCAAGTAGTTGAACACGCTAGCTGTATATTTCTCAAAATCTGACGTGAAAATTGCAAATCAGTTCTAGTCTTTTATAGTAGCTTATTTGGCGAATCCCCTACTTTATAACTAAGTTTCCATGGCCACATCACATTAGAATACCTTTTTATCAAGGTGTCCAAAAAGGCTCACAACTATTCTGGCTCCAAAACGGCACTGTTGTACCATAGAATGTCAGTAACACTAACATTACACACCATTGATCGCACAAACAACGGCTGTTATTTTTCGCAAAAGTCAATAACACGCATTTTATAACCCCATTTTGGAACCAGAATAGTTGCATCCTCCAAAAAGACCCTCCCAAAAGTGAAATTGATACTTGTGCACCAAGTCACCTTTTATTAGTGTTATAATCTGACCTCAAATGATTTGTTTCATTTTCATTTTAAGGAATACATTTCATTTGATTATGCGTAGTCACCATCAACAATAACAAGTTCAAGTAAGAACAATTGGTGCAATACTGTTAACAATACGGGGCACTAAATCAACAAGTGCTATTACATAACAACTATTGCAACATGCTCAACTGTTGGGCTATTTCCCCTAGCTGAGCAATAAGAAAAAATGAGGAATTTTTTGAGGAAAAATAGATGACACTATAGTAGTCAACATTTGAGCATTAGGAGTAGCTATTGAAGCTAGTTACACAATAGTTCTAGATAGTAATTATACACAATAGCTCTAGAAATACAACGGTTAATAGTTTTGTGATTACTATGTAACAAATATTGTTGTAAAAGATATTTTCAAGATAAATAAAAATATAATTTGTCTATTTCATGAATCTTGTTCTTTTCATTTAGTATTGGTAAGAAGATTTTATTGGGTATTATTTGATAATTTGATAAAAGAGAAACAATTGACTATTTTATTTGGATTTTATTAACAATCTAGTATCACAAACGAAGGTTTAACCTATGTTGAGTAGTAACAATAGTTTCTACCAACAACTATTTTTTAAAAGGAAAAATTTTGATGTGGGTTAAAGGAGATGAAAACAATAATAGCAACAAAATGATTTGTGGAAGCTTATGGCCAATATTTTGACATATGTAACAAACCCAACACCATATACAACTGTCACAAATAGCTAGAAGACCTAATTTAAATATACTAAAATGAATAATGTGAAAGCCCTATGTTTAATACATGCAAGCTCAATAGAGGTAGCTTTGATAGAGGTAATATTCCCTATAATAGCAACAACTAACAATGCAAAGGACTCTTATGAAATCCTCTAAATTATTTATAACAAGATTGATAAGGTGAGGATTAATAAACTTCACATTTCTATGAAAAAATTAAGAACTCTTCGACTGAATGATGAAGAGTCTATTTCATAATTTTACACAAGATTTTCTATTTTGATAAAATTAGTTGAGGATAGATGGTGAAACTATGCAAGAGCACAATATTGTATAAAAATTATTTTAGAATCTTTAGTCAAATTCTTACCAATATTTATCGACATAGAAGAGGTCAAAGAACTCTCAAAGATGATAGCTCATGATTTGATGGGTTCTCTACAAACCTACGAGCAACATCTAAACATGTCTACATCTTTTTTTCCGAGAGCAACCCTTCAAAGGTCAAGACAATGCACAAGACATGGTGAGACGAAGAAATAACTCTAAAAGGAACTTGAGATGTAGATGTAGAATCAACTCTAGAAGGTGTAGCTCCAAAGTAGACAAGTCTAGAAGTGCAAATAGTCAAAAGGGAAAAGAAAACTCACACCATAGCTTAAAGCATAAGAAAAATAGGATGAAATCAAATTAAGGGTATGATAAAAATAATGTTTAGTGTTATTATTGATATAAGTATTGCTAATTCAAAAGTAGTTGAACTTGATTTGTCAAAGGTCTTCACCCTGTGCAATATTGGTGAGAAAGGTAATGTTCAGGTATGATATTTTGATGATGGATGCAATAACTATTTGAGTCGCAACATGAATTTGTTTACATTTATTGACAAGAACATCATGTTTGTGATTAAGATAAGGAATAACAAAACATTTCTAATAGTGGGAAAAGGTTTATTTATGATTTGCACTAACCATGGTGACAAGAAATAAATAAAAAATATATTTATTTCTCCTTAGGGATAAAACACAATCTCTTGAGTGTTGGATACTTGGTCCAAAGATGTTATAAATTTCTAATGAAAAAAATTAAGTGCATCATTTTTGACAAGAATGCAATCAAGAATGTAGTAGAAGCATTCTAAATGACAAGGAACCATATGTTTCCTAAGTGGATAAAAACTATTTTACAAGCTTGACTTGTAGCTACTCCTCCCATGCATGAGAAGTGTAGAATATCACAATACAAATAAACTTTCGATATGATTATTGAAGATCCCTTCAAGACCTAACATCTAAGGTATTCACATTTAAGTTATTGTAGATTATCTAGGGAACTCCCTTAACACATAAAAAACACATGCTCTTTTACACTATAGGAGGGTTAATCCACCATAGATTCATGCATAACATAACAAATAAATCTCATAGAAATTGCTAGAATATAAATAACCAATTTTCTATTAAATCAATATAAACAAACACAAATATTAATAAATTATAATTCTTAGCCTCATTGGCTTTATCGATCCCTGATGAAAAAATACAACTTAACCCTAAAATCAAGTAAGTCCTCTCAACTTCAAATTATCACTCCACTTTAAATGATCTACACGAATCTAGATGATCTTGTCAACTCTAGATGAACCACTTAACTCTATATTCTTAAACCTCTATCCCAAGCCCTTCTTTATAGTTCTCTTATGACCTTTCAACTTCCCCAAGTAGGCCAGCTCAAGAGGTGTCTTTTCAATTTTTCCGTGTGGGTGCCTAAAAAGTTGTCTTTTCCATTTTTTATGTAACCATTCAGTAAATATTAGTGCATGACTTTTCCCCTTCCTTTTTCCCACATCCAAAATGGTATTTTTATGATTTTGGCATTATAAATGATAGAAAAAGGTATCTCGTGAAAATTACAATTTCCTTTACATATAGGCCACAAATATTGAATATTTCCAACCCCCTATGCCTCCTTGAGCACTTTATTAGGTATCTGAAGACCATATGTGCTTGCATTTATTTTTATTAGTGCCTAACCATAACTAAAATTTAAAATGACAATATTTTTTGGAGAAAAGATGATTGCCTTATACCACTAGATTCTCCTACATCACTAGATAGACTCTTTTGTATAAAAATAAAATGGCTATGTGTTTATCAACCATAGTAGAGCCTATTAGAAAATGTGGGGCCTATATTTTAGGAGAATAATATAGTAAACACTTCAAATTGATGAAATCTAAAAGGATAAGAGCACCATTATAGATAATGCATGTAGACCTATTTGGCCAAGTATTCAAACCCTTATGATAGAGAAAATGAGTAGTTTATGACATTTTTTGATAAATACAACTAGAATACATGAGTCTATCTCTTGACATATAATTTTCAAGATTTTAATAAATTGAAAGTAAAGTAAAGTGGAACATTTATTAATGCCCTCAAATAAAAGAGAGGGGGAGTATATACATCCAAAATAATTACCAATATATACAAGAATAAAGGCAATAATAATGGTTGACTACCAACTATACTTCAAAGTTAAATAGAGTAGCAAATAAAGATAATAGAACTATCATGGAGATAAATAAAAAGTATTCTAAAATTAAAGAGAATCCAAAATAAATATTGGGATGAATCTATTTCAAGAACAATTTATTCAATAAACAAATCCCCTTCAAAGGATATACATGATAAAGTTTCACAGGAAACATGAGAATAATACAAATGTTGTGTAGAGCATAAATTATACTATTTGGGTACATGATATATGAATTTATACCTATTTTGTATGAAAATGGAATCAGGTAGAATTAGGACCTAAATCCACTTTTACACAAACATTGGAATACAAAAGTACCTAGAAGAGTGATCATCCTCGACTAGCTCTTGTCAAAGAGAGCCAAGGGATACTTCTAAGTTTTTTATTCATTTGTTTCTATGGTAATGGATATGTAAAGTATGGGAGAATGCAATACTATAATGAAAGTACAAAGAGAAGTAAATGCAACAATACTATATAACAAACTAATAGATAACATAATCGAGATAGTGAGCACAAAAGTGAATGAAAGATATAACTATGCACCTATAGATAAAATCTAGAGCTAAATTGACAAGATTAGGGCACTAGACAAGTTACAAGTATGCCTCTATCTTGTCATTGATGCCAACCCCTTGTTCAGGAAGTAGAGTTTGGGTCCAGAAGTTGTATTTTTTCTTTGAATTAAAATTTAAGAGTCTTAACACCATCTGAAAACTTGTTAAGAAAGGGATGAACATCGAGAAATCTCTTATACTAAAAGGGATTAGAAAGATCTCTAAAGAAAACACTAATAACCCTAGCACTTCCAACAAGAAGAGAAAATTCTAGTCTAGAAACAAGAACGTTACCAATGATGGGGGTGTGGACACTACAAGGATAGTAAAAAATGCACAGAAAAAGCTCATCCTCAAAGGGGATACACCACCAAGTACTTGGACAAATGATCAAACTCAACAATAAATTTCAAACAATGTGCCTTATCAACAACCAATGAAACAACAAAATCAAGTAGCCAACACCATGCAATAGAAACAATAGTGAAAACCTCCTTGAAATAGAGACACGCCTCCTCAATAGTTCACACAATGAAGGGAACCTATTAAATCCATATTGAAACAACACTTCAATCAAACCTTGTACAACTACCCTAGAAATTAGAACTGAACTAGCAGTAAAACCTGGGTGGTGGAATGATAACCAATATTATGAATATCACTAAACAAAGGGACATAACACCCCTTCTTGTTTCGAATTGAAACATATTATACAAGACTTGATTGACCAAGGCTTGGTTGAGATAGATTCTCTGCCAGCATCCTCAAACAATGATCACACCATATTCAAGATTCTATTACTTGATCATGACAAAGGAATGGCCTCTACATCTACTACTAACCCAAAAGGCAACTGATGTTAATTATACTAATACTACCCATCAATAAACAATCAATTATCTCTAAAGGTTAGATAGTATGAATGTATCTACCATAAGAATCAAGGATCCAAATTCCCAATGTGTGCTAACTACCTAATGATCAATGGTCATTTTGTAAGGATCTCTACCTACTTCACAAGTTACTAGCCAGTATAATATCCTTGATCATTTAGCCAAAATATCGACACAAATCTCTATCCTTGATTTATTGCATATATCCCTAACCATATAGCAATCCTAGACAAGGCATTATAAGAATCCATAGTTCCTACCAACATAAATGTCAACCAATTTTAGGCTATGATAGGACATATTGCTCCTTCACAACCAGTTACTTTTATTGAAATTGATCTCCCTCACAACAAGTCTAATCACAATGATCCATTGCATTTAGAAGTCTTCGTCCATAATTGTAGTTCGTAAGATGAGTCTTGATAGATGGTGGAGCATGATTGAACATTTGTACATTGAGAGTTATCATAGCTCTCGAATATTCAGAAAATGACATTGACCCTTAAAAGAAAATAACTATCAAAGCTTATGATGATGTAAAGTGCATTTCAAAAGGTATCATTATGCTACCTATCCAATTTGGACCCGCAACTACAATTATTGGACATAGATCTAACCTACAACATCATTTTGGGTCATCCCTGTATACATGCCATGAAAGTAGTTCGATATATTTATCATCAGTGCCTAAAATTCCCTTTTATAATGAAAAAATCAGTATCCGTAAAGATCCAAATTTCTTCTAGTTTTGTACCAATTTAAAAGGCACACCTTAGAAGCAAGTTTTGGTAAATAGAGAAGTTTCATCATCCAAAGACACTTCTTGAAATATGGATCCTCAAACACAAGCTAAATTGTCAAAAGAAAAAATCAAGGATGTGGGAATACACTATGGTGTAGTCATTCCACATTGGAAAACTACCTACTTCCCCTAAGTCCTATAAAAAACCACGTCTTGTATAAAAATAACCCAAAGTTATAATTCAATATCAACCTCCTACTACTTTCACAAAATTAGGAGACCACAATGAAGAAAAGATTGAAGAGGATGTATCAAAATGGCTTTACAAAGATAAAGTAGACATCCCACTTGTACAATTGTTTGTTGAAAACCATGGAAAAGGATTCACCATCATGCAGGAAGAAAGGATATTATGGGAACAATGGTCTTGGAACAAACAAGAAAGGAATTATAGAACCCATTCAGCCAAAAGATTGACATCACACCAAAGGACTAGGATTTAAACCATTACCGATTGGTCCCTGAACAACACTAAGTTAACCTTATGTGAAGAGGAGCACACTCTAAATGATGAAAAGGCACATAAGGAATATCTTAACAAATCTTATTCAAATGAGTGCGAATGAGGCTTCTATTCCTCTAGCTCCTATTCCCTAGATGATATTTTTATTGATCCTAATGAGTTTCCTATCAAATGAAAACATGTAAATACTCCTCTTCCTATTCAAACTTTACCTAAACCATAGATTCTATACTTTTGGGATCCTAGCTCATCTTTCGAAGAATGTAGTATTGAAGGTAATGTTGACAATGATACCAGTGATGTCGATATAATGACCTTAACCTTTGCCACACCTGATCTGTATAATGTCAATGATAGAATGCCCCTAGTTCATCTTGAACTTATCGAATGGGACTAGCAAGGACCACTGATTTTAGACCATTTTGAGAATGATGAAGCCAAATATGGGTTAGTGCAAGATCAAGGGGGGCCAAAAAGTGGCGATGTGAAAAAATAGCCTTCTTCACTCACCTAAATACGTGAAAATTCGTGTTGAGTTTTTGCTTGTCCTAGGTGTCAGTACACCTTGGCCTGATAATTACCTATGCAAATCGGATATCCGATTTTTATTTGTAATTTTAATTTTAAAAATATATTATATATTACATATTATATAATATATAATATATTATTATATTATAGAATATATATATAATGTAATAATATATTATATAATATAATAATATATTATATTATATATATCATATAATATTATATTATATTATATATATCATATAATATTATATTATAATATAGTAATATATTATATAATAGGTATTATATAATATATTATTATATTATAATATAATATAATATAATAATATATTATATAATACGTATTATATAATATATTATTATATTATAATATAATATAATATAATAATATATTATATAATACGTATTATATAATATATTATTATATTATATTATATTATAATATAATAATATATTATATAATATGTATTATATTATATATATTATATTATATATATTATCTAATATATAATATAATATTATATTATATATTATATAATACAATATTTTATTATATTATATATTATATAATATATAATTATATTTTATAATATAATACAATACGTATTATATAATATAATAATATGTTATATAATATATTATTGTATTATATTATATATAATAATATATTATATAATATATTATTATATTATATATATTATATTATATTATATATTATAATATATATAATATATAATTATATTTTATAATATCATACAATAAGTATTATATAATATAAAAAATATAGTATATAATATATTATTATATTATATATGTTATTTTAAAATAATTTAAGTATAAAAATCGGATATCCGATTTTTTGAGACAAATATATTTTGACAGTGATAGCCCGTGAGTCATTTTTAACTCACGGGCTGCGCGATTTTATCAAAATCCGATATCCGGTGCACCCTATATCCAGTTTTTTAGCAAAAAATTGCTAAAAAATAGATTGAAAGGTAAGAATTTTATTGTTTTCAATCATTTTCATTCTTTTTTGTATTTTTTGTTAATGTTTATTTGATTTTTCATTGAAAATATGGTTTTTTTCATGAAAACTAGGTTTTTTTAAATCAAATACCTAATTGTTTAAATTTGTTAACTAAATTTAATTGTTTACATTCAATTAGGTTAAAAATGGGGGATAACAATGAAAACACTGACCAACCACAACTGCAACAACCAAACCCTCATTTGCCAAACCCCCCCTCAATTCAGGATTTGATTGCACAAAATTTGAATGAATTGAGGGGGATTGTAGAAGTATATCGTAGGATCCCTCGTCTAAACCCAATGTTTGATCCTCTCACATCGATCATAAAGAGTATGGAAACCATGACTAAGGAGCACAATTCTGCCCTTTTGTGGTGAGATTCTATGAGGGAAAAATATGCAGATGGTTTGTTGTATAAGGATATCAAGGATCTCGAGATATCCAAAGCCGAAATCGCCTCATTGTTTGTCAATCCCCGCACTGGTTAACTCGTAGATCCCCCCCAAAAAAACTTTCTATTAAATGGTGCACAAATGATGGGATTGTGAAAAAAAATTTAAATCGTTGGTGGATGGTTTTCGACAAACCACCCAACAACAATCTTGATATCCCCTTCTATTTCATAAAAAAATTGTAGGCTGAGTTTGTTTTACGCAAACATGTGAACTACTTTGACATCCAACCTTTCCAGGGTGTAGGTTTAGGTATGCCCCAAAATAGACCTAGGGCAGTCAGAGTAGTCTAGGGCCCATATGTCCCCCCTCCTCCTATTGATCCCCCATCTACAGTGCAGCATCCTGATATCATTTGTGAGGTGGCTTCACGGACCATATCGGCTATTCACTCTTTGAGTAGCCTTTTGGTTTCTTAGGTTGTGTCAGTAGCTCAGCCTACTCTTGATGGTAGCAGTGCATCCGATGGCATTGACACATCATCCTCGGCTCCACACATATGCATGCCCCATAGTTATGTCATGTGTGGGCACGTATGCTTGGGTCCAATTGGACAACCCATTGATCCTCCTATGGACAGTGCAGATTATGAGGTGCATGAGATGCATGGTGCACCAGATATTATTACACAGACTGGAGGATACTCTGGGGAGTCCTCACATGCTAGAGGCGAGGAGGCACCATCATCATACATTGATGATGTAGTGGTAAGATTTGTATTTTCACAGTTCATGTTATATTTTATTAAAATATTTATAATCTAGATAATATTATGTACTAATTTTTATTTACATGGTCTATTTAACAATTGATGGCCGAGGATGAGTTGAGATAGATTCAGGAGGGCACCTTGTCGACCATTTCATTTGGCCTTGATAGCTTGACGGTACATATATTATTGCACCTAGTCATTTGTATTTTATTGTACATACATGCTCACCATTTATATTGGTATTAATTAGATTATGTAGTAACTTGCGTGTATATCTTATTTTACTCTTGTAGGGCACAAGCAGCATGAGTGTGGGGCAGTGTGATTTAGGATCTAGTAGTGCAGTTGGAGACAAGGGAAAGGTAATTGAATGCAAATATGATTGAATGAATAGTTTAAATAACTTATAGTGATTATACATGTCTAGACATAGATTGATAGTTTCATATACTTGTTGTGTATATATACATAGAATTCTTGGCTTCACATCCTTGATGACTACACCCTGTATACCTGAAGAAGAAGAAGAAGAGATGCCTCGAGTAGATGTGTGTTTATTTTATTTTTTAATTAGTAGATATAATTTGTTATTATCAGTGATAATTATATGCTAACTTGTATCAATGTCTTGTTTTTGAACATATGTAGGTTGTGTATGAAAATATTCAAAACATACCTCCTCTATCGAAGACATACATCAAGAGTCCTACAAAGATGAAGAGAAAATGTGGAGATGAGGTAAACATGAATAGTTCAATTATAGTTCATTTTTATGTTAACTTTTCAAATGTGAATTATATAATATAACTAATATTAATTGTGGTTTTTTTTCCTTGTGTAGGATCCTTCAGAGCCAAGCAGTGTGGTGAAGAGGATCAATTTTGATGATCCATCAGCAGCTTGGGAGGTTATAGATAGTTTTGGAATGCTTACATGTCTAGTTGGCATGTATATTTTGTATATGGACATACATTCACGTATTTAGACATACATTTTGTTTTAGTTGGTGTTTATGCCATATTTGTGTATGGACATAGATTTGTAATAATTTGACATTTTTTATATATATAGAAGTTGATTTTCGATCATATAAATTGTTGCTCATCTATGCGTGGTGTTATCATGAAAATATTTAATCTTCATTCCAATTATTAACAATGGTTAATAATGGTTATTTAATGAACAATACAATTTATGAACAATACAATTCATTTAATCAACTATACAATACAATTCATTCAATGAACAATACAATTCATTTAATGAACAATACAATACAATTCATTTAATGATCAATACTTGATACAATTCATTATTACCATATGCATGGTCCTATTTTTCCCCCCACCTCGGTCGAATGCTCGGGGTTTTATTAGGGCAGAAATTTTTCGGTTGGTAAAAAAATCATCAGTCTCACACAATCGAATGTTGTCGCGTGGCCAATTTCTCATTCAGCTCATCGTGAAGATGAACCATCAGCTCCGACATGTCCATTTAGGAAGTATTACCCTATGCATGCTCCTATTTTCCCCCCCCACTCGGTCGAATGCTCGGGGTCATACCCTACCAGCATCGTCCCTTGAGCGCCCTAAGTTCTCAAAATTGTCAAACTTTGATGAGCCCTAACTCAGAATCCATGGCACCTCTGAATGATCCATTTGAACCTACGGGGCCATGAGAGGGGTCCCTACAAAATCCTATCTCAGTTTTTCAATTTGCCCTACGATTTAATTAGGGCAGCAATTTTTTGGTTGGCAAAAAAATCGTCAGTCTCACTCAATCAAATGTTGTCGCGTGGCCAATTTCTCGTTCATCTTGTCACGATGACCAACCGTCATCTCCGACATGTCCAGTTAGGCATTATTACCCTATGCATGATCCTATTTTTCCTTCCCACTCAATCGAATGCTCGGGGTCATACCCTACCGATGTCGTCCCTTGAGTGCCCTAAGTGCTCAAAATTGTCAAACTTTGGTAGGCCCTAACTCATAATTTGTGGCACCTGCAAATGATCCTTTTGATCATACAGGGCCATGAGAAGGGTCCCTACAAAATCCTATCTCAGTTTTTCAAGTTGCCCTACGGTTTTATTAGGGCAGCAATTTTTTGGTTGGCAAGAAAATCATCAGTCTCACTCAATCAAATGTTGTTGCGTGGCCAATTTTTTGTTCTTCTCATCGCAATGATGAACCATCAGCTCTAAAATGTCTAGTTAGGCATTAATTTACTATGCATACTCCTATTTTGCCCCCCCACTCGATCGAACGCTCGGTGTCATAACCTACTGGCATCGTCCCTTGAGCGCCCTAATTGCTCAGAATTATCAAACTTTGACAGGCCCTAACTCAGAATCCATGGCACCTGCAAATGATCTATTTAAACCTATGGGGCCATGAGAGGGGTCCCTACAAAATCCTATCTCGGTTTTTCAATTTTCCCTACAGTTTTATTAGGGCAGCAATTTTTTGGTTGGTGAAAAATTGTTAGTCTCACTCAATCGAATGTTGTCGCATGGCCAATTTCTCGTTCATCTCATCGCGATGACAAACCGTTAGCTCTGAAATGTCCAGTAAGGCATTATTACCCTATGCATGCTCCTATTTTCCCCCCCCACTCGATTGAACGCTCAGGGTCATACCCTACCAGCATCATCCCTTGAGCGCCCTAAGTGCTCAAAATTGTCAAACTTTGATGGGCCCTAACTTGGAATCTGTGGCACCTGCGAATGATCTGTTTGAATCTCCGGGGCCATGAGAGGGGTCTCTATAGAATCCTATCTCAGTTTTTCAATTTTCCCTATAGTTTTATTAGGGCAGCAATTTTTTGGTTGGCAAAAAAATCATTAGTCTCACTCAATCGAATGTTGTCATGTGGCCAATTTCTCGTTCAGCTCATCACGATGATGAACCATCAGCTCCAAAATGTCTAGTTAGGCATTATTACCCTATGCATGCTCCTATTTCCCCCCCCCACTCGATCGAGCGCTTGGGGTCATACCCTACCAGCGTCGTCCCTTGAGCGCCCTAAGTGCTAAAATTATATATAAACAAGCATTACACTATAGACACATAATGATCATTAATATTTCCATGTATTATATACACATAATTACCATTACACTTGCATGTGAAATCCATGAAGGGATATGCAAACATGATTTTATTTTCATTATCAATACAACTACACCAATGTACTCATGTATAGATACATGGACTTTATCATCAATATAACTAAACCAATTTGCTCATGGACATTGTATATCATCATAACAATGTTACATCATTTCACATCCATATAAAAATACAACATCCCACTTCATCTGCATTAGACATCCTCATTTCCTAAGAGAAAAGCTTGCGTACATCAATGCCTGCATATAAATGAAGACCAAAATAAGTAACCTTTTTATGCAGAATGAATGTGCTACAAGAAACAAATTATAACACTTAATACAAATTAGTTTGACAAATTATAAATAGATCATTTCAAACATTCTTAAGATGCACAAGATTGTATAATTATGAAACTTACAAGTTTCTCTGCAAAGTATACAGGCATAACTTTGAAGAAAGACGCATGTTTATTAAAGCCCTTCTCACTGCATTTCTCTGCATGGTTGAAGACAATGGTAGATATGGTCATTTCTAAATAGCAATACATTCACTTGACTTAATGTTTATGCACAAAATTTTATCTCATTAATGCACAAAGGAATATGTACCATCACCAAGAGAGGGTCTTGTCAACGGCAAATGATCTAGCATGAACCTGTATTTTTAAGAATTGTTAGTCTACACATAAATGTATGGATGAACATAAAGGCTTCATGATAATCACTTCAACTAAAATCCATGATAATAAATGAAAAGGTCGGATTATATACCAAAAAAATACGTCCCTTTGAATTATATCAATAGAGCCGACTATGTTGACGCAAAAATCATAATGTGATACTATTGCATATCATCAAAAAAGACCTCCATGAGCATAAAGGTTTTGTGATAATTATATCATAAAAAAATTTCAGATAGTGTTCTCTAATAACAAAAATTGTAAATCTCATCAAATGCATGATAATAAGTCGTGTTGCAAAAATACATCCCTTCCGATTGTATCGTGTGCCCACTATGTGCATGCAAAAACTGTGTTGCCAAAAAAAAATGTTCATCAATAGACCTACATTTTCAACACATCCTTAATATACACGTAACAAACTTGATCATGAAGGTTTAACGATCATTGTTTGAAATGAAATGCATGATAAAAAAAATAAGGCACCATTAAAGACCTACTACTCAAGTGTGCCTGAAGGGTCATCTCTTTGCTTAAGAGTATCCAGTATTGCTTCATGATCAACAGTAGTCACTGTCCATAGCTCTTTGGTCTTCAGTTTTGCTTGATGCTTCAACAACTTGACATTTGTAGCTATAATAAGGTGTGAATACATTATAATGGTTTGTGTCTCTCATAGTCTTCAAATGCAGGTATGTCATTTTTTGTAATCATGTATGTTTGCAACCAAGTTCCCACGACAACAGTTGAACTTGTAGGATATGTGGACCTGTCATCATTTGTCACTAGTTGTGTTAGCTTTTGTTTTCCCTATACACATCATGCCAACCAATATTCTAATCTCTCTTCATTCCGTTGCAGTGCGATAATTGCAAAAACATGTCCTGGCTATACAAGATCTGATAGACAATCATACTCAAGTGAACTTTCCATGTCATCATTTGACAAGGATATTGTTTGAGATAAAGGAGTTAGATAGTGGGGAACCCACGTATCAACCCACTCACTTGACTCGCACTAATCCCAATCACACTGAACACAACTCTGACAAAAATAAGCCAATGCTCGTGTCCAAATGGTCCATGTACTTGCATCTGAGATGAGAAATGAATGCATCTTTGAAGAATCTTTAATTTTTTGGCAATCCAATCTATCTCCCACTGTTCCCTCCTCAGCCAACCAAAAGAATCTGCTCACTATTGAATCAAGAGTACCTCCATGTGACAATGTTGAACTACACCAATCAACAATAGAACGTGCATTAGAGAAATTTTCACTAAAATCCTCAATCGCTCCTTAACTAGAGCTCTCTTCAAACATGCACCTGCTCCATCATGCTCTCCCTTCTCATGCCCTGCCTAAAAAAAACACCAAATATGAGGTATACGCCTCTCTACATGAATTCTACTCAGCCAATAAAACATACGAGCATTCTTGAATTGCCCGTACATTTATCTGACCATATTATATGTCGGTCAATTGCAATATCTTTCTCATGCAAGAACTCAAAAAAATTCTTGAAAGAATGTTGCACATACTCGGAGGAGTGTGATCTATCATCACTCATATAAAAATGATACTCCCTGATTATCTTCTTGTCCTCTTCTATACTATTAGAAGCATGTCTATATGTAATGTGAACAAAAATAGCAATCTGGACTGAATTGTAGTACTAAGATTGTACCTCATTCTGTGGTTGCAATGTATAGTTCTCTGCAAAATCAACCACTGATACAATAGTGCCAATCAGGAAAGATTTCTTACACATCTTGAACTATTGATCCAACCACTGAGACCTATGGGTGTGCCTTGCATACTTGTAGAAAATATTTTCCTTAAAATCCAAAATAAATTCAGCAATACTCACTTCTCTTGAGACTAATTCGCATCTAGAACCTTCACCTCCACTCTTCAAAGTATATTTCATTATCTCGTATCTTTTTTTCTCAACATAATTCTTTCCAAACTCGTGTTCACTGCCCTCATGAAAACATGAAACAAACTTTGACAACCCACCACATTCTAAGCACTTCTCATTCAAATAATCATTTCTATAGAAATAGCAGCCATCATCTCTAGGGCATAAAAATAGATCTTGCAAGTCTCTTGATGATCTCGGAAATAGCATTGCACCACAGTCCTGCAACATCTCATTAGTATGCATTGTAGAACGAATATGACATAAAAGTTCATGGTACATTTTAAACTCCACACGGTACTTGCAACAACAAGTATTGTGAATCTTAAGAGGAACACAATAAAATGGTTTCAAAGATTCAAAGGCCCTTTGTGATATTTGCAAAGTTGGATGTAATTCACAAAAAAAATTGTACAACATTGTTTGGCTTGATTCCAAGAAATGTTTGGGATGCGGTGTGCAGTCTCGGTTGTCGATTCTTAATTTCAAAACGTCCTTTACATTGAATGACAATCTAGAATTAGAGTGCCAAAATTGTTGAATCTCCTCCTTCACATTGTCAGTAAACTTTCTATCAACATGCGGAAGCCTCCCACCAAATGCCCATGTATCTTGTTGAAGTGGATCATCAAGTCTTTGTCTTCGTGCAAGTGCTCTATCCAAAGTTTTACGTTTTATGTTAAAATCAACACAAGTTTGTCTCATTTGACGAGCCTTCCTCAATTGATGGCTTACTAAGGAGGTTGTAATCACTCTTTGAGCAGCTCTCTTATCTCTTTCTTTGGTATTCTTTCCAATAGAATTGAGAGCATCAAATAGATTTTTTGCAATAATAGAATTTCTCTCCATCTTCTTGTTCATACAAATCTTCAATTTCTTTAGCAATGGTCTCATCTTTATCATCTTTAGCAATTGAACAAAGAGTTGGCATTTCTCGGTCAATGTCTTCTTGCTAAAATTTTGGTTGAAAAGTTGTGTAGCCCACAACCGAATGATTCTTGTTGACCTCTTGCCTTCAAGATTTGCAATAATGTTCTCATCGATTTCAAATAACCATTTTGGGGTTCTTGAAGGTCTTGGATTTAGAATTTGTCTTTCATCCATGAGAGGGTCTTCATTTCTAAAGTAATTAGGTGTTACATATGGTTCACTTAGTTGAGCAATTCCACCTTCAATGTTAAAGTTTTCCACATTTTCACCTCCTATGTCAAAATTTTTGACATGTTGAGCATTTTCATTATCACTTTCAACATTTCCAATAACTTGTGGCACATTTTCAAATTCAATTTCCTCTTCACTTGAAGTAACATTAGCAATATTTAACATACCTTTTCTTCTCCTCCTATGGCATTCTCTATCTCTTTCTCTATACACTTCAATTTGGTCATTTGAAAGTTTTCTTTTGCATTTAGACTTATGACGACTACTACTCCCCATTTCCCTCCACACATATGCTCCTACGTGATTGACAATGTAAGTTTTCACTTTAAGAATCTCCCAAAAGCACAAATTTGTCTCTACCTATCTGAAAACCCGTTATCCTCAACAAAAAATAGAATATGCAGACTGTGAGCCATTGGAATCCACAAAATGGCCCACAAGGGTTTTTTTTCTTTTTTTTTGTACTAAAATCGGATATTCGATAAAATTGGATATCCGATTTTAATGTATAAATTTGTGGTCCCCAAAAATTTTCTCATTCTCGCCTTTTATTTACTGAATTGCCACATTAATGGCGATGGTAGAAATCTGATATCCGATTAAATCCCATATCAGATTTTATTAGTCATATTTTAGAGAGAGAGAGAGAGAGAGAGAGAAGGAGAGGGAGGGAGAGAGAGAGAGATATTAGGGGAGAGGGAGAGAGAGGGAGAGAGAGAGAGGGATAGATTAGAGGTGAGAGAGAGAGAGAGAGGAGGAGGAGGAGAGGGAGAGAAAGAGAGATTAGGGGAGAGGGAGAAAGAGAAAGAGAGAGACAGAGAGAGAGAGAGAGAGAGAGAGAGGAGGAGAGGGAGAGAGAGAGAGAGAAAAAGAGAGAGAGAGAGAGAGAGAGAGAGAGAGAGAGAGAGAGAGAGGAGGAGAGGGTCATATGGTGTCCCATGAACCCTTGTGACCTCTTAGGACACCATATGACCCCTAAGGACAATATACGACCCCTTATGACACCATATGGTGTCATTAGGAGTCATATGGTGTCCATAGGTCTTGGATTTGGAATTTGTCTTTCATCCATGAGAGGGTCTTTATTTATAAAGTAATTAGGTGTTACATTTGCTTCACTTGGTTGAGCAATTCCACCTTCAATGTAAAAGTTTTCCACATTTTCACCTCCTATGTCAAAATTTTCGACATGCTGAGCAGTTTCATTATCACTTTCAACATTTTCAAAATTTTCAATATTTTCACTTTCAAAATCTACATTTTCATTTTCAATAACTTGTGGCACATTTTCAAATTTAATTTCCTCTTCACTTGAAGTAACATTAGCAATATTTAACATACGTTGTCTTCTCCTCCTATGGCATTCTCTATCTCTTTCTCTATACATTTCAATTTGGTCATTTGAAAGTTTTCTTTTGCATTTAGACTTCTGACGACTACTACTCCCCATTTCCCTCCACACATATGCTACTACATGATTGACAATGTAAGTTTTCACTTTAAGAATCTTCCAAAAGCACAAATTTGTCTCTACCTATCTGAAAATCTGTGATCCTCGACAGAAAATAGAATATGTAGACTGTGGGCCATTAAAATCCACAAAATGGCCCACAAGGCTTTTTTTTCTTTTATATCTGATTTTAATGTATAAATTTGTGGTCCCCAAAAATTTTCCTGTTGCCGCCTTTTATTTACTAAACTACCACATTAATGGCGATGCCAGAAATCCAATATTCAATTAAAGATTTTATTAGTCATGTTTTAGAGAGAGAGAGGGAGGAGGAGAGGTAGAGAAAGAGAGAGATTAGGGGAGAGGGAGAGAGAGATTAGGCGAGAGAGAGAGAGAGAGAGAGAGAGAGAGAGAGAGAGACCATATGACCCCTAAGGGTAATATACAACACCTTATGACACCATATGGTGTCATTAGGAGTCATATGGTGTCCATAGGTGTCATATGGTATCCTGGGACACCATATGACCCCTTAAGACACAAAATTGTGTTGTTATGGGTCATATGTTGTCCTAAGGGGTCGTAAGACACCATATGACCCAAAGAAACCTATCTTAAAGGGGTCATATGACACAATATGACCCATAATGACCAAATATGGTGTCTTAAGGTGTCATATGGTGTCCTAAGGGGTCATAGGACACCATATGACCCCTATGGACACCATAGGACCCCTTATGACACCATATAGTGTTGTAAGGGGTCATATGGTGTTGTAAGGGATCATGGGACACCATATGACCCCTAATGACATGATTTGGTGTCTTAAGGGGTCCTATGTTGTCGTTAGGGGTCATATGGTGTCTTGGGACACCATATGACCCCTAATGACACCATATTGGGTCGCTTTGGGTAATATTGTGTCCTAAGGGGTCATTAATGTGTCCTACGACCCCTTAGGACACCACATGACCCCTAACAACATGATTTGGTGTCTTAAGGGGTCCTATGGTGTTGTTAGGGGTCATATAATGTCCATAGGGGTCATATGGTGTCTTAGGGCACCATAGGACCCCTTAAGACACCAAATCATGTCGCTAGAGGTCATATGGTGTCCTAAGGGGTTATATGGTGTCCCATGAACTCTTATGACCTCTTAGGACACTATATGACCCCTAATGACACCATATTGAGTCATTTTGGGTCATATTGTGTTGTACGACTCCTTAGGACACAATATGACCCAAAGCAACCCAATATGGTGTCATTAGGGGTCATATGGTGTCCCAAGACACAATATGACCCCTATGGACACCATATGACCCCTAACAACACCATAGGACCCCTTAAGATACCAAATCATGTCTTTAGGGGTCATATGGTGTCCTAAGGGGTCATAGGACACAATATGACCCAAAGCGACCCAATATGGTGTCATTAGGGTTTATATAGTGTCCTAAGAGGTCATTAGGGTTCATGGGACACCATACGACCCCTTAGGACACCATATGACCCCTAACAACATGATTTGGTGTCTTAAGGGGTCCTATGGTGTTGTTAGGGGTCATATGGTGTCTTGGGACACCATATTGGGTTGATTTGGGTTGTATTATGTCCTAAGGGGTCATATTGTGTCCTACGACCCCTTAGGACACCATATTGTTGGGAAAAATGGTGTCTCAACCTTGCATTTATGCGAGGTTACTATTTATAGTAAGTTTTCATTTGAGCACGAAATGGTGCGAAACTCTCCCTGAAGCTTCTGGTCGGCTAGATAAGCATTCCAGTAAAGTTGTGTCGCAAGGTCACAGCTAGTTTTGAAGATATTAAAGTTTTCGTCTTGGAGGGGTGCGATAAAATGTTTAAACTTAATTTTTGGGGCTTTAGAGGCTCCGAAACGCCCTAAAAAGTGGCCGTAACTAGTGTAGCCAATTACAAGGTGATAGAGCACTTCACGAGATTTTCGGCGCTTCAAACGGTTCGTCAATCGGACACCCGGTTCTCAAGTTATGGCCTCCGGAAGTTTATACTCCTGAAATAGGAAAAATAATTTGTATCAGATACATAAATGAGCTGTAAAAGGGAGTGACACATGTTGATGTGTGCTTTAACATGTCATAGGGAATCTAAAAGGGAGATAAGGTCGGCTACACCTTATTGGGTGGTTTTAGCCCATGGTTTTGTAATACCGTTTGACGGTTTCTTGTATTGTATCTCCTATTTATGAGGTGTGTGAGATAGAGGTTGTGTGTAAGAGAGTCTTATGGCTATTGAGTTGCCTCTGAATCTCTGATTAGTGGTACTCCTGCGAGGAGCTTGCTCTGCAAGTATGTTGTAATTTGTTTTTGATTGCTGAATAAAATATTGAGCTTCTTTTGGAGTGTGGGGTTTTTTTTCCGAAAGGGTTTTCCCCACGTAAATCACTGTGTTGTGGTATGAATGCTATTATATCTATTTCTATTTTTCTGTAACTATTGTAACGATCTAAAAAAAGTTTTGCATTACCCTCCTCTCAAGGTTAGTGTAGGAAGTTGTTTCTGCTACTTAACTTCCTTACAAGTGGTATCAGAGCCTGATCACCTTTGGTTTCAATTGTGGGCAGTTGGGTTTTTTGAACTAATCCAGATTTGAGTGGGAGCTTGTGCAGAAGACACTTTTTGATCTTGTTGCAGAAATATTCAGATGGCGAGTTCGTCAGGGAGAATAGAGGTGGAGAAATTTAATGGAAGTAATTTTGAGATGTGGAAGCTGAAGATGGAAGATCTGCTAATAGATCGAGATCTTTGGGATGCTGTTGATGTGAATGTCCAAAGGCCCTCAGATCCTACTGTGGCAGCTCAGTATGACATTATGGACCGAAAAGCCAAGGGTCTAATCAGACTGTGCCTGGCAGCCTCTGTTCTAATCAATGTCCATGAAGAGAACTCTGCAAAGAAGCTATGGACTAAGCTTGGTGAGATGTATCAAGTAAAATCTTTATTAAATCAAATTTTCTTAAGAAAGAAATTGTATTCCTTGAAGATGGAAGAGGGTGGACGAATTGTAGGCCACCTGGAAACATTCAATATGTTGGTGGCTCAATTAGTATCCGTCGGTGTTAAGATGGACGAGGAGGAGAAATGTCAGATCTTGCTTTATTCTTTACCTGATTCGTGGGATTCTCTTGTTATGGCTATCGGTAGTACTTCTGTTGTTTTGAAATCTGAAGACATGGTGGGTGCCCTACTCAGTGAAGAGATGCGAAGGAAGGTATCCATCAGTTCAAAGGAAGCCCTAACCATTCGTGGAAGACCTAAGGAGAAAGGCAAGAAGAATGAGAAGCGCGACAAGTCCAAATCCAAAGGGAGATCGAAATCTCCTGGAAAGTCCAAAGTCATTTGCTGGAACTGCGGTAAACTGGGTCACATCCGTAAGGACTGCAAAGAAGAAAAGAAGAAGAAGAAAAAGAAAAAGTTCGATTCTGATTCTGAGTCCGACAAGGAAGATGGCGATGCATTTATTGCGGCTTTGGCGACTCATGCAGGTAATGATGCCTGGCTAATTGACTCAGGTGCATCTTTTCATATGACTTCCAATAGAGATTGGTTTTCTAAATATGAAGGATTTAATGGAGGTAAGGTGTACATGGGTGATGATTCACCTCTAGACATTGTTGGTCGAGGTAAAGTTAGAATCAGGTTTTCTGATGGTAGAATAAAAAGGATTAATGGTGTGCTGCATATCCCTGAATTAAAACGAAACCTATTATCTATGAGCAAACTGATAGATGCGGGTGTGCAGGTAGTCTTTTCTGAAGCAGGATGTAAGATGATTAAGGGTGCTATGGTAGTTGCTAGAGGTGTCAGGTTTGGCACTTTGTATAAGCTTGAAGCATACACTGTTGAGTGTAATAGCACTTCTGTAAAAAGTAAATCTGTAGATACTTCACTGGAAGATTTGAAGGTTTCACCTTCAGCAGATGGAAATGGTTTTTGGGTACCTAAGGGTGCTCTTTCGTCTGAAGCAAAGTTACCTGTAGAGAAGACTATGTTATGGCACCAGAGACTTGGCCACATTGGAGAAAAGGGTCTAAGGACCTTGAAAACTAAAAACCTTGTTGAAGGTTTGAATGATTGTAATCTTGACTTTGATTTCTGTGAGCATTGCATTTATGGAAAACAAAACCGTGTTCAGTTTTACTCGAGTTCTCATAAAACTTGTGGTGTTTTGGATCTTATCCATTCTGATGTGTTTGGTCTAGTAGATGTCTCTTCGATTGGAAAATCCACATATTATGTTTCATTTATTGATGATTTTAGTAGAAGGACATGGGTTTATTTTCTAAAGAGTAGATCTGAAGTTTTTACTCATTTTAAAGAATTTAAAGCAATGGTTGAGTTGCAGACTGGAAAGAAAATAAAATGTTTGAGAACTGATAATGGTGGTGAGTTTTGCTCTAATGATTTTGATAGATTCTATAAAGACTGTGGAATTAACAGGCAGAAGACAACTCCGTATTCTCCACAACAGAATGGAGTTGCAGAAAGAATGAACAGGACACTGATGGAAAAGGCTAGGAGTATGTTGAGTGGTGCTGGTCTCAAACAAAAGTTTTGGGCTGAAGTTGTTGCCACTGCTTGCTACCTGATTAACAGGTCTCCTACATCAGCTCTTGTTGATAAAATGCCTATGGAAGCATGGTCAGGTCACAAGCCTTCATTGAGACATCTTAGAGTTTTTGGTTGCGAGGCATATGCACATGTGCCAAAGGAGAAGTGAACAAAGTTGGAGAACAAGGCTGTGAAATGTATCTTCATCGGGTATAGTTATGGTGTGAAAGGATACAAGCTTTGGGACCCTGTTGCACAAAAGGTAATTCATAGTAGAAGTGTTATTTTTAGAGAAATTAAGTCTCCTTCTGTTACATTGCAGCCAGAATAGACTAAAAAAGAAGATGTGATTCAACTTCCTTCTACACCTGAAAGAGTTGAATCGAGACCCCTAGATAGGCAAGAAGTTGAGGAGAGCTCGTCTAGCTCTGAATCTTCAGAAGAGGAGGAAGAACCTCCAACTCAGCTTGTTCGAAGGTCTACAAGACATAGACAACCACTTGAAAGGTATTCACCTAATGATTGGAGATGTATTTTTGCTCTGAATACTAGTGTGGATGAACCGAAATCTGTAGAAGAGGCATTAGGTATGAATGATGCAGAATCCTGGAAGATTGCTATGGAGGAAGAAATGGAAGCTTTGAAAAAGAATGATACATGGGATCTTGTACCATTGCCTGATGGACGAAAACCTGTTGGTTGTAAATGGGTGTTCAAGAAAAAGATTGGTTCAGATGGAAGCATTGAGAAGTATAAAGCAAGGTTGGTTGCAAAAGGCTACTCTCAGGTTGAGGGTGTTGATTACGGTGAGATATTTTCTCCTATTGCAAAAATGACGTCCATTAGATTTTTGCTTTCTATTGCTACTGCTTATGATTTAGAGGTTGAGCAAATGGATGTGAAAACTACTTTCCTTCATGGTGATTTGGAGGAAGATATTTATATGACACAGCCGGAGCACTATGTGGTGAAAGGCAAAAGTAATTTGGTCTGTAAATTGAAGAAATCTTTGTATGGCCTCAAACAAAGTCCTAGGATGTGGTACCAGAAATTTGATACATATGTGTTGAGTTTGGGATTTGAACGTTCTAAATTAGATCACTGTGTTTATTATAAATCTGATGGTGATCATTTCTTATTCATTGCATTGTATGTTGATGATATGTTATTCATTGGTAAAGGGAAAGGTATGATTTCAGAACTGAAGTCTCAGCTTGCTGCTAAATTTGAAATGAAAGATCTTGGTGCAGCAAAGCACATTCTTGGGATGGAAATTAGAAGAGATAGGGTGAACAGAAAGCTATGGCTAGGCCAGAGTAAGTATGTGAATTCAGTGTTACAGAGGCTCAACATGCAGAATTGTAGACCATTGAGTGTTCCTTTTACAGTTGGAACGAAACTATCTGTTTCAAATTGTCCTACATCCCCATTGGAGATAGAAGACATGAGCAGAGTGCCTTACCAGAGTGCGGTTGGAAGCTTGATGTATGCTATGGTCTGTACTAGACCAGACATTGCCCAAGCAGTGGGAGTACTTTCTAGATATATGTCTAATCCTGGTAGAGTTCATTGGGATGCAGTCAAAAGAGTCTTCAGATATTTGAAGGGTACTTTATAGTATTCTTTGTGTTATCATGGTAATTCAGTTGGAGACATGACTTCCCTTGATATCCATGGTTATGTGGATTCAGATTGGGCAGGTGATATTGATAGCAAAAGATCCACCAGTGCTTATGTGTTTACTTTGTTTGGTGGTGCAATTAGTTGGATGAGTAAGTGACAGGTTGTGGTTGCTTTATCCACTACTGAAGTAGAGTATATGGTAGCTACTCATGCTTGTAAAGAGGCCATTTGGCTTAAGAGACTGTGTTCAGATATTGGAATAAAACAAGGTACAGTGACAGTTTACTATGACAGTCAGAGTGCAATTAGCCTAGCTAAGAACCCGACATTTCATGCCCAGACCAAACATATTGATGTTCAGTATCATTTTGTTAGAGATATGGTCGAAGATGGTAGGGTGAAGCTGGTTAAGGTGGAAACTTTGATGAATGTTGCAGATGCTTTAACTAAGGTTGTGAGCACAGAGAAGTTCAGATGGTGTTCAGAGTCTATGGGCCTTATGGCCCCTAGCAATTGATTCATTGTGTTGACATTCCCTTCCGCTCCTGCAAGGTGTTCAACAAGTGGGAGATTTGTTGGGAAAAATGGTGTCTCAACCTTGCATTTATGCGAGGTTACTATTTATAGTAAGTTTTCATTTGAGCATGAAATGGTGCGAAACTCTCCCTGAAGCTTCTGGTTGGCTAGATAAGCATTCTGGTAAAGTTGCGTCGCAAGGTCACAGCTAGTTTTGAAGATATTAAAGTTTTCGTCTTGGAGGGGTGTGATAAAATGTTTAAACTTAATTTTGGGGGCTTTAGAGGCTTTGAAACACCCTAAAAAGTGGTTGTAACCAGCGCAGCCAATACGAGGTGATAGAGCACTTCGCAAGCTTTTCGGCGCTTCAAACGGTTCGTCAATCGGACACCCGGTTCTCAAGTTATGGCCTCCGGAAGTTTGTACTCCTGAAATAGGAAAAATAATTTGTATCGGATACATAAATGAGCTATAAAAGGGAGCGACACATGTTGATGTGTGCTTTAACATGTCATAGGGCATCTAGAAGGGAGATAAGGTCGGCTACACCTTATTGGGTGGTGTTAGCCCATGGTTTTGTAATACCGTTTGATGGTTTCTTGTATTGTATCTCCTATTTATGAGGTGTGTGAGATAGAGGTTGTGTGTAAGAGAGTCTTATGGCTATTGAGTTGCCTCTGAATCTCTGATTAGTGGTACTCCTGTGAAGAGCTTGCTCTGCAAGTATGTTGTAATCTATTTTTGATTGCTGAATAAAATATTGAGCTTCTTTTGGAGTGTGGGGTTTTTTTCCCGAAAGGGTTTTCCCCACGTAAATCACTGTGTTGTGGTATGAATGCTATTATATCTATTTCTATTTTTTTGTAACTGTTGTAACGATCTGAAAAAAGTTTTGCATTACCCTCCTCTCAAGGTTAGTGTAGGAAGTTGTTTCCTCTACTTAACTTCCTTACACATATGACCCCTAACAACACAATTTGGTGTCTTAAGGGGTCATATGGTGTCCATATGGGTCATATGGTGTCTTGGGACATGATAGGACCCCTTAAGACACCAAATTGTGTTGTTAGGGGTCATATGGTGTCCTAAGGGGTTATATGGTGTCCCATGAACCTTTATGACCTCTTAGGACACTATATGACCCCTAATGACACCATATTGGGTTGCTTTGGGTCATATTGTGTCTTACAACCCCTTAGGACACAATATGACCCAAAGCGACCCAATATGCTGTCATTAGGGGTCATATGGTGTCCCAAGACACCATATGACCCCTATGGACACCATATGACCCCTTAAGACACCAAATCATGTTGTTAGGGGTCATATGGTGTCCTAAGGGGTCGTAGGACACAATATGACCCCTTAAGACACAATATAATCCAAAGCAAGCCAATATGGCATCATTAGGGGTCATATGGTGTCCTAGGAGGTCATAAGGGATCATGGGACACCATATGACCCCTTAGGACACCATATGACCCCTAACGACATGATTTGGTGTCCTAAGGGGTCCTATGGTGTCCATAGGGGTCATATGGTGTCTTGGGACACCATATGACATGTTGTGACACCATATTGGGTCTCTTTGGGTCATATTGTGTCCTAAGGGGTCATATGGTGTCCTACAACCCCTCAGGACACCATATGACCCCTTACAATAGCATATGACCCCTTACGACACCATATGGTGTCATAAGGGATCCTATGGTGTCCATAGGGGTCATATGGTGTCCTACAACCCCTTAGGACACCATATGACCCTTTAAGACACCATATTTGGTCATTATGGGTCATATTATGTCCTAGTGGGTCATATTGTGTCATATGACCCCTTTAAGACATCATATGAGCCCTTAGGACACCATATGACCCCTAATGACACCATATTGGGTCGCTTTATGTCATATGGTGTCGTACGACCCCTTAGGACAACATATGATTCATAACACATAATTTGGTATCTTAAGGGGTCATATGGTGTCCTAGGAAACCATATGACCCCTATGGACACCATATGACCCCTAATGACACCATATGGTGTCATAATGGGTCGTATATTGTCCTTAGGGGTCATATGGTGTCTCATGAACCCTTATGACCCCTTAGGCCACCATACGACCCGTTATGACACCAAATTGGGTTGCTTTGGATCCTATGGTGTCTTAATCTCTCTCTCTCTCCCCCCTAACCTCTCTCTCCCTCTCCTTCCCTCTCTCTCTCCCCTAATCTCTCTCTATCCCTCTCCCCTAATCTCTCCATTATCTCTCTCTCCCCTAGTCTCTCTCTATCTCTCTGTCTCCCTTCCCCCTCCCCATCTCTCTCTCTCTCTGTCTCTCTATCTCTCTCTCTCCCCTAATCTCTCCACTAATCTATCTCTCTCTCTCTCTCTCTCTCTCCACTAATCTCTTTATCTCTCTCTACCTTCCCTCCCCTCCCTCCCTCTCTCCGCTAATCTCTTTATCTCTCTCTACCTTCCCTCCCCTCCCTCCCTCTCTCTCCCTTCCCCCTCCCCTGTTGGCATATGCACACTCCAATGAGACATTGAAGGTGATTGAAGGTTTTTTTATTGATGGCAACCTTACAATCCTATGACACTAGCAAGGAATTCCACCATCACACAAACCACCAACATCGGCAGTGAAAGGAAGCATATTGACATAGAAGCCAACAGGAATTTTGTTGTTAATATATTTTGTTTATTATTGTAAAATCATTGTAAGCAGACTTGGCAAGTTGTAAAATGACTCTTATATAAGAGAGATCATTGTTAAACATTTGGATATAGATAGAGGAATATAATTAGGTGAAATAAGGTAGACCTATTATGTGAAATATAGGTTAAGGGTTTATGTAAGAAGCAGAGTAGAAACCGGTACTGGATCTGGCATTATAGATGCTATTTTGAAGCAGTACAAGACACTAGATTTATATAATCCATTTTGTAACTCAGGGAGACTTCCTATTTTGTATTTGAGTAGTGATCTCTATGCACTTGGCCATCCTGCATGTGCAGGCCCCTCTTGTAGTAGTAATATTCTCTTATTGGCCAGTAAGCAAATATCGTGGGTCACAAATCCCACTAAGGTTTTTGCCACACTAGGTTTCCTCGTTAAAATATTGTGTTATGGTGTGTTTTTCATGTGGTTTCTTTTGTCTCTGTTTATTGCATTACTTTTTGTTTACCGGTACATAGTATAAATATGCTCTATATGTTTTAAGTTAAGAAAATCTTATAACCAGTTAGATACTGATTCAGCCCCCCCTCTTAGTATCTGTGGGAATCCTAACAATTGATATCAGAGCTTGGTCCTCTATTTTCAAAAGCCTAACAACTTGAGGATGATCTTGACACTGGTAGAGAAGGAAAACTTGATGAAGTAATTTGAAGGAGCTCTCTCAGACTATGATGTAGAAAAATTGAAAAATATCATACTTGAAGATGATCTAAAGGCTGCTCAGGATATCATTCAAGCAATTCAAGAAAATCTTACTATTTCAAGAAACAGGAGAAGAGACCTTTGTGAAAAGATGCAAAATGAGAATGATGAAAAAGATACTCTTAATGATATGATAAACACGCTGAAGCAAGAGAACATGACAACAAAGAATGAGATGCAGCATATGACTATGAGATTTTGTAAAGAAATTGAAGATAGAAAGAAAAATGAAGAAGATTTGACTAGAAGACTAAGTGATGCTGCAAATGAGAACACAAGACTTAGCTATGAAAATGATTTGTTGAAGACAGATCTAATGCACACACAGAATGACTCGAATGAACTGACGAAGTAGAAAGAAGTCTTAGAAAGAGAACTAGATATTGCAAATCAACATAAAGAGAAATTCAAGAAAATCTCAGAAGAACTTGGTAACTTGCTGAAGAATCAAAAACCTAAAGGTGACACTTGTGGAATTGGCTTTGAAGTTGGTGAAAGCTTCGATACTACAGACACATAGGAAAATAACAAACCGGTAAGACAACCTACTACTTATAAATTCAATGGTGAATGCTTTAACTATAACAAGTGTGGTCATAGAGGAAATCAATGTAGATCTAGAAATTATCAAAATATCAATGCACCCACCGGTCAATGTTCAAAATGCAACAAAGTTGGTCATAACTCTGAGAATTGCAAAATGAATGTGAGATGTTATGTTTGTGGAATATTTGGATACTTATCTAATCAATGTAGAACACAAACCGGCATAGGTTATGGAAAGGCTATTCAGAAAAATAATGTGACTTGTTATGCTTGTAACAAGATTGGACATATTGCAAAATTCTGCAGAAGCAAGGCACCACTGGTAGACAACAAAGGTTCTAGTTTGAAAGGAAAAGAAAAGGTTGAAGAAGTTAAGCAAGAATTCTCAAAACAATGGATCTAGAAATCAAATCTAAATGGTGTTGGGAATACTCCTCCACCGGTAGAACCAAGTAGCACTCCACCGGCAAAACAAAGTAGCACTCCACCGGCAGGAGTCTCTTCATCAATTTGAAGAAATTTATTTGAGGGTTTGGCAATCAATGAGACATATGCTATTATTCCCTCGGTTGATGATAAGAAGTTGAAATTACTTCTATACTGGCAGTTATGTTAAGTGATTACTTAATCGGCATGCATTAAATGTGGTAGTTGGCAAATTGACATTATAAATTAGTGTTTTTGGCTCCATTTCACTTCACCAAGCATTCAAACATTCAAAGAGCATGAAATTTACAGAGCTAAGGCATTTCGAGAAAAGAGGCAAGACATTTCAAAAATCAATCTTTCCAAAGGCAGAAAAAGGTATTTATAATCATGGCATCCTCTTATGTACCTGAATTCATAGTAAACCCTACTGTAGTCAAGGTAATCAAAAACCGTAGGCTTGTATTTTAGTTAGTTCCCGAGATAGCTAAAAAGGATGATAATGTTGGTGCATTTTCCCAAATCCCCAAAGGAGTTGTTTTTGCAGAAGACCCTAGAATTTATATCCATTGCCATATAGAAGAATTAGGAGATGAAGAAATAAAAAACATGTACAAGACTGTCATATGTGATGACTCCAGAAATGTAAAACCTGAACACAAAAGTGTTGAAACCCTAGTATTCATTGAAATTCTCTGCATTTTAGAATTCCCCAAGTAAGTGATAAGGATAGTATTGAGGAGGGTACATGGAGAATTTTTCTGGCTAGATTCAATTCATAAAATTACCAAGGAAGTTGTGAAAGCTGTAACAGGGTTATCTTCCACCGGTAACAAACTAGACAAAACAAAGAAGGTCTCAAATGACCTAGTAATGAACCTAATAGGTGCAACATCTGACAAAAGGTCCTTAAGGGTAAATAATGTAACTGACATAAATGTGAGATTCATTAGCATGATTTTAGGTTACAAAACAACACATGCAAACAGACTTAACTCAGTCTCTAGTTTATGCATAAAAGGTGCACATGATATGGTAAATGAGAATGTGAAAATTGATGTATGTGAATGGTTAAAGGATGAATTGATTGATAATTTAGGGAAGATCAAGAAGGATAAGAAAGGAACATTTAGATTTTGCAACTTACTTGTATGCTTAACGCTACACATAACCAAACAGGTGCCCGGTATAGGTATCAAGAACCTTGGATTTGACATACCGGTAGGGAAACAATTATTAGACTTGTTCAACAACATGAGTGAAAGCAAACAAAAGAATATTGATGAGTATTTTCAAGCACTAAAGGCCAGAATGAACAAAAGAGTCAGACTGTCATAGGAAATTGTTAACAAATACAAAGATGATATATGTTTTGTGATTAAAAAGGATGAGATCTAGATGGAAGCAGTTATCCCAAGAACAATTTGGGTTACTAAGATGGGTTATGAGACCGATTATCACATCATTGAAACATATGCAAAAGCCCTTCTGGAAGCACCCAAGGAACCTAAGGAAGAGGTATTTGGTAGTGTTGAGACCATTGAAAGCCAAATTCAATCTAAGAAGAGAGTAAAGAAAGTTGAAGCAATTGTGAGAAGAGGTTCAAGGCAGGCTAAGGCTATCAAAGAAGATGTACTAAAACAAACCGGTATCACTAAAGATGAGTTACAGGCACAACAACCGGAAACTCATCTTTCACCGGTAGCAACTTCTTCAAAAAGTGACATGCCAGCTGAATTTAAAAGAGTTGTGAGGAAAAGACAACGTTCATCGATATCCACACCTTCACCTAGAAGAACCAGGCAACAACAATAGGTAGTGAGGCCCCTGGTCAAGAAATCTACTCCTAAGAAGAAAAAGTTGACACCAAAGAAAAGGACTCAACAAAATATTTCTCCGATTGACAAACTGTTGGATGAAATCACAGAAGAAGGAAAACTTAAAAACATCAACAAACTATATGACTCACTATCAGTTGATGATAAAGAAAGGTTGAAAACAGTGTTATTTTACACTTGGATATCTACAAAAAGTTCTTGATGCAAGTTGTAGATGAACTACCTGATGAACTATTCAAGAGATTGGAAGCAACAAGACAATTTGTTGTAGAACTTGACAAGAAAATTAAAGCTGAAAAATTACTTGATGTTTACCCAATTAACTCACTGAAGGAGATAGATGATCTAATTGCAAAAGCCAACCGGTCAGTATTTTCTACTATATCGGCATATTGCACTAATGGTTGGAAGAGTAAATGAGGTTGCAGAAGAAACTTAAAATGCATGGGATATATTTCTTGTTGAGAAGGAAAAGCAGGAAGAATACAGAAACCCTAAACAAATAAAAGTATATTAGAAAGACAAGGACAAAGGTAAAGGAAATGTTGGTGGACCTTCTAGTATCAAAATAAGAGATAACTTATCCCCCCTGGTAACAACAACTGAAGATCAACTGGCAGATGAGAGTATGGATATAGAGGATACAAATCCTAATCCTGAGGACTTATACACAGTTCATGTTGATACTCAAAAGTTTAACATTATGATAGACAAGGACACAACCGGTAACACAGATATGGCTAGTGAGCCACTAGTAGCTGACAACATTGATAACACTGAAGGTAAACTAACATATGGGAAAATAGAGACTCCAACAAATCAACAAATAGAGAGACAAGCAGAACAATAGGCTCTGGAGCAACAATAGGTTCATGTGGAAATAGTGCCACTGGCAACAAGAGAACAAAACCTTTGCTTAAGGAAATTGAAACACAGATTGACCTACCAGAGGTCAATGCAAGCAAGGATATTGCTCCCACCAGTAGAATTCAGAATGTTAGCTCTTCAATTGAAGGATTTAAATCAACAAATGTAACTGAAGTTCTTTTGGACTCCATTAAGAAAATAACTGATTGTAGTTCATAGGCATATAAAGCTATAGATGACACAATTCCAGTTTTGAAGATGATAGCTCCAAAATGCAATGTAGATAATAAGGATTCATTGAGCCAACTCGACACTTTGTCTAAGTACATTACTGACAACACAATGATAGTTGAACAAATAAAGGAGGAAGCATTCAAAGAGAGGTTAGAAAAGGAAAAACAAGAAATTCTTTGAGGAACAAATAAAGAAGTGTACAAGGTAGTTTGACACACTTCTATCGGAACTGTGCAGCACACTCAAGGAGTTCAAAACTTTGTACAAAGACACTTGTAAGACAAACTTTTTAATAGTTGACATAGATAAGAAAATGAGCAAGATACAAGAAGAAATAAATAAACTTGCTAACAATTTTATTAATTCATCTAATTCATTATCAGTTTTTGAGCAAAAGATAACTAGTTTTGAGGAAGAATTGTTGAAGCTAGAGAGAGAAAAGGAGAGAATAATAAACAAGGCTAAGAATCTGAGATTAAGACTAAGTCCAAGACTAGACTATCTAGTATCCCTAAGGAAGGAAATATTTGAGGCACTAGTACAAGGACAGAAAACACTGGCAAAGCATATGCAGCACCTCATCGGTATAGTTCACAGGACAGAGGCAACAATAAAAGATAGTAAGAAGTTTTTGGAAAGTATAAATTTGATTTTGATGGATCTTTTTCGAATTGTAACCACCCAGTTACAAGGTTGAGACAGAAAACTACAACTCTATTGACACTTTGACAACCTTTGTCATTGATGTCAAAGGGGGAGTAGTAGTATGACAAAATAATCAGCAAAAGACTTATCTACTCAGGGGGAGCTCACATATTTTTGGTACACAATTTTTGGATTACAAGTTTTGGATACACTTTTTAAATTTTCTCATGAGTGTTGCCATCAATGCCAAAGGGGGAGATTGTTGGCTTATGCACACTCCAATGAGACATTGAATGTGATTGAAGGTTTTGTCATTGATGGCAACCTTACAATCCTATGACACTGGCAAGGCATTCCACTGGCACTAGCAAGATCAAACTCTACATCGGCACACAAACCACCGGCACTGGCAGTGAAAGGAAGCATACTGGCACAGAAACCGACAAGAATTTTGTTGTTAATATATTTTGTTTATTATTGTAAAATCATTGTAAGTCGACTTGGAAAGTTGTAAAATGACTCTTATATAAGAGAGATCATTGTTGAACATTTGGATATAGATAGAGGAATATAATTAGGCGAAATAAGGTAGACCTATTATGTGAAATATAGGTTAAGGGTTTATGTAAGAAGCAGAGCAGAAACCGGTACTGGAT
The DNA here is from genome assembly GCF_030272615.1 of Cryptomeria japonica. NCBI lineage: Eukaryota > Viridiplantae > Streptophyta > Pinopsida > Cupressales > Cupressaceae > Cryptomeria > Cryptomeria japonica. The sequence goes on along the minus strand of NC_081412.1, from coordinate 192,652,513 downwards.
CTGGCATTATAGATGCTATTTTGAAGCAGTACAAGACACTGGATTTATATAATCCATTTTGTAAGTCAGTGAGACTTCCTATTTTGTATTTGAGCAGTGAGACCTAGGCACTTGGCCTTCCTGCATGTGCAGGTCCCTCTTGTAGCAGTAATATTCTCTTATTGGCCAGTAAGCGAATATTGTGGGTCACAAATCCCACTGAGGTCTTTCCCACAATAGGTTTCCTCATTAAAATATTGTGTTATGGTGTGTTTTTCATGTGGTTTCTTTTGTCTCTGTTTATTGCATTACTTTCTGTTTACCAGTACACAATATTAATATGCTCTAGATGTTTTAAGCTAAGAAAATCTTATAACCAGTTAGATATTGATTCACACCCCCCTCTCAGTATCTGTGGGAATCCTAACATCCCCATCTCTCTCTCTCTCTCTCTCTCTCTTTCTCTCTCTCTCTCTCTCTCTCTCTCTCTCTCTCCCTAATATCATATACTAATTTATTTATAAATTAATATATTAATAAACAAATCTAGTTAGAGAATTTACTGATTAAAATCGAATATCCGATATAATTGGATTATATCGGATATTCGATTTTTGTAGTCAAATTTTCAAATTTCAAATTTCGGCTCAGGAATGCTTTGGTATTTGGCTTGGAAGTGACAAGCCTAGAAAGTCAATTGAAAAAATGTGTTTTTCAGTATTCCTTGATTTTCTAGACTTTACATTGGTGGCTGACAACATTTTGTGTAGCCAAAATTGATAAAACAAAAAGGGTTTTTTAAGGACATTCCCAGCTTTCCAACAATATAAGGCTTGTCTTATTTCAACTTAAATAAATAATTATTATTTATTTTCTAATTGAATTCTGACAATAGTCCTGATTAATATAGTGATTGAAAAACACTCATAACTTTCAAACGGTATACCATTTTTTGAATCTAGAACATGCATCACATCCTATGCTTCGTCTACTATAGGGAAAAATTTTAAAAAAAAAAAATCATAAGGTTTTGACCAAGTTAAGGAGGTCAGACGTAGGAGTTTTTGAATTTCTGAAAAAGTTGTAGTAAGAAATTCATAAATAATTATTTACTTTATAAAAAATAAAAAAATTACGTGTCACATCCGGACATGAGTCTAACACTTATATTATAAATATTATAAAAAAATATTATTATTTGATTGTGATTAGGGTGGTCAGACATATGTGTACTTATTTTTTCTTGAAATTTTAGTACCACTGCATTGAAATTTGAAATTTTCATCAAATAGGATTTTTTTTTTCCAAAAAACAACTAGTAGCTTAGAAACTACATTCAATTTTCTATATATTCTCTTCTTACATATTTTAAAAATAATGTTCAGAACTTATTCAAATTTTCATGTCAAGCTGCATAACTCTAATTTTTTGAAATTTCATTGCCACTTAAGGGCCTGTTTTGGCACACCATGATCCTACACATACCCATATATTGGTATAATTTGGGGATTCAAATGCATCTTCCAATCACAAAAAAGAAAATGAGAAAAACTAAAAACAATGAGTCTCTTGGTGAAAACAGCAAGGCACCACTAGACATTATAAAAGTAAAAATAAATGACATATCCAAGGGTGAAATTTTTTTTGAGGCATCCAAGGATGGAGAACTGGAAAAAACCTTGACAAATCATGGAAAATTTCCTCTCTTCATAGATATAACACAAGAAATCAGCTTGTGTATGGTAGGCAATCCTAAGCTTATTCACTTTGTAGCCTCATTGTCAGAGCAAGAGAAAGAAAACTTCATTACATTCTTCCTCAAAAAACAAATAAACTTTGCATGGTCCTATGCAAATATGTCGGGATTAGATTTAGAATTGGCCCTTCATCATTTTCCATTGCAACTAGGTGCTAAACTAGTCAAACAGAAACTAAGAAAAATGCATCCACAAATTGTATTACTAGTGAAGGAACTCAAGAAATTGTCAGATGTGGGTTTCATTAGACCCATTGATTATGCAGAGTAGATTTATAACTTGGTTTCGGTGAGTAAATTCTCTCAGGGCATCATAATTTGTATTGATTTCAGAGACTTGAACAAAGTGTTGGTATTTTAGTATGGTTTTGTCATTGATGTCAACACCTACTATCACTTATCAACTCTAGCACTTTGAAGAATCAGAAATGTTCATAGGCAAGCAAGTGACTCATGCACAGTCACTGGTATCTGGTCCACTGACAGGATATGATATTCACCGACACTTGGAATGGCATGAAAAACACCTAGTTATGTCGAAGACATTGTTTGGACACTTTGTCTTGAAGATTTGTTCATTGGCATATTCGTATTTACATATTTGTTGTTATTGGCAAATAGGTCTAGGTCATACATCGGTAGCCTTATCTATTCCAGATCAGCACGACATGCTATGGAGATGTTTTATTATTATTGTAAATGCATCAAACCGACATGTTGAATTGGTTATTACATCGGATATTATTTTATTTGTAAATTGATTTTATTGTAATATCCTTTAGAGCTGACCTACTAAAATTGGTCCTAGGTTATGATATAAATGTAAGATCTTATTTGTAAGATCAAGTGTGGAATGCAAAGAAAGAGATATTTCAGTATATGCGAGAATAAGCAAAGCTTTATATGCAGACATTATTTGACGGGGAAGCAAGGTTTTTGTGAAGGCAATCAGAACTACACTGGTATTGAATCCAACATAGTAAGATGTTATTTTGAGTAGTACATCCTTATTGGATTTAACCATCCAATTGTAGTCAGTGTGACTCCTATTTGTGTTTGAGCAGTGAGCTCTAGACACTTGGCCTTTCTGCATGTGCAAACCCCATTTGTATACACATACTATTTGCAGTAGTATCATCTAATTGTGGGTAAGGTTTCCCACCGTGATTTTCCCCCTTACAGGGTTTCCATGTACAAATACTAGTGTTATGTGTTGTGGATGTTATTCTCTTTCTACTTCATGCATTAATCTTTACCGGTACTGTAATTAGCTGATAAAACTGTCTACGGGCATAAAAGTTTGGTTTACCAGTATTAAGCATTAAAGTTGGTTAAATTGTTTTGGTTTGAATTTATTTGACAACTGATTCACCCCCCCCCCCTCTCAGTTGTCCTCAGGACCTAACAATTGGTATCAGAGCCTAGTCCTCTTTTGCAGAAGTTTAACAACTTGAGGAGATCCAATGTCTACTAACTATTTTAGGAAGGACAGTCCTAAACTTGATGGAACCAACTATGGCATATGGAAAATTAGAATAGAGACACATTTGAATTGCATTGGAAATGACATCTGGGAAGTTACAAAGAATGGCTATACTGCTCCTACTCCTGGTTAGCCTAATCCACCTACCTTAGGAAAAGATGAGGAAAATGATTGCAAAGCTAGAGAAGCACTTTTGAGTGCATTATCAAATCAACAAATCATGGGATTGTCAGATAGATCAACTGTTAAGGCTATTTGGGATCACTTGGAAACATTTAATGAAGGAGATTCCACAGTCAAAATTACAAAACTTGAAAGCTTCCAGGTCAGGTATGAAAATCTGAAAATGGAAGAAGATGAAAGGATTTTTGCTTTTATGGAAAGAGTAAATGAAATTTTTTTGGGTATTAAATGTTGTGGAGGAACCTTAAGTGAAGATGAAATTGTTTCAAAAGTTTTAAGAGGATTTCCACTGGCATATAAAATGAAGGTTACTACTATAAATGAGTTAAGAACAATGCCTAATACATCAGTAACTAAGGATACATTGATTGGAAAACTTTCAACTTTTGAAATTGAGGAATTTGGTTATGTTGCTACTATAAAGATAGATTTAGCTTTTAAGGCATCAACATCATTTGCACCATCATTTCACAAGTCTGATTGGAAAGCCTTTTATGCAAAAGAACTTGAGGAAAGCAGGAGAGAAAATGAAGAACTTGAAGAGCTTGAAGCACTATTTACAAGGAAAATGCCTAAAGGTCCAGTTGGAAGTAAGTATGAAGGTAAAGCACCCTTTAAATTCTTTAACTCTAATAAGATTGGTCATATGGCTTCTAGATGCCCTGATAGACATGCTAGACTAAGAGAAGAAGCTAGGAGAACATACAAGCCTAACCCTAAATATCAGAGATACAGATTTAAGAAGAATAAAGATAAATCTTGTTATCTTGCTGATGAAGGAGTCACTGATGATTTTGATGAAGATCTGATAGACAATGGATGGGTTTTTGTTGCTATAACAGAAGGTCAACCGGTACCTACTATTCAATTGGTAGAATAGGCCCTGGCAGCCAAAGTTGAAGTTAAGGATGAATGGATCATTGATTCGGGATGCTCACATCATATGACTGGTGATAAAAGCAAATTATGGACTTTTTAGGAATATAATGGAGGTCTAGTAAGATTTGGAGATGATAAAGCTTGCTTGATCAAAGGTAAATGTACAATATCTCTTGATGGTAAGCATAATACTGACAATGTTTACCATGTAGAAGGTTTAAAGCATAATCTTTTGAGTGTTGGACAATTAGTTGAGAAAGGATTTCAGTTACAATTCAAAAATGGTAAATGCAAAATTATGAACATGACTGGTTTGGAAATTGCAACCGGTAATCAAACTAGAGGTAATATCTTTCATTTGAATAACAGTGAAAAGACATGCTTGATTGCACATATTGATGAAAGTTGGCTATGGCATAAAAGACTTTGTCATGTAAATTTTGATTGCATGGTAAAAATAAGTACTACTAAGGTAGTTAGAGATTTACCTAAGATTGTTAAACCTCACAATCTGGTATGTAAGGAATGTCAATTTGGAAAACAAGTTAGAGCATCTTTTAAAAGTATTCCAGAAAAATCCAATAATGCTCTTGACTTAATTCATATTGATTTATTTGGTCCAGCTAGATCTAAAAGTTTACAAGGTGATAAATATTTCATGATAATCATTGATGACTACTCTAGAATGTGTTGGGTTACTTTTCTCAGAGAAAAATCAGAAGCACTTGGGAAGTTCAAACTATTCAAAGCAATGGTAGAGAATGAAATCAGTAAGAAAATCAAATGTCTGAGATCAGATCAAGGAGGAGAATTTACATCTAAGGAATTTAATGCATTCTGTGAAGTGAATGGAATCAGAAGATAGTTATCAGCACCTCGAACACCACAGCAGAATGGAGTTGTAGAAAGGAAAAACATAACTATCTTGGATGCAGCTAGAAGTATGTTATTTGTAGCAAATTTACCACATGTATATTGGAGAGAGGTAGTAAGAATAGTGGTCTATACATTCAACAAAGTTAACATCAAAGGTGAAACCGGTAAGACCCCTCATGAACTATGGTTTGGTATTACTCCTACTCTTAAATATTCCAGAATATTTGGAAGTAAATGCTATATTAGAAGAGATGAGTATATTGGAAAATTTGATCCTAGAAGTGATGAAGGAATATTTCTTGGTTATTCATCTAAGAGCAAGGCATATAGATGTTTTAACAAAAGACTACAGAAAATTGTTGAGAGTACAAATGTGAAGATTGATGAACAATTTGGAGGAACTTCAAGGTATATAGACTCTGAATCGGCAACAGAGATATTGACAAATGAACCTATAGATCCAGTTACCCCAATATCATCTAAAAATTCCACTTTAACTGAGGAACAACAACAAACAAAGACACCTTGGTATGTAAGACTGAATCGCTCTAAAGATCAGATAATTGGAAACAAGTATAAAGGAGTTATGACAAGAGGAAGACTAGAAAATGAAGAGGTATGTCTTATTTCTCAAATTGAACCATCATCAATTAATGAGACATGTGAAGATAAACACTGGATTAAAGCTATGGAAGAGGAACTAGAACAAATTGAGAAAAACAACACATGGACATTAGTTCCCCGACCTAAAGGCAAAAATGTGATTGGAAAAAAATGGGTATTCAGAAATAAACTTAATGAAGATGGTGTTGGGTCTCAAATCAACAGATTGGGTGGGTTCTAAGGCAATGCCAACTCCTATGATCAAACCCTCCAATTGACTTGGCCAACTTATAGAGTGAACCTATTAGTTACTAACTCTCTCTCTTTAGGCTCTGCAGGACCTAGGCGGGTATACCTATTCACTGAATGTCTCCAATAAACAGTGCTTTTTATAGCAGATATGTTATCCTATTCTGATATCTCCTGATCTTGAAATGGCATGAGTTCCTTGAATGGAGATATTGCAGACGAGTTCAAGATTGTTATTTCGTTTTGTGTTTCTTAATTACTCCTGTAGCTGTCAAAATAACTTAATTGTGAAAATAAACGATGAGTATAACTTGAGATTTAAGCCAGTGCCTTCTTTATTGCATGGGTTACAGAGTCATTACAATTTTCTTCAGGACTTATATTGCGAATCTGTGAGACAGTTTTTTAACTCATCCCTTATGAACCTGTCAGTTACTATTCCTTTCAAAACCAAATGAATGCTTATATTATGTGCTGATTGAGTGAATTTAACCCTACCCTTAAGGGACCAGTCAATTAAGTTTTTCAGGGGACAATTATAATCCGCAAGCAAAACTTTTGTTACAACATTATAACATAAAGCATAGATTTGATCTTAAGAATATAAATAACCCTATCTTTATTAGATAATATCACAGACGATTGCCAAAAGAAAATGAAATAATCTACAACACATATGCAGGGAAACAATTGATCAAGATTTGTATTCCATTGAAGTTCGTACACAAAGACTTACAGGCTGTCGTTCTTTTGCTCATAATCCTAATCTAATCATATCTCCCTTACATTACAAAAACATTCTCATATATATATGAGGACGCAAGCTTTTCATGAAGAGACACGACTTTTCAAAATATTAGTCGTCAACTCGAGTGTTTCTAAACTTAAGTAAAAAGAGATTCAAAAGTCCCAAATGATGAATGTAATCATCATCTTTGAATGTTCTGATTCGAGGCGTTTGCTTTTTTAATTCATCCCCTAGCGTCAGGTACTTGAATATCATCTGGTTGACGGTAGGGGCCATATCCTTACTCCGATCAATTTCTGACAAGGCCCAATCCTTGACGCAGACAAGCTCCTTTCGCAAATCCTCCAAGGTTATTACCTCTCCTTCCTTGTAGACAGAAGGCATTCCAACGGGTCTTTCATCATCTAATTCTTTTAGATCTCTTCTCAGCATATCTTCGAGTTTGACATGATTATCCATATACGCGTTACCCTCAGCCTTTTCTTCTGGCGTCATGGAATCGTCATTGCTTAGCACCCCCTGCAATCGTGCTCTTAACCGCTCATGCTCTGTTAGCGCTTTTATGGTTCCATTGTAAACCATCCAATATGGTTCGACCTGTAAGAGCATGGTGTTGAACCGATGTCCTATGATGTCATTGACCAATTTGTCCATTTTTTGCTGGATATTGTCTGCGCGTTTATTGGCCTTCTCTGCCTGATATTTCCAGTACAGGGCATCAGAGACGTCATCCAAGCTGCGTCCTGCAGGGTATGAGGTGTATTCGCTGATAGGAGTCCCCGTTTCTAATTGCAATACCTTTGCTTGCAGCTTCTGGTTTTCCTCCTTGGATTTTTCATATAATCCCTTGTATGTAATGTTTTCTCTGACCAGAAACTCTGTCTGGTCCAAGTTCAATCTTGCAACATCCAGGTTGAGCTTCGCAGTGACCCTAGGATCGGTCTTTCCAACCTGATGAACCATGAGGTGCCCAAAGGTTTCTTCTATATCCACAATGATTGGCCTCTTCCCTTTTGGATATAGTGCCCACTGTAGGAGAGCCTTTTTGTCTGGATCATATCCAGAGCCTAGGAACAGTTTATCTACCTCCTGGGGCAATACCTGCTGATTCAAATCTTGCTTCTTCAAAAAACCATCAAATAAGAGTGCTGAATTGATATCCCAACCAGAGAAGATGATCACACCGGCCTCTTTTAATAATTTCCTCCCTTTTTCAGGAGTCATATCTTTCATGAGGACATCAATCTCATCCTGTAATCTCTTCATCTGTTCTTCCTCTCGTTTTCCAGCCATGCTTCGTTTGACATGAGCCCCTTTGTATTGATATAGAAATGAGAGGAATTCCCTAGAGGAGGCGAATCCATCATCAGAAATAAAGTCCTCATGCTCAGTCATTCTTATGTCAACAACATCTTTGATGTTGATTTCTCCTGTGTCCATGTTCATTTCTGTTTCGAAACCAGGAGGATAATCCTCTCGAGGAGAATCAGGTGGGATACTACTGGCGGTTGATTTTGGTGACATGTGAGCTAGGGGCTGACTGTCTCTTTCAATATTAATGAAGCGAAGGAATTGTGAAGGAACTCTGTGCATAATTTCAGCTTCATGTTGAAGCAGCCTTTTAGCTACCTCCAGAGGATCTTGGAGATTTCCAATTAGGTCTCCATCTATCATTCCCCTTGCCCTTTTCCATTTGTAAGCCTCCCAGACTAACTCACTCTTTCCTTTCAAAACTTTGGCCTCCTCTCGCTCAAGGTTCTTAATTAGGTCGTCTGGCATTTTGGCCATATGTATCCCAGCTTTGAGTTTCTGTGAGGCCCTGGCAGCTTTTATATATCCTTCGGGATCAAAATTCTCCCTAGGCTCACCCAGAGTCATGCCATAGTAATTTAATTTATTCTGTAATAAATGATAACTTTTTGAACTTTTGACAATGAAATCAGAGAAAACTAATAGACCTGGAACAATAGATTGTTTACCAAAATCAGTTAAATGTTTAGCACTGGCAATAGACAATTGCCTTATAATCTCCAAGCTAGCCACTCTGTCTAGCACCGTAATTGGAAGCATGTGTGGTTGCCCTTCATATCCAAATACCCTTATCTCCGTATGATTATCATGGCAATACCAATCACCCCAATTGTGTTCAATTTGTGATTCTGGAGAGAAATCCTTTGGCCTAAGGAACCTCTTAATTTCAGGGGACAAAGTATAATCCCTGCATTGTCCAAAAGCTGCACTGAGAGGTTTCACAAAGTATTCTTGAAAATGCCAATATTGGTTGTTCATAAACCTCTGGTCCCATGCTGATACCCACAACTGAACCGGCTTCTTCAGACCATTCTTATCATAAGACCTGATGCTGAACTCGTCTGGCCAGAAGTTAATTTCTTGCCCACAATAAAGAAGAATATGCATTAACATGGAGTATAATGAAAAGTGAACATTCACAAGGTCTCCTTTCATTTTTTCCAGCCCATGATTCAAGGTATCCGCAACATAAGTAGCAAAATCAAATGACCTAGGGTCATTTGATTGAATATCAGCACACAAAACCATAATCCCAACATCCATGAGTGGATGAGCCTCTATGCCTAGTACTTGGGCTGCAGTATAATACGTATATTTGAAATATGGATGGAAGTGGTTGACATCAAATGGCACCTTGTCACTTTTGCCAAACTGAACAAATGACCCACCCACTTTTGGCCTGTGAACAGGTAGCCTCCAAGTCCTGTAGATATTTTCCAGACTAAAGAATTCCTATGAGAGTTTCTTCATATCGATGCTTTCCTCGATTTCCCAGTCTAGATCAAAAACCATATGAATAGTCTGCTTGTTGATTACTACTAATGTATTCCCTCTGTAATCACATATGGTTTTAGTTCTCGGGTTGTAGCAATTTACCAGTGCTTTCATTAATTCTACGTCTACAAATACATTTGGGACTACTAACTTGCCTAAGTTCCTCTTCCACAGATTACTAATGGGTTCGGGTGCATCCCTTCTTTTGTAACCAAACAAAAATAACTCATGCCCTCTTATCTCAGTCCAAATGTCTCCTAGATTTTCAAATTTGTCCTCTAATCCTTCTTCTTCACTTTTAATCTTCTTAGACCTTACACTAGACGATGGACACTGGTCTAATAAGTCCTGAGTCAAAGCTCTCCCTTCTTTCTTCTGCCTTTTGGGCTTCTCTTCAGGGTTTAATTCTTTTCCTCTCCTACTCTTTTTAGAAGAAGAAGACGAAGGTTCCATAGTTACAGTAAATAAGAGAGACAACACTTACTTGGTAAAATGCTCAACTCTTCTGGTTATCATTTGGAAGTCTCTGCAAGTTCTTCACAGCTTTCAATCTCTTAGCATTGATCTGATTCTTACGAAAATTCACTCGGCTTAACTGTAATTGAAATGGCAACTTGTGTATAGTTAATATTCTGCATCTGTAACGGCTACTCAAGTGTTTTAAATTTAATTGCAGATGTGACACTTTTCAACTGGGCCTTTAATTCCTTCGCGGGAAGTACAGTCCGCTCAAAGTGCGCGCATTTCAAATTATCGATGAAACCCTTGCCTTCGGCCGAGTGTTCGAATCTTCCATCGAAAGCTCACTTTCTTCGATAATACTGTTTCGGTGAAAAACTTACGTCGAGAAGCCGCTTTTAAGACTCATCGAAATTACTTTTTCATCGATAGTCTCCTTTTTCGACAAATTACTCGCGAGTTTCATCGATGCCATACTTTCGATGAGTTTCTTTCTTCGATGAAGGCTTATGAGTGTTCATCGATATCCCCTTTTTCATCGATATCCTTTTTATCGATGAAACAGCCTTTCTTTTGTTCGACACCACGTTCATCGATGAAACTTGCATTTCGATGAATGTCTCTTGAGTTTCCTCGGTAACGATATTTCTTCGAAATCACCTTTTGTCTTTTCGCCTTTTGCTTTTATCCTTTTCGATGAAACATGGGGTATCGATGAGTGGTTTCTTGCGTTCATCGAAGGTAACTTCTTACCGAAACACCTTTGCTTAGCGCTTTATATGTCCTGTGTCGATGAAAACGCTCTTTCGATGAAACTTCTCCTGCAGTGCTCGACACAGCTTACTGGCCGAAATATCCATTAGTCTTCATGCTTATGGAAACATATATTATTATTTTTTTATTTTTATTATATTTTTCTTTTTTTTTTTTTTTTTAAAAATAGTGCTCAACAGCGGCTCTGACTGAGGATGAAGGCATTCTGAACCATGCCTTCAAGAATCCAGAATCTCTGGTTAATGCAGATATAATGGTATTTACAATGGATCCTACCCTACTGTACAGGTGATGCGAAGTGCTTCAGGAGAAGAAGTTCTTTAAGAACTGCCCATGTACTGGCAATTCTTGGACCTCCCCTGTCGCGCTTTGGAGCAAATAAGAATCCTCCCCCCCTTTGTCTATGATCACATATGGGCCGATCCATAAGGCTTCAAATTTACCATGCTTGCCTTTGTCTTGACTCCTGGCATTCCACATTAAAACCCAGTCTCCTACACAAAATTTCCTGTTAGATGTCCTCTTGTCATACAACCTCTTCATTTGATTTTGAATCCTGATATTTTGCCTTTGAGCTTCTGCCCTGACCTCATCAAGTTCTACTAGCTGCATTATTCTTTCTTGTGATGGATCTTCAACATCTATTTCTTCTTGAATCATAAATCTATGTACAGGTAGAAGATTATCCAAAGGTAATCTGGCCCTTTTGCCATAAACCAATTCAAATGGAGATTTTCCTGTGGATCTTTTCACGGTTATCCTGTCTGCCCATAATGCAAGATTCAACTTTGAGTCCCATGCTTTTTTGTTCTGCCCCAGCATCTTTTTAATGATCTTCAAAATGTTCTTGTTGCTTGATTCAGCTTGCCCATTCCCCTGGGGGTGATAAGGAGAAGAATGTGATATCTTAATGCCATATTCATCACAAAAATTGTTGAATTCCTCTGATCTAAAAGACATGCCATTATCTGAGATGATTCTTGCAGGAACACCAAACCTAGTAATAATGTTCTCCATTAAGAATTTTATCACCACCTTGCTAGTGGCCTGTTTGGTAGGTATTGCCTCCACCCATTTGGTAAAATAATCTGTAGCAACCAATATCCATCTGTGTCCTCCACTGGATTTTTCTGATATTTCCCCTATAAAGTCAATTCCCCACTGTTGGAATGGTTCCTCAGTCAACATTGGTCTCAACGGGAGTGATCCTTGATACTTTGTTTTGCTTGAGAACTTTTGACAAGCCTCGCATTTTCTGACATATCTATAGGAATCATTGAAGACACATGGCCAATAATATCCGGCTCTCAATATTTTATGTGCTGTAGTCTTAGCTGAGAAATGGCCACCACAAACCCCATCATGCATTTCATGAAGAACCTTGCCTGCCTGGTAGTTGTCCAGACACAATAGCAATATCCCATCTCTATTTTTCCATATAAGTCCCCATTTACAATCACATACCTTGCTGATTTTAACTTCAAAGCTCTCTTCTGACTATCGGTCATAGCATCTGGACACTTTAAGTGCTTAAGGTAATACATGATATCAGTGTACCATGATGTTTTCTCAATACTGAAATTAGCTTCTTCCCATCCAACCTGATTCACATCAGACTCTTCAATTTCAGTTCCTGTCATGAGTTTGGCCAGTCCTTGTCCTTTGATAACCTGTGAAATCTTAAGCTCAATGTTAAATTCTTGTATCTGATTGATCCATTTGCATCTTTTGCCCGTGACTTCAGTTTGTCTGAAGATATCTTTTACTGCTGCATTGGGAATATAAGCAATAACTTCGGCCCCTACTAGGTATGGCCTGAATTGTTTTACTGCTTTGACCAGAGCATAGGCCTGTTTTTCATTTATCTCATATTTTACTTCTGAAGGGCTTAAAGACTTGCTAAAGTATGCAATGGGCTGCTCATATCCCTCTGAATTTTTCTGTAACAACACTGCTGCTATAGTATGACAAGAGGCAAATGAAAATATCATAAATGGTTTGCCAAAATCTGGGGAAATTAGTACTGGTGCCTCAGAAATTGCTCTTTTAATAGCCACAAAGGAATCAATTGCATCTTCAGTCTAGTCAATTTTTGCCTCTTTCTTCAACATCCTTACTATAGGTTTCACTATGTCTGCGAAATTCAAAATGAACCTTCTCACAAAATTAATTTGTCCCAAAAATGACTGAATGGCTTTGATAGTTCGGGGGATGGGAACCTCATTAATAGCTGCTACCCTTTCAGGGTCAATTCTCACCCCCTCCTTGGATACTATGTGTCCAAGTAGTTTTCCCTCTTCAACACCAAAGTGACATTTCTTGGGATTCAAGGAAATTCCATATTCTAAGGCTCTTTTAAATATCTTCTCAAGGTGTTCACAGTGATCATCAGCTTTCTTCGAGTACGCAGTCAGATCATCTTGGTATACTACCATGATTATGTCAATCAATTCTGCAAAAGCCACATCCATTGCCCTTTGAAAAGTAGCTCCAGCATTGGTCAATCCAAATGGCATTCGTGCATAGACATAAGTGCCCCATGGAGTTGTGAAGGCTGTTTTATATTTTTCAGTTTCTCTAACTTTCACCTGATTGTAACCCGAAAATCCATCCATCATGGACAGCAACTCACACCCTGTTACCTTCTGTAGCATATTATCCATGTTTGGCAATGGATAGTTATCCTTTAAAGACGATATGTTTAAATTCCTAAAATCTACACATAATCTAATATCCCCATTTTTCTTCCTGACTGGTACCAAGTTAGAAACCCAAGTGGAATATCTGCATGGTTCTATTATTCCTGCATCTTTCATCTTTATAATTTCTTCTCTCATTTTTGGTAACAATGTAGGATTAATTGGTCTCTGTTTTTGCCTAAAAGGCTTAGCTTCTGGCTTAAGTGGTATCTCATGTTGAAAGAGATCTTCCCTGTAAGCTTTGAGATCCTCATAAGACCATGCAAACACATGTCTATATCTTTTTAACAAGGCTACCAGTTGTTGCCTCATAGTAGGAGTCAATTTTTTCCCAATAAAAACATTCTTGGGGGCTTCTTCATTTCCTAGATTGATTTGTTCAACATCACTTTCTTTAACAGCTGACCCTTTGGTCTCAATTACATCTTGAGCATTAAAAGTTCTTTCTAATGCTACCAGGCCTCTTGGTAATTTATTTGACTTCAGTTGTATAATTTCATGTCCAAATAAGGTTTCCTTACCCTCAGTTTGTTCCACAAAGTCATTAAAATTTATAGCTTGAGCCTGATAATGATCAGCACACTGTAAGAAGTTCAGCAGATCTGCATCATCTTGAAACACTTGCCAATTATACAAGTTGTCAGGAACAGATGGTCTCACTTTCATCTCCACTTCAGATATCCCAGTTAGCGTTATATCATTACCTTTTAGTGCAATATTTGCTAGAAAATCTGCCATGATGTTCTTTGATCTATCTATCCAGGTTATCTGAAAAGCATCAAAAAGCTCCATGGTATCCCATACAGCATTCCTGTATTGTTTCAGTCTTAAATGCTTCGAGGCATATCTCTCCTTTACTTGTGAGACTATTAGTTCTGAATCACCAAAGACACTTATCAACTTGATTCCATGTTTGACTGCTATGTTAAGACCAGTGAGTAGGGCTTCATATTCAGCAATGTTGTTTGTACATTCAAACAACAACTTGAAAGAATATTTGTAAGTTTCTCCTGTAGGTGAAATAAAAAGGATTCCAGCCCCACTCCCTTCTTTGCTACAAGACCCATCAAAGAACATCTTCCATATCTGACCATCATTTTCAGTTAGACATGACTCAATGGGGATCCACTCTTTAAATTTAGGTTTTGTCAACTGTACCTGGAAGTTGTCCATATCAGTTTGTAAAAAACATACTTGGTTCACTGCTCCTTCCATGTCTTCTATGATATATGTGGACCGAGGCTCCCTGTCAATTTTTATTTCCTGTCCATTTATTGGAATCGTAGCATAAGACAAATCCAACTGCACATATCCACCAATCATATTCGACCATTGTCTAGACAACAACATTCCATAGTTTGGTGGAACATCTACCACCGTGATATCTGTTTTATATGATGCTTCTGGACAGGCTGCTAACCTGAACTCTACATTCTTCATGATACCAACCACTGGGACTGATCTATTGTCCATGGCATAGCATTTCCCAAAGGTAGTATCAACTTCCAATCCTAATTCTTTCATCACCCCAATAGGCATGACGTTTATGGCTGCTCCTGAATCAATCATACAATTTTTTACCCTTTTGTTGTTTATCACCAAAGTGAGGTAAAATGGGTCTACTTGTGTTGGATTTTTAGTTATAGTGGACCCTAAGTATATAACTGGAGCCATTTGTTCATTACTGCCACCTGTTGGGACTTCTCATTTCTTTTCATTAACCTTCCCTTCTTGGACACCTGAAATCATTTCCAAAGTTTTTTCCCTATATTCAGGAAACCTCATGATTTCCATTAATGGGACAGAAACTTTTAATTGTGTTAGTGCAGCTGAGATATCAAATGAGGTAGATTGTTGTGATGAAAGAGTTTTTACCATTTCTTTCTTTTGAACATCAGGACCCTGATTATCATCTTGCTTAGTCTTAGTTGCCTTATTCATTCGCTTAAGTGCTTCATTGTTTTCTTTCATGAAAAGACTAGTAGGTTTACCTTGTTCTGGATTCACCATCCTGTTTCCTAAGTCATAAGTCCTTTTTGCTTGTGCAACAGCATAAGCTGTAATTTTTCTTTTCTCTTCTTCAGTAGGGACTCTGAGTTTGACACTTTCATTTTTGCTGGTGGTCACAGGTAAAACAGAGCACTGATCAATATTTATAGAGTCCGACCTTCCTTCCTGACTAAATGACATCATATTAATAGTTGAATCATCCACATGATCTTCATAGCCATCCTCCTCCTCTTGCAACCCTTTTGCTACTGCACACAAAGAGGAAGCGTGTGGCATATTGCAAGCATAGCACCACATGTCATCGTCTTGAGTATAATTTACTGCTCTTTTTAAAGGATCTGGAATTTGTTGATTGTCTCTGTGGTTCCTTTCTACCGGTTTTCCATCCTTCCATGTAGTGTTATAAGGCATGTCATGTAGTCTAGGTCTCTCAGGACGGTAGTATTGCTGCTTCTCTGTTTTGTTTACTCTTACAGATAAATCTTTCAGGGCATTTAAAACTTTGTCAAGCTTATCTTCATCCCTATTGGCCTTGGGTGCTTTAGGATTGTACAATCTTGCATCCTCTCTTTTTCCAATCTTACCAGCAGCCTTTCTATTGTTCTCTATAACAATGGCATCTTTCATAACATCTCGGAGATCTCTTGGGTTTCTGGTTCTCAACTCATAGTTTGTTTTGCTGTCATAAGCATTGATATAGTACAGAATGCTCACTTCAGGTACTGGTTTCATCCTATTAGGGATTTTGTTCAAAACCCTATTGAATCTTTTGTTAAAGTCAATTACTGATTCATTTTGCTCTTTCTTAATGCTGATGATTTCATGTAATGCAAACTCAGGACTATTATGGTCTCCATATTGTTCCAGGAACATTTCTTTGAATTCTGCAAGATTTCTAATGGATGCATCAGGCAACGTTCTAAACCAGTCTCTCGCATCTTCTATTAATGACTGCATAAACAACCTGATCTTGACATCCTCATATGGCAAACCAAAATCCTCAATTACTGCATCAAATGCTTTGCAATGAGCCTCACCTGAAACTGCATTACTTCCTGTGAACTTTGGTATTGTTGTCCTGATTTCATTTGGGATGGGATATGGATACACCATCATTCCTGAAAAATCAAACTGCCTCATTTGTTCCATATTTATTAGTCCATGCCCTCCATGAGGGTTCACAAAGTTCTGGTTCATATTACCATACAAGGGCATTTGGTTTTGATAAGGAGGAGGGTATTGATTCTGGTGTTGATACTGAAACTGATTAGGGGGTGGATGTTGGTTATAAAATTGACCAGGAGGTGGATACTGATTGTGAGGGATAAAGCCTGTATGTGAGTTTTGCTGGACTGGTGGTGCACCTGATTGCACATGATCATCCCTCCTGTTACCAAACAGAGGGTTCTCATAAGCTTTGAAATCATTACTCTCTGTTCTACCCACTCCCTGAGCATATGTTTTCTTGTAGTTGTTCACATCTTTATTAAAGTCATCCTCACCAACATTTATGCCCAACTTGGCACACAGTTCCAGACATTCCTGAGTCCTTCCTGAATCTCTCATTTCAGCAGCTGCCTCCATCATTTGTCTGGTTAAATCTGTAAATCTATCTGCAGGATCTGCCATACCTGATCCTGATGGAGGTGGTGTATATTGTCTGGACCGTGCTTCATGACTTTCAAAACCAGGGGGAATTTGGCATCGCCCCTTTTGAGCTTTATATGCCGCAACCAAATCTTCGTTCATCGGGCTTGAAGTTGTTGTTCTATCTTGTTCCTTTAAGGGCGAGTGTTGGCTACTTTCATGTTTATGCTGGTTGTATCTTTCTCTCATGGAATCATTCATGGGTTCTTTATTTTTGTTCCTTCGTTGAGGGAAATCTAATTGGGATAAAGATTGTCCTTTCGCAACCGATCTTGTCCCGTGCATTGAAATTCTTATTTCAGAGTCGCCACCTCTTGTCTAGAGGACATGAATTGTTTTTATTTCTTCCGAGCTTTTTCCCACAGCAGAGTTTCTATAATTTCCCCAGCAGAGTAGCCAATCTGTTGGGTCTCAAATTAACAGATTGGGTGGGTTCTAAGGCAATGCCAACTCCTATGATCAAACCCTCCAATTGACTTGGCCAACTTATAGAGTGAACCTATTAGTTACTAACTCTCTCTCTTTAGGCTCTGCAGGACCTAGGCGGGTATACCTATTCACTGAATGTCTCCAATAAACAGTGCTTTTTATAGCAGATATGTTATCCTATTCTGATATCTCCTGATCTTGAAATGGCATGAGTTCCTTGAATGGAGATATTGCAGACGAGTTCAAGATTGTTATTTCGTTTTGTGTTTCTTAATTACTCCTGTAGCTGTCAAAATAACTTAATTGTGAAAATAAACGATGAGTATAACTTGAGATTTAAGCCAGTGCCTTCTTTATTGCATGGGTTACAGAGTCATTACAATTTTCTTCAGGAGTTATATTGCGAATCTATGAGACAGTTTTTTAACTCATCCCTTATGAACCTGTCAGTTACTATTCCTTTCAAAACCAAATGAATGCTTATATTATGTGCTGATTGAGTGAATTTAACCCTACCCTTAAGGGACCAGTCAATTAAGTTTTTCAGGGGACAATTATAATCCGCAAGCAAAACTTTTGTTACAACATTATAACATAAAGCATAGATTTGATCTTAAGAATATAAATAACCCTATCTTTATCAAATAATATCACAGACGATTGCCAAAAGAAAATGAAATAATCTACAACACATATGCAGGGAAACAATTGATCAAGATTTGTATTCCATTGAAGTTCGTACACAAAGACTTACAGGCTGTCGTTCTTTTGCTCATAATCCTAATCTAATCATATCTCCCTTACATTACAAAAACATTCTCATATATATATGAGGACGCAAGCTTTTCATGAAGAGACACGACTTTTCAAAATATTAGTCGTCAACTCGAGTGTTTCTAAACTTAAGTAAAAAGAGATTCAAAAGTCCCAAATGATGAATGTAATCATCATCTTTGAATGTTCTGATTCAAGGCGTTTGCTTTCTTAATTCATCCCCTAGCGTCAGGTACTTGAATATCATCTGGTTGACGGTAGGGGCCATATCCTTACTCCGATCAATTTCTGACAAGGCCCAATCCTTGACGCTGACAAGCTCCTTTCGCAAATCCTCAAAGGTTATTACCTCTCCTTCCTTGTAGACGGAAGGCATTCCAACGGGTCTTTCATCATCTAATTCTTTTAGATCTCTTCTCAGCATATCTTCGAGTTTGACATGATTATCCATATACACGTTACCCTCAGCCTTTTCTTCTGGCGTCATGGAATCGTCATTGCTTAGCACCCCCTGCAATCGTGCTCTTAACCGCTCATGCTCTGTTAGCGCTTTTATGGTTCCATTGTAAACCATCCAATATGGTTCGACCTGTAAGAGCATGGTGTTGAACCGATGTCCTATGATGTCATTGACCAATTTGTCCATTTTTTGCTGGATATTGTCTGCGCGTTTATTGGCCTTCTCTGCCTGATATTTCCAGTACAGGGCATCAGAGACGTCATCCAAGCTGCGTCCTGCAGGGTATGAGGTGTATTCGCTGATAGGAGTCCCCGTTTCTAATTGCAATACCTTTGCTTGCAGCTTCTGGTTTTCCTCCTTGGATTTTTCATATAATCCCTTGTATGTAATGTTTTCTCTGACCAGAAACTCTGTCTGGTCCAAGTTCAATCTTGCAACATCCAGGTTGAGCTTCGCAGTGACCCTAGGATCAGTCTTTCCAACCTGATGAACCATGAGGTGCCCAAAGGTTTCTTCTATATCCACAATGATTGGCCTCTTCCCTTTTGGATATAGTGCCCACTGTAGGAGAGCCTTTTTGTCTGGATCATATCCAGAGCCTAGGAACAGTTTATCTACCTCCTGGGGAAATACCTGCTGATTCAAATCTTGCTTCTTCAAAAAACCATCAAATAAGAGTGCTGAATTGATATCCCAACCAGAGAAGATGATCACACCGGCCTCTTTTAATAATTTCCTCCCTTTTTCAGGAGTCATATCTTTCATGAGGACATCAATCTCATCCTGTAATCTCTTCATCTGTTCTTCCTCTGGTTTTCCAGCCATGCTTCGTTTGACATGAGCCCCTTTGTATTGATATAGAAATGAGAGGAATTCCCTAGAGGAGGCGAATCCATCATCAGTAATAAAGTCCTCATGATCAGTCATTCTTATGTCAACAACATCTTTGATGTTGATTTCTCCTGTGTCCATGTTCATTTCTGTTTCGAAACCAGGAGGATAATCCTCTCGAGGAGAATCAGGTGGGATACTACTGGCGGTTGATTTTGGTGACATGTGAGCTAGGGGCTGACTGTCTCTTTCAATATTAATGAAGCGAAGGAATTGTGAAGGAACTCTGTGCATAATTTCAGCTTCATGTTGAAGCAGCCTTTTAGCTACCTCCAGAGGATCTTGGAGATTTCCAATTAGGTCTCCATCTATCATTCCCCTTGCCCTTTTCCATTTGTAAGCCTCCCAGACTAACTCACTCTTTCCTTTCAAAACTTTGGCCTCCTCTCGCTCAAGGTTCTTAATTAGGTCGTCTGGCATTTTGGCCATATGTATCCCAGCTTTGAGTTTCTGTGAGGCCCTGGCAGCTTTTATAGATCCTTCGGGATCAAAATTCTCCCTAGGTTCACCCAGAGTCATGCCATAGTAATTTAATTTATTCTGTAATAAATGATAACTTTTTGAACTTTTGACAATGAAATCAGAGAAAACTAATAGACCTGGAACAATAGATTGTTTACCAAAATCAGTTAAATGTTTAGCACTGGCAATAGACAATTGCCTTATAATCTCCAAGCTAGCCACTCTGTCTGGCACCGTAATTGGAAGCATGTGTGGTTGCCCTTCATATCCAAATACCCTTATCTCCGTATGATTATCATGGCAATACCAATCACCCCAATTGTGTTCAATTTGTGATTCTGGAGAGAAATCCTTTGGCCTGAGGAACCTCTTAATTTCAGGGGACAAAGTATAATCCCTGCGTTGTCCAAAAGCTGCACTGAGAGGTTTCACAAAGTATTCTTGAAAATGCCAATATTGGTTGTTCATAAACCTCTGGTCCCATGCTGATACCCACAACTGAACCGGCTTCTTCAGACCATTCTTATCATAAGACCTGATGCTGAACTCGTCTGGCCAGAAGTTAATTTCTTGCCCACAATAAAGAAGAATATGCATTAACATGGAGTATAATGAAAAGTGAACATTCACAAGGTCTCCTTTCATTTTTTCCAGCCCATGATTCAAGTTATCCGCAACATAAGTAGCAAAATCAAATGACCTAGGGTCTTTTGATTGAATATCAGCACACAAAACCATAATCCCAACATCCATGAGTGGATGAGCCTCTATGCCTAGTACTTGGGCTGCAGTATAATACGTATATTTGAAATATGGATGGAAGTGGTTGACATCAAATGGAACCTTGTCACTTTTGCCAAACTGAACAAATGACCCACCCACTTTTGGCCTGTGAACAGGTAGCCTCCAAGTCCTGTAGATATTTTCCAGACTAAAGAATTCCTGTGAGAGTTTCTTCATATCGATGCTTTCCTCGATTTCCCAGTCTAGATCAAAAACCATATCAATAGTCTGCTTGTTGATTACTACTAATGTATTCCCTCTGTAATCACATATGGTTTTAGTTCTCGGGTTGTAGCAATTTACCAGTGCTTTCATTAATTCTACGTCTACAAATACATTTGGGACTACTAACTTGCCTAAGTTCCTCTTCCACAGATTACTAATGGGTTCGGGTGCATCCCTTCTTTTGTAACCAAACAAAAATAACTCATGCCCTCTTATCTCAGTCCAAATGTCTCCTAGATTTTCAAATTTGTCCTCTAATCCTTCTTCTTCACTTTTAATATTCTTAGACCTTACAATAGACGATGGACACTGGTCTAATAAGTCCTGAGTCAAAGCTCTCCCTTCTTTCTTCTGCCTTTTGGGCTTCTCTTCAGGGTTTAATTCTTTTCCTCTCCTACTCTTTTTAGAATAAGAAGACGAAGGTTCCATAGTTACAGTAAATAAGAGAGACAACACTTACTTGGTAAAATGCTCAACTCTTCTGGTTATCGTTTGGAAGTCTCTGCAAGTTCTTCACAGCTTTCAATCTCTTAGCATTGATCTGATTCTTACGAAAATTCACTCGGCTTAACTGTAATTGAAATGGCAACTTGTGTATAGTTAATATTCTGCATTTGTAACGGCTACTCAAGTGTTTTAAATTTAATTGCAGATGTGACACTTTTCAACTGGGCCTTTAATTCCTTCGCGGGAAGTACAGTCTGCTCAAAGTGCGCGCGTTTCAAATTATCGATGAAACCCTTGCCTTCGGCCGAGTGTTCGAATCTTCCATCGAAAGCTCACTTTCTTCGATAATACTGTTTCGGTGAAAAACTTACGTCGAGAAGCCTCTTTTAAGACTCATCGAAATTACTTTTTCATCGATAGTCTCCCTTTTCGACAAATTACTCGCGAGTTTCATCGATGCCATACTTTCGATGAGTTTCTTTCTTCGATGAAGGCTTATGAGTGTTCATCGATATCCCCTTTTTCATCGATATCCTTTTTATCGATGAAACAGCCTTTCTTTTGTTTGACACCACGTTCATCGATGAAACTTGCATTTCGATGAATGTCTCTTGAGTTTCCTCGGTAACGATATTTCTTCGAAATCACCTTTTGTCTTTTCGCCTTTTGCTTTTATCCTTTTCGATGAAACATGGGGTATCGATGAGTGGTTTCTTGCGTTCATCGAAGGTAACTTCTTACCGAAACACCTTTGCTTAGCGCTTTATATGTCCTGTGTCGATGAAAACGCTCTTTCGATGAAACTTCTCCTGCAGTGCTCGACACAGCTTACTGGCCGAAATATGCATTAGTCTTCATGCTTATGGAAACATATATTATTATTTTTTTATTTTTATTATATTTTTCTTTTTTTTTTTTTTTTTTAAAAATAGTGCTCAACAGATGGTAAGGTAATCAGAAATAAAACAAGACTAGTGTGTAAGGGATATTCTCAAAAAGAACAAATTGATTATAATGAAAACTTTGCACCGGTAGCCAGAATTAAGGCAGTCAGATTATTCTTGGCTTTTGTAGCACAAAGGAACTACAATGTATATCAAATGGATATTAAGTGTGCATTTCTGAATGGAGATCCTGGAGAAGAAGTTTACATTGAACAACCTAATGGATTTTCTTTGATAGATAACAAAGATATGGTTTGCAGGTTAAGAAAAGCTTTGTATGGGTTGAAGCAAGCTCCAAGAGATTAGTATGCAAGATTGGATAAGTATCTTTTGAAGATTGGTTTTTCTAAAGGTAATGCTGACAACAACTTATACTATAAAGTGACTAATGATGACATCTTGGTTATAGAAGTTTTTGTTGATGATATAATCTTTGGACGAGAAGATGGATTATGTAAAGACTTTTCTATTGAAATGCAGCAAGAATTTGAAATATCTATGATTGGAGAAATATAATTCTTTTTAGGATTGCATATTTCACATACCTATAAAGGTATATTCTTGAGTCAATCCAAGTATCTCAAGGAGTTACTAAAGAAATTTGGGATGGAAAACTCTAAATCGGTAAGCACACCTATGACTACAAATGACAAATTATCACTAAGGGGTGAATCTACACCTGTTAATCCGACTAGGTACAAATCTATGATAGGAGGCCTACTATATTTAACACAAAAAAGACCTGATATTATGAATGCAGTATATATTGTTTCAAGATTTCAGAGTAATCTTAGAGAAAATCATGAATCAGCAGTAAAAAGGATTTTCCGTACTTACAAGGCACTACAAATCTTGGCTTATGGTAGCCTAGAGATGAAAACTTTGAATTATGTGCATACACAGATGTAAATTTGGGCAAGAGATGTGGATGATAGAAAAAGCACCACTAGCACAACATTTTTTCTTGGCAGTAGATTAATTTCTTGGTTGATTAAGAAACAAAGTTGTACATCTTTATCAACAGCTGAATCAGAATATGTTGTAGCAACAACTAACTATACATAGGTATTATGGCTTTAGAAAATGTTGAAGGACATAAAGGTAAAATGCAAGGAACCCATAACTATCTATTGTGATAACACTGCAGCAATTGATATATCTAAGAATCTGGTATTACATTCTTAAACCAAACATGTTTCTATCAAACTAAATTTTTTGAAAGAGAATGTTGAAGCAAAAGAAGTAAAACTGGTTTATGTGAATACTAAAGAGCAGATTGCAGATATTTTCACTAAACCTTTTCCTAAAGAGACCTTCAAATATCTCAGAGACCAGCTTGGGGTCATACCCCCACCGGTAGAGACTTAGATAGTTGATCTTTGTCATCAACCGACAGAATTAACAGAGAAAGCTTTTACTCTGACTTTGATGAGGAAGCTACTTCTCAGGGGGAGTAGTTGGTATACTGAAATGGCTGGTATTTTGTATTTGAATCTGGTTTTGTATTGGCTTTGGCATTTGATGTCAAAGGGGGAGAGATATCTATGGAAAAACACTTTATCTCTTGGGGAGAGATTACTCATTTGGGGAGAGATTTTTATTTTGAGAGAAACCGATTACTCTCTATATCTGTATTTTGATTTCTGGTTATGATCTTTTTTGGGAGATTGTTGGTTTTTGGTATTTGGCATTTCTGTTTTGGCACTTTGATGGTTTTTCCATCTTGTGTTGCCATCAATGCCAAAGGGGGAGATTGCTGGTATTTTGATATGGTTTTGTCATTGATGTCAACAGATACTATCACTTATCAACTTTGGCACTTTGAAGAATCGGAAATGTTCATTGGCAAGCAAGTGACTCATGCATAGTCACCGGTATCTAGTACACCGGTAGGATATGATATTCACTAGCACTTGGAATGGCATGAAAAACACCTGGTTATGTCAAAGACATCGTTTGGACACTTTGTCTTGAAGATTTGTTCATTGGCATATTTGTATTTGCATATTTGTTGTTACCGGCAAATAGGTCTAGGTCATACACCGACAGGCTTATCTATTCCAGATCAGCACGACACACTATGGAAATGTTTTGTTATTGTTGTAAATGCATCAAGCCAACATGTTGAATCAGTTATTGCATTGGATATTGTTTTATTTGTAAATTGATTTTATTGTAATATCTTTAGAGCCGACCTACTAAAATTGGTCATGTAAGATCTTATTTGTAAGAACAAGTGTGGAATATGAAGGAAGAAATATTTTGGTATATGTGAGAATAAGTAGAGCTTTACACATAGACATCATTTGAAGGGGAAGCAAGGTTTTTATGAAGGAAATCAGAATTACACTGGTACTGAATCCAGTATAGTAAGATGCTATTTTGAGCAGTACATCCTTATTGGATTTAACCATCCAATTGTAGTCACTATGACTCCTATTTGTGTTTGAGTAGTGAGCTCTAGGCGCTTGGCCTTTTTGCATGTGCAGACCCCATTTGTATACACATACTATCTGCAGTAGTATCATTTGATTGTGGGTAAGGTTTCCCACCGTGGTTTTTCCCCTTATAGGGTTTCCACGTACAAATACTGGCGTTATGTGTTGTGGATGTTATTGTCTTTCTACTTCATGTATTAATCTTTATCAGTACTGTAATTAACTAATAAAATCGTCTACGAGCATAAAAGTTTGGTTTACCGGTATTAAGCATTTAAGTTGGTTAAGTTGTTTTGGTTTGAATTTATTTGACAACTGATTCACCCCAACCCCCCCCCCCCTCTCAGTTGTCCCTTGGACCTAACACAAAGTATGTCTAAAAGATGACTTCCCTTTACCAAACATTAGCATAACTATGGATATGACAACTGGCTATGAAATGATGTGTAAGGCCCACTCTTATGACAACTTGTATTCTCTTTTGGAATATGTTGGCAAATTATATAATCATATAATTATTCCTTTTTATCTTGTTTTCTACCATGTTGAAAATAACATTTCTATTGTATAAAGGATTTCATCAGATTGTTTAGCTATATAATTATATTACATGATTAATATTCAAATGGTGTTGAAAGTTTAAATGGTTAAGTCTTAGACCCATTAGGGTTTTAAACTAGGCATTGATGGTTGTTGTGGTTTATCATACTTTATTGAATGTGCAAAGAATTAATAATTGGATTAAATGCTTGGTGAATTTGTAATGGATAGAAAACAAAAGCATCAGCTAGGTAGAGTTAGTGGGAAAGAAAAAAAAAGTTTGGATGTATTCTTGGTTAATGAATTTTACTAATACATTGACATGATTTTGTTGAGAAAACAATGAAGTAGAATACTTGAGCTTGGGGAAAGGCTTTAATATTTCAAATGGGATTGCAAATTAACCATATGCATGTATGAGTGGATTTAGCACCAACTAAGTTAAAGGGTGAATTTGAGGTAAGGAAAAGTGGTAAGCTATATATGATTGATTATTATTTTAAAAAATGAGGAGATGATTGAAGCTAAATTAGATCAACACCAAGTAGTAGTTAAATTCAAATTGTGTAGTGTTATTTCTATGATTATTGGTGCTTGTGATGGACTTGTGATAGACTAATTGTGATAATGTTAGTAGATAAATAAACTATTATGATGTACTAACTATGCAAATAATTGTGATGCATAAATATTGTAACCATTGTAGTGCCAATGGGGGAAAGAGAGAATCATTAAGACCCCACTTATTACTTCATTTATTGAAGTGATATATTGCATTTTATTATTTTGGATAGAGTTTGAGTTTTGAGTTTCATTAGTTTATTGTCTTTAAAAAAGTGTGCAACGTTGATATTATTTTGGTGTTTTTGTACTTGGATAGGGTAGTTATAATCCTTTCTAGTATTTATTCACATTTTAAGTTGGGTTAAAAGGTGATTTAAGTGACATTTTGTCTATTATCTTAAGGTTTCAAGTACCCTAGGTATGTAACTATGGGTTAGGAGTGTTTTGGAATTTTTATATTTTGTATTATAGGTAAATTTTAAGTTTTTTGGGGGTGCATTTAATGTTGGGGACGAAATTTAAAGTTTAGGATGAGGAATTGGGCAAGGTGTAATCATTTCATTCCATTTGCCCAAATTTGTTTACGTTTGGTTGAGGTTAGTTAAGCTCCCATGACTCACCCACTTGGGTGGACACATGAAAGCTTGTTGGGAGGAATAATCTCCTAATATTCATGACTCGCCAAAAAGGGATAAGGATGGAGTGTGAATGTGGAAAATGTTACCTTCACACTAAAGGAGAGGAAGACTTATTTCCTATTTATTTTCAAAGAATAGTTTTGGAAGGGGTTCTTGGCTCTTATGTTTTTCTTTTAGGGATTTTCATCTCACTAGAAAGGGGTTCCAAGGGAGAAGGAATGGGAAGGGGGCTTGAAAGGGAGATATATGGAAAGGAGAGGGTTAGTTCCTATCTTTTTGACACTATTGAAGTTAATGATCTTTTAAATTTTAGGAATGTCCTTGGTGAGATATGTTTATGCTATGAATATGAATTTTTAATTGTGGGAATGAGTAGTTCTTGTTTAATTGATGAGGTGTTTAAATATTTTGAGTCCTTGATATTTTTGGATTTGTCAAATATTTGGGTTTATTATGTGATTTTGTGTTATTAGAAATGTTGGTTGATTTGTTATGTGATTTTATGTCATTAGCCATGTTGGTTGTTTTAATATGTGATTTTGTATTAATAGCAATGTTGGTTGCATTAATGTGAATCGTATGTGTTCGGGGTTATGATGGTTCTCCTTGCTTGGGGGATGGTTAGAGCCTTCTATGGATTGATGATGGAATGAATGGTTGGGAGGTGAGGCTGTGCTCCCCTTGAAGATGTGAATCAAGTTTTATATTTCTTTCAAATTCACAGCAATGGATATTTTCAATTGTGTAATGGAAGTAAAGGTTGGCCTTGAATTTTTTCTTGTTCAGCTCATGGACAACATTGTTGTAATATTTTTTATGGCCCTTTATTAAGAAGAAAGTTTTGACCATTGATAATCTTTGTAAAAGGGGTATGGCTATCCCCAACAAATGTTTCCTATGTAAAGAGATTGCGAAGAATGCTAATCACCTCGTCCTACATTGTTCCTTTGTTGCTGAAGTCTGGGATTTTTTATTTTAGTTGTGGGATCTATGGTGGATTTGGCCAAGTGACATAAGTGATTGTTGGTTCTAGTGGGTCTTCCCCTAGGTGAATCACTCTCTTAGAGTGCTCTGGAGCTGCACGATGCCTCACATTACCTGGGGTCTGTGGAAGGAAAGAAATAATAGGATCTTTAGGGACATGGAATCCTCACCTATTGTTGTGGCTCATTAAATTCAGAACAATATTAAGGAAAAAAATTTATCCTCTTTCCCTTGCTACAAAGGAGACCCTCGGATTGGCATCTTTTAGCAGGATTTAGATATCGTCAGTAGATGGAACTTAAACTGGGAAATCTCTATTCTGACTGCCAAGATAAGACAACCTAGAAGTAATATTATTTGGATCCCTCCGCCTAGCGGATGGATTAAAATTAATCTTGATGGGGCGGCTAAGGGTAACCCTAGGCCAACTAGTTGTGGGGGAGTTGCTAGGGATCACAATGGTAAGCTTCTCTCAGCAATGGCACTCCCTTGGGGAACCTAGACATACCACTACTTTGAGGCTTACGTGGCTTACATTAGTTTGTCGATTGTGGTTAGAGAGGGGATTAACCATGTTTGGTTGGAGAGTGATTCAATGAACATAATCAAATGCATTAATAGACATCAGGAGCCAAGTTAGATAATCAAGCATTTGATTGAAGATTACATCATCTCCTAATTTCCAATCTAGATGACTTTAAAGCTTCTCAAACATATCAGGAAATAAATTCCCCCACCAATTATATGGAAAATATTGGGGTGGATTATATGGAGGTTAAATGGTGGACAAAATTGGAAAGTTTCCTGAGAAACTTGTGCGGGTTGACTAGAAAGGACACTGAATTACTCGACCACTCATTACTTATTCATAATGATAGAATGTCATTGGGATAATTTTTCTTAGTGGAATTTTTTCACACCTCACAATTCTTGCTATTCCAGAGGCTTCACTTGTTTTTGGCTAGGCTTGTTGTTGTGTGTTCTGGGTGTGTTTTATTTCTCTTTGAGAATTGTCCATTTTGTGGGGGACGACAAGAATAGGATGGAACCCACCTCTTTTGAAAACTGGAAAAAGAATTCCGAGGTTTGGAATGAGATTTTAGACAGAGGCCTAGTGTCATATATGTAAAGGTTGAAGGGGAATTCTCTGAGTACCACTGAAGATTTTGTGAGAAGTTGAGATAATGGTATCCTTAAGGTCTATGGCGCTAAATTTAGAATTGATGGATATTTTATCGCTGAAATTATTGGTATGTAGACGAAGGGAATTAAGTTTTATAGAGAATGAAAATCTGCTAAAGAAGCTATCTCCACTTTCTTTGACAAGCAAAAGGAGTGGAATAGGGTTCAAAAGATGGATGATGGTGGATACAATCGGAAGCATCTTCAGACACCTTTGTTAAATAGTTCAGATAAGCATAATATAACTGAGAGGGGGGGGGATGAATCAGTTATCATAGATTACCAAAAGCATTAGCAATTTAAACTTTAATACTGGAACCCAAAATAATAATACTTGAATAGAAGTTAATCCAATTAAGCATAAACAATAATCACACAATAAAAGCCATCCAAACAACACTAAGATTTGTATGTGGAAAACTCAGTAAATAGAAAAACCATGGTGGGAAGCCTACCCAAAGTCAAAAAATACTTCTGCAGTAAGTATGTGAATTAAAATGAAGGGGCCTACACTTGAAGGAAGGGCAAAAACCTAGAGCACACTACTCTTCACAATAGGAGCCTCACTGACTACATAACAATCTAGACTACAATCCGAAGAAGTGTTGAACTGTACAAGATAGCATCTCCTATGCCTGAGTATAGTTCCAGTTAAGCTCAATACCAGAGGACTAAATCCTCTTACACAAACCCAATTTGATCTCCAATGATCGACCAACTCCTCTTCCTGAATGATATTACATTATTTGCACATTACATTCCTTGACCATGACCTCTTACAATAACCATGATGATCTACAATGAGATCTTACATTTTTTTTATACAAACCCTCAACTACAAACAATCAAGTTCGCTACCAGACAATAAACCAATTACATAATTACAAACCATGTCAGCCTTAGACCAAAACAAATAATATCCACACATAAGATATCTTGGAAATACAATAATAGCTCCTATCCACACATTACGTTAATGTCAGCCTATAACCTAAATCAATCGAGACCAGGTATAGGTCAAGAAGCTTCAGCAATGATCTCCAAATGCCAAGTCTCAAACATGATCACCAACAGCATCCTGAAACTCCATGAGAAAATGCACCAACACCAATTATGCAATGCATCAAAGATCTCCACCAAAAGCTATGTCGGTCAAACCCTCATCGGAACCAAAAACCAATCTTCTAGGTAAGCAGGATAGCATCCAATAACTAGATTGAAACCAACTGACCAAATATGAGTATGAGTATCATGAACAAGCCAATTCCGTCACCAGATTATACCAGAGTCTATCGGATCATTCTGGATCCAAGTTAACCAAAAACTACTCAACCTACTAGGACCAGAAGGGTGTCAGTAAAGCATCTAAACAACTAGTGTTGACATCAATGAAAAAACATCAATGCAACAAATAATCAATTCCACCAAATGGCCAACAATCTCCCCCTTTGGCATTGATGGCAACACTGGATGTGAAAAACATCTAAGTACCAATAAATGCCAAACAAGTCTCCCCCTATGGAAGATAACCAACAATATCCTACATATATTAATGACTCTCCCCCTTTGAATAATATCTCTTTAAAGTTATGATTTTCTTTTTCACATCAGTATCTCTCCCCCTTTGACATCAATGCTAGAAATCAGACATAAATATCAAAGCAAAAACATAAGCCTCTAAATCTCAAAGCCAACTACTCCCCTGAGTGGTAGCATCCCACATCAATGCCAGAATCGATAGTATCTCTGATAGTGCATGTCAGACTGATGCCAAACCACATCAATCAAGTCTCTGCGGGAGGGGCAAAAACCCCCAATCTATCTCTCAGGTACTCAAATGATTCCTTGGATAAAGGTTTAGTGAAAATATCTACAATCTGTTCTTTAGTGTTCACATAAACTAGTTTAACTTCATTTGCTTCCACATTCTCCTTCAAATAGTTATACTTGATAGATATGTGCTTTATCTTAGATTGAAATACCGAATTCTTTGATATATCAATAGTAGTAGAGTTATCACAGTGAATAACTACCAATGCATCACAATCCACCTTTATATCCTTCAACATTTTCTTCATCCATAAAACTTGTGTACAATTAGTAGTAACAACAACATACTCAGCTTCAGCAATAGATAAAGAAGTACATGATTGTTTCTTGCTGATCCATGAAACCAACTTCTTTCCAAGAAAGAAAGCTCCACCAGAAGTACTTTTTCGGTCATCAACATCTCCAATCCAATCAGCATATGTATATGCACATAAAGTAAAGTTATCATTTTTAGGGTACCATAAGCCATATTCTAATGTACCTTGCAAGTATCTAAAAATCCTTTTCACCTCCATATCATTATTTTCTCAAGGATCACTCTAAAATCTTGAAACAATACAAACAACATTCATAATGTTAGGCCTAGTTTGAGTCAAATAAAGTATACCTTAAATCATAGATTTGTATCTTGTAGGATTTACTGGTATAGAAACATCTTTCCTTGTCAATTTCTCACTTGTAACCATAGGTGTACTTACCAGTTTAGAATCTCCCATACCAATTTTTTTCAACAATTCCTTAGAATATTTAGTTTGACAGGTAAAAATACCTTTGTCAGTCTGAGTAATCTACAAGCCTAAGAAAAATTTCATCTCACCAATCATAGACATCTCAAATTCTTTCTCCATATTCTTAGAAAACTCTATGCATAATTTATCTTCACCTCCAAAAATAATGTCATCAACAAATACTTCAATAATCAATATATCATCATCAGTAATTTTATAATATAAATTATTGTCAGCACTGCCTTTAGTAATACCAAGCTTCAAAAGATATTTATCCAACCTTTCATACCAAGCTCTAGGTGTTTGTTTAAATCCATATAAAGCTTTCCTTAACCTGCAAACCATATCAGTATCACCTGATAGTGAAAAACCATCAGGTTGCTCAATAAAAACTTCCTCATCAAGATCCTCATTCAAGAATGCACATTTAACATCCATCTGATAAACCTTATAGTTTTTATAAGCAGCATAGGCAAGAAATAATTTTATAGCTTCAATCCTAGCTACTAGTGCAAAAGTTTATCCATAATCAATTGCTTCCTTCTAAGAGTATCCTTTACAAACCAATCTAGCCTTATTCCTTATAACTTTACCATCCTCATTCAATTTATTCCTATAAACCCATTTAGTTCCAATGACATTTTAATTATTAGGCTAAGGAACCAAAGTCCATGTGTTATTTTTCTCAATCTGATCTAATTCTTCTTCCATAGCTTTTAATCAAAATTCATCTTTACATGCCTCAATTACTGATACCAGTTCAACTTGTAAAATTAAACATACCTCATTAGTTGTCAGTGTTATTCTTGTCATTACTCCATTGCTCTTATCCCTAATGATTTGATATTCAGAATGATTCAAGCTCACATACCTAGGAGTCTTTTGACTCTCTGTTCCTCTTCCCTATTCTTCAGTTACTATAGAATTCTCTGATGTTGCCAGAGTAACCAGTTCAACTCTCTATTCCAATAAAGGTTCTACAGGTTTAGATATAATCATTTTCACTATCGGTTCCTTCTCATAAATTCTAATTTGACTTTTACTCAACTCATCTACTTTGACATTATCACTCTCCACAATTCTTTGCAATCTCTTGTTATAACATCTATATGCTTTGCTTTCATTAGAATAACCAAGAAATATGCCTTCATCACTTCTAGGATCAAATTTCCCAATAATATCATCTGTCTTGATATAACATTTACTACCAAAAGTTTTGAAATATTTAACTATAGGTGTACTTCCAAATCATAATTCATAAGGTGTCTTACCGATTTCTCCTTTGATATGTACTCTATTGAATGTGTAAACCATTGTACTAACTGCTTCTCTCCAATTAGTTCTATTTTTCCTTTCCACAACTCTATTCTGCTGAGGTGTCTGGGGAGTAGAAAATTGTCTTCTTATACCATGTTTGTTAAAAAAGTTATTAAACTCACCGGATGTGAATTCTCCATCATGATCTGATCTCAAACATTTAATCTTCAATCCTATCTCAGTTTCCACTTTATCCTTAAAGATTTTAAACTTTTCAAATGCTTCAGATTTTTCTCTCAAAAAAGTAACCCATGTCATTCTAGAATAATCATCAATGATTAGCATGAAATATCTATCACCATGAAAACTTTTAACTCTAGCAAGGCCACATAAATAAGTATGAATAAGATCAAGAAAATCATTTGATTTATCTTGTATACTCCTAAAAGAGGTTCCAAGCTATTTACCCATTTGATAATCTTTACATACTGGATTATAGGGCTTCATAATCTTAGGTATATCTCTAACAGCCTTAGTTGAACTGATCTTCACAATGCAATCAAAATTCACATGACATGGCCTTTTATGCCATAACCAACTCTCACCAGTCTTTGTAATCAAACATGTCTTCTCACTTAAGTTCAAATGAAATATGTTACCTTTTTTCTATGTACTAGTTGTAATCTCCAAGCCAAATCTATTAATGATTTTGCATTTTCCATCCTTGAACTATAATTGTAATCCCTTATCTACCAAATGTCCTACACTCAAAAGATTATGCTTCAAACCTTCAACATAATAAACATTGTCATTATTGTTCTTACCATCCAATGATATAGATCCTTTTCCTTTTATCATACATGCCTTGTCATCTCCAAATCTAACTAGTCCACCATCAAATTCTCGCAAAGATAGAAACTTCCCTTTATCTCCAGTCATATGATGTGAACAACCACTTTCAATTACCCATTCATCCTTATCCTCAATTTTAGCAATAAGTACCTTCTCCTCAAGTACATTCTCTTCTAGTGCCGGATCATCTTCCTTGATAGCCAAGAATACCCATTCTTTCCCATTATCGGATCCACTAGGAGAGTCTTCTACCAGTTCATCATCTGAATCAGTAATGCCTTCCTCATTTTCTATGTAGCATGATTTGTCTCTATTTTTATTGAATCTATACTTGTTCTGATATCTAGGGTTAGGCTTAAATGATATTTTAACTTTTTCTTCAAATCTTGAATTTCTTTCAGGACATCTAGATGCAAAATGACCAATCTTATTACATGCAAAACATTTAAAAGGTGCTTTACCTTCATACTTACTTCCTACCAGTCCTTTCGGTACTCTTTTATAAAATAGTGCTTCAAGTGGCTCAAACTCATCATCTTCTCTCTTCATATCTCCTAGTTCTTTTGCATATAGAGATTTGCAGTCTTGCTTACTAGTTGTATATGTAGATGCAAGATAAGAAGG
This sequence comes from Cryptomeria japonica, assembly GCF_030272615.1. Classification (NCBI taxonomy): domain Eukaryota; kingdom Viridiplantae; phylum Streptophyta; class Pinopsida; order Cupressales; family Cupressaceae; genus Cryptomeria; species Cryptomeria japonica. The sequence goes on along the minus strand of NC_081412.1, from coordinate 192,618,311 downwards.
TTCATTCCTTAAGCTCAAAAGAAAATAGTTTCCCAAACAAAGTATATTTATAAACAGATGTATTAGCCATTGTTCCAAACTCATCAATAGCAGTATCCTTCATTTTGTAAGATGGTGGTAGGGATCTCAGGACTTAAGAAAAAAATTCATCTTCGCTCAAAGTTCCACCACAACATTGAATTCCCATAACAATCTCATTTACCCTTTCCATGAATACAGTAATCCTTTCATCTTCTTCCATCTTGAGGTTTTCATATCTCACCTGGTAACCATCAAGTTTATAAATCTTCACTATAGGGTCACCTTCATTAAGAGTTTACAACTTATCCCATATAGCCTTTCTAGATGATTTTTCTGTTAATCCCATTATTTGTTGATCACAAAATGCACACAAGAGGGCTTCTCTTTCTCTACAATCATTCTAAAGATTCTTGTCCAGGTTTGTCAGAGGAGGATTTCCAGATCTTAGAGTATAGGGTGTGACACCATTCTGTGTGATCTCCCAAATCTCCTTGCGAAGACATCTTAGATGAGACTCCATCTGAATCTTCCATACTGTGTAATTTTTTCCTTCAAGCCTTGATATATCCCTTTGAAAGATAGCTTTAGAAGAAATGGATGAAATTGAACTATTAGTCACCATGGCTTCTTCCTCAAGCAGTTAAGTAAACTACAGAGAGGACCAAAGCTTCGATACCAATTGTTAGACAGTTCAAATAACCAGAAGACAACTGAGAGGGGGGGTGAATCAGTTGTCACCGATTACCGGAAGCATTAGAAATTTAAACTTTAATATCAAAGCCCGAAATGATAATATAGGAATAGTAGTTAATCCAATTAAGAATAAACAATAATCAAAAAATAAAATCCATCCACACAACACCAAGATTTGTATGTGGAAAACTTGGTAAAGGGAAAAACTAAGGTGGGAATCCTACCCATAGTCAGATAATACTTCTACAGTAAGTATGTGAATTACAATGAAGGGGCCTGCACTTGCAGGAAGGCCAACAACCTAGAGCACACTACTCATCACAATAGGAGCCTCATTGACTACATAATAATCTAGACTACAATCCGAAGAAGTGTTGAACTATAAAAGATAACATCTCCTATGCCTGAGTAGAGTTATGGTTAAGCTCAATACTGGAGGACTAAATCCTCTTAGACAAACCCAATTCGATCTCCAATAATTGACCAACTCCTCTACCTAAATGATATTACATTATTCACACATTAAATTCCTTGACCATGACCTCTTACAATAACCATGATGATCTACAATGAGATCTTACATCTTATTTATACAAACCCTCAACCACAAACAATCAGGTCAGCCACTAGACAATAAACCAATTACATAATTACAAACCATGTCAGCCTTAGACCAAAAAAAAATAATATCCACACATAAGATATCACACAAATACAACAATAGGTCCTATCCACATGTTACATTAATGTTGGTCCATAACCTTGATCAACCGGGACAAACTATAGGTCCATACACTTCAACAATGATCTCCAAATACCAAGTATCGAACATGATCACCAATAGCATCCCAACACTCCATTAGAAGCTACACCAACACCAATTATGCAATGCATCAAAGATATCCACTAAAAGCTATGTCGGTGAAACCCTCACCGAAACTAGAAACCAATCTTCTAGGTAAGCAGGAGAGCATCCAATCACTAGACTAAAAACAACTGACCAAATATGAGTATGAGTATCATGAACAAGCCAACTCCATCACTAGATTATACTGGAGTCTACTGGATCATGCCAAATTCAAGTTAACCAAAAAACTACTCAACCTACCGAGACCATAAGGGTGCCAGTAAAGCATCCAAACAACTAGTGTTGACATCAATGACAAAACATCAATGTAACACATAATCAGTTCCACCAAATGGCCAATATCCTTGGGTCGATGTGGTGGAGGTTATCATGAGATAATTCACTCTTGATGGTCAGTATGAGAGTATTTTTGCCTACCACTTTGTCATTTTGAATCACTTCAGGTATGATTGAAAAATTCCCATTCTGTTTTATCTTCTATCTTCTTTAAGGCATAGTATGGAGAAACATACTGAGAATGTGGATAATTCGGTCTTCCATGATGACCTTGTTTGACTTATTATGGATTATGCCAAGGCCCATGAAGTCAAGACGTCCCCTGTTATGAGAACCCATATTATGATACGGATTTGGAAGGGGACGATAACAGGCTTGCCAAGGCCTAACAAGATCAAGACTTGTCTGATGATCTTGAGTATTGTTTGCCTACTAGTGAGGGCCTCATTCAAAATATTACCCCTGGGATAGGTAGTAGTAGGTGCAACAAGCACCCTAAGTGGGCTGCTAGCAAGTATAAAAATATGGGGACAAATTTGGCTAAATTTGTATCTCCCAAATCAAACAAGCCCAAATATGGAAAGGGGTGGGGGGGGGCAATATAGTTAGTGAACAAGAGATTAAGATCGGAATCCCCATAGACATTGATCTTGGGAAATAGGGGAGGGTTGTCATTGACCCCGATTTGGATAATTGCATTTCTTTTGTGGCCAACAGTCAGTTGGATTGTCTCCAGAACATGGGCATGGAGATTGAAGTATTAAAAGAGGTTATAAAGAGTATTGTGGATACTTCTATGGACAACCCTGCACCCAGTAAAATGAAGAAAATCCTGCAATTGACCAAGAAAGTTAGTGAGGATGTGAACAAGATGAAATTGAATTATGAAAGAAGAATATGGAATTTGGAGGTGAGTGTGGAAGAAATAAAAGGAAGTTTAAAAAATCTGGTTGAGATCAATAAGGCTTCCATGAATAATAATTGGAAAGGCTTGATGAGGGTCACTAATAATATTATGGAATACAGGTTTGATCCCATTGCCAGTGTGACTCCTTCATACTCTAAGTAAAAAAAAAAAAGTGAAGAGTATAGGTGGTCAGATTTCTTGCCCTCATACTACGATAGGTCTGTGTACCCATACCAAGAGCAAGAACAAGGAGCAATGCAGCTATAGATTTATCATGGATGAGTTGGAGGCTATCAACAGGAAAGTTATTCAAAAGAATGTAGAATTGTTGCATTCTTATCAGTAGATCTCAGTT